>NC_142124.1:3105000-3422500 GCF_056152115.1 Neolamprologus brichardi | reverse complement strand
TCAAGCTTAAACGTGCTGCTGTTGTTCAGCCGCTGGTTTCCTCTTTCTGGTGCAAAGTGGGCCAAAAACAAACAAGAGAGACTCGCAACAGAAAAGCCGATCAGCTGATCATTGATCAGTTTCATGATTGAAGTAGCAGCAGGAGAGAGAGAGAAGAGGCAGTCGCTTGTGAGTGCGCACGTCAAGGGGCTGCGAGACATTTATACAGCCGTATTTCGCACATGACTATGAAAGGCAGAAGAGGAAGTAGCTCCTTTGAATGTAGACAATCCGAATGATATAGTTTCTTTCCACTGTGTTCCTGTTAATGATAAACTACAAATTTACTCTAAATGACTAAAATATCGATATTTGAATGTGAGAATCGATTCTAGACCATAAATGATTGGTATCGGAGGAATCAATATTTCAGGATCGATCTGCACATCACTACTGTCCACTTTTAATCCCTGACTTTGGCACAAGTCATCTCTTTTTCTGTGACATCCCCTTGCAATTAATACATGAACAGGATCGCCTTTCATGTGTCCCTGATTAGGCTTAATTGGTTTGATGTGTGAAGGCTCGCAGTGACAAAATAATAATTCCCCTCAAATGTTAAAGCAAAAGCAACACGCCATTTTTGAAAATGTAAGGAATAGAAAGTAAACAGTAAGAAAAAAGGTAAAGTATGTGGCTAAAGCCCTTGCAACTGTTATATAAGGATCCGCATAGCCAGCAATAAGTCTGACTCATTTCCGGTGGGCGATGGACTCTACCGGGGCTGCCCTTTTTTCACTGATTCTGCACAAAGTTTTTATGGATATAATTTCTAGATGTAGCCAAGTGGCAGAAGGTTTCAACTTGGGTGATCTCAGAATCTCACCTCTGCTTCTCACAGCTGATGTGTTTCTGTTGGCTTCATTGGGTGATGGCCTCCAGCTCGTATTGGAACGGTTCCCAGCCAGGTGTTAAGTGATGGGAATCAGCATCTCCAAATCTGAGGCCATGGTCCTCAGCAGGAAAAGGGTGGACCTTTTCATTTTGCAATATTTCTGAGATGAAGTAAATAACACTGGGTGAACAAAGAGCTCTCAGCTTCCAAATTTAAATTCTGGCAAAAAAAAAAAAAATATCCTGCTCTCCTTGTGTGTGCACGCTACACAATTCAGCAGTAGCCTAACTCCACTTGAAATAACGCGCGAAGTCAGGATGTAGCGTCCAACTCCTTTTAATTAGTAAGTATTTCCTCATGGAGTAAAACTGAAATACAAATAACATAGCTAAAATTAACCTAGCATCATTAGCACAACAAAATTAGATTCCAATACACCTCCATTAGCGTTAGCACACAACTACTAAAGTATTGATTTACAGCAAATATTTTCACAAAATATACATAAAATACAATCCTACAATTCAATACAAATGAAAACTTACAGACGGTGGTGTCAATGGCACAAACAAAAGGCAGATGTCGCTGGATCAAAATTCCCACATGTGATCCACTAGGAACTAAACAAACATGGCTGACTTCCTGTAAATTCCCGAAAATGGTTTTCAAAATAAAACGAATTTCAAGATAAAATTAGCTCACTGCAAAGAGCGCCTATATTGCAATAAAATTAAGAGTGGAACAAAATAATACCAAGATGATTTGATGTTAAAGAGAGGGGTTTAGTTTAATTTGTGTTAAGAAATAATGACAAAATGTCATAGTTTACTTAATTCAATTCAATTCAGTTCAATTTTATTATATACCACCAAATTACAACAACAGTCACCTCAAGGCACTTTATATTGTAAGGAAGACGCTACAATAATACATACACAGAAAAAAACACAACAATCATATGACCCTAATTTAAGACCAGGTTATTTTTATAATGTGCTGATACATAAAAAAAATTACAACTACAAGACAGTATATTGTTTTTTTCTTGTTACTGTCTGTTCATGAAGTGTGTTGGACGGACGGTGAATGATTTTGTTGAGTTTGTTTGTTTCAGAGTCAGAGAGCCGTGTCTCTCTACAGTCAGAGGTTTTTGTACGGCGGCTCAATGAGTTTGTATCACTGTGGTACACGTTCGGTGGAGGAACCAGACTGGATGTTAACTGTAAGTACATTTGACTCATTTATGAAGCTCAAACTTCATTAAGGTTCATTTCATTTCCTTCTACATAAATACTTCATGTTTCTCATAAATATAAAATCTAATATCAGTGTAAATTTTGAATTCAGACTAAAATTGTCTTGTGCATTTATTTTTACTGGAGATTAAACTTTCAAAAGTTTTTTTTTTCTTGAAGAAAAGTAGAAAACGTTTATATTTTTTACATTTCCATAAATGTTTTGTCTTCAACCTTTTGCTGCAAATAATGTGACATCCATCTAAAATTAATAGTTCTTAAAGATTTAACATTATTAACGACACATTAACAGTTTGCTGTCTGAGGTTTGATCATTTTATGAATTTTAATGTGTAAGTACAGTTAGCTTTATTGTTCCCAAATAGACCAAAAAAAGGGTCTATGCTTTTTTTTGTTTTACATACAATTGTTTATGACAAAAATCTGACATGTTAATTTCTGTTTGTTTTCTAATTATAAAACTAATAAATAATACAAACATAACGCACATGAGTACATCAGAAGTCAAAGAAATGCGTTAATATTTTTATCTTTGGTACTGAAACTCGTCTGTTGCCATGGTTCAGCAGTGAAGCCTGTCTGTTTCTATGGTTACCAATCTCAGATAGAGAAGTGGAACAGCTGGAGATCAGTTTCAACTCCCAGTTTCTCTAACATCTCTCTCTCTGCAGTGGGTCGAGTCCCCCCCTCCCTGAGCGTGCTGGCGCCCTCTAGTGAGGAGCTGCAGCAGGGGAAGGCTACAGTCATGTGTGTGGCCAACAAGGGCTTCCCCTCAGACTGGAGGCTGTCCTGGAAGGTGGATGGCAGTGGCAGCATCAGCTGGGAGGAGAGCAGGAGCCCCGTGGTGCTGCAGAATGACGGCCACTACAGCTGGAGCAGCACCCTGAGGCTCCCTGCAGACCAGTGGGAGAAGGTGGGCTCTGTGACCTGTGAGGCCACCCAGGGCTCCCACACTCCACTCTCAGAGACTCTGATGACACACCAGTGTTCCCAGTCCTGAACTGACTCACTGGGACTCTGATACTGGCTTTAGTCTGCAGCTTCTCTCAGTCTGCTCCCTCTGTGTCTGTATTGCTTTGATAGTTTTCATGTTTTCATGCTTGTGGCACTGTTGATGGTTTTAATACTTCAAATAAAAACTGAGGTCTTCAAATAGTGGTTTTCATGTGTTTCCATTCAGCTGCTCTTCTGTCTGATAATCATCCTTCAGGTTCAGCAGTGATGCTTCCATACACTGAAAATCTCATTTTCACTGTATCACTACACATCAAACTCTAAATGAAAAAATTAAAAGAACTAAAGAAAAAGAAAAGAAGAAAACAATAATAAAAACAGACTCACAGCCAGCAGCTGCTCCCTGTTATAAGTAGTTTACAAGTATTTTGTAGCTACATTGTTTTTCATCATGTTGGATTTTTTTTGTGGTTTCCTATTGGGTGTAGCAGAGGCAGCAAAATATAGTAACAGATTACTGTAACCTGCATGTTCACTGCAGGTTAAAAAGTGTAAAATTCAGAATAATATGTTTTGTGTATATCACTAGCTAGTCAGGATGGATGGATTTCCCCGGATATCAGAGGTGTGTGTGTGTGTGTGTGTGTGTGTGTGTGTGTGTCCTCAGTGAACTGTATCAGTCTCTGCAGTATCTTCCAGCTGCAGCAGTCACTTCAGTTTCTGTTCAGTCTGACTGAGGGAGGTTTTTGTACGACTGTTTTTCACTGTGTGAACACATTTGGGCTGTGGTAACTCTGACAGTAATAAACTGCTGCATCTTCAGCCTGGACTCCACTGATGGTCAGAGTGAAGTCAGAGTTTGATCCACTGCCTGTAAAACGAGCTGGAATCCCTGATTGTCGACTGCTAGCATACTTAATGAGTAGTTTAGGAACTCCTCCATCTTTCTGTTGGTACCAGGCTAAATAGTTCCCACTAGCTACATCCTGACTGGTCGTACACTTGATGCTCACAGTTGCTCCCACAGCAGAGCTCACTGCTCCAGGCTGAGTCACTGTATATTGTCCTCTGGACTCTGAGGACACAGAGACAAAAACATAAAGCAGCTTCATGGTTTTGTGGGCTTCATTTCAGAGGGACAGATGTTGATAGAGGAGAGGAGTTTGATTCTCTGGACTTTACCTGTGAAGCAGCAGCAGAGGAGAGTCCAGATGAGGACGCAGATCAAAGTCATGTTTTTGATGAGGAGGATTTCTGTGGCTTCTGTTGTGATGAAGGACAGCTGTCAGTCATCCAGTGTTCAACTCTCAGGACTATAAACTCTCCCAGAGCACTGGAGCATGGTGCTGCTGATGCAAAGTGCCTCTCTATGGAAATCATCTGACTGACTCCAGCAGAGACTTGGATCAATGTGATGATTTCTATCAGTGGTTCAGTCCCTTTTCATGATAATATTGACGAAAAGTTTCCAATTAGACATATTTGTGTTGTAGTTGTTCTTTATGAATTTTTGGTATTTAAACCCACTTAATTTTACAACAATTCTACAACATTATGGTTTCCATACCATTTTAAACAATTTTCAACAAATTGGATAAAATCAATATTGTATCATTTTTAAATGAGATAATTTAATTCATGATCATTAGATCATTGAGGTTCAAGCAATTACTTTTATATTCATGGTTCACTGTGTTCCTTCGTTTTGAGTGAACACAAGTTTGACATTTTAGCTTGTTATTCATTTCAGAGTCAGAGAGCCGATCAGTGAGTTTGTATCACTGTGGTGGACTTTTGCTGGAGGAACAGGCTGGAAGTTAACTGTTAGTAGATTTGAGTCACTCAAAGAACTAAATTCTGTATTCTTATTGATTTATTTTAAAACCCTGATGCTGCTGCTGCATTTTATTGAACTTTACTAATTATATATTCTGACTCTTGGATGTGTTACATTTTGTCTTCAGACAGAGTAATATCTTCTTCACTTCTTCTTTTGTCTTCCTGAAAATGTTTCAGTAGAACTTTTGTCTCTAAAGCAAATAATGTTTGAAGTTTTTAAATTTCAGAGATAATATATTTTACATTTTGTTCACCCTTTGTCAAAGGTTTACGTTTGCATTTCAGAAATAAAAGCACTTAATCAGCATGTTGTCTGAGTTTAACTAATTTAACGAGTTTTCATATACACAGTAAAAAACCAAGTGTCAACTTTACACTTACAGAGTTGATTTTAACTCTGCTTCAGATAACATTTGGTCCCACTCAAAATTAGAGTTAAATTTACTCTATGGCCAGTGTTAACTTTTCAGTGTTAATTGTACTCAATTTAGTGTCAAAATTAACAACAAAATGTGTAAAAATACTTAACACTGAGGGTTATTCACACTGTTCCGAGTAATTTGATTACACTTTATAGAGCTATTTTTACTCCGAATTTAGTTTAATAATAACGCTCTATATTACTAAATAACTGTGATCTATCCTACATTATGGAAATAACAACAAATATACAGGTTAAAGTAACAGCATTTATTATGTTTCTCATTTCAGTGTCATTTAATTAACGTAACAAACCTTTACAATTCACAGTTCTATGATGCTCAGTAGAGAAAGCAATATGACATTTCCTCAATGTCGTAGTTGTTTGCAGAAAAGTAAAAAAGTTGGTCATGGATTAACTGTATGATGTACCAAAGACATAATGGGCCCTAAAGAGTTCATCAAGGGCTCCTACTGAACCTCTCGCTTTACATGGAAGTGCATGCTTCTCAATCACAATGAAGGTGTGAATGCTGCTTCTTGTGGATCCCTGAGTAAGAAGGTAGGGCTGACTGCTTCGGGTGATGTTGTCTAGATGATGCTGTACACTGGTTCCAGCCTACAACAACACATTAAACAACAGTATTAAGTGACTATCCTCTGACAGTAGATTAGCTCAACTCACTGTCCATGAAAATAGAGGTGATGGAAAGTATATTTTATACCTTTGGGAATTTGATGAGGTTATCGACAGCTTGAGATGCAGACATCTTTCCTGGTCTCTTTCGCCCTTGTGCAGATGGTGGTAGCAGATGTAGCAGCAGCAAGATAGTAGACAAGTCACTGTCCCAGCCTACAGATGAATAAACAAAGAATTATTCAAAAAATACATTGAATTGACAGAATTACCTATATAACCAACAATGGCAAACAAAAACAGTCACAATCATACCATTCTCAACTTCAGTACCTGACTCAGCATTGCACATTAACTCCAAGAGCTCTGAGGTGGGGACAAGTCCATGACTTTCCTTTACAACCTTTGCTTTGAGATTGATGGGCCACCTCTCCAAGAATTTGCTCGCAGTGACCTCACAAAACAGGAGTCGGAAATCTTGTTCTATCTGTAATGCAAAAATACAGAACATAGAGAGGTGTTTGATTGAATCCTGCCTACAAATTACATCAGTATCATTTAAATGATAAGTGAACTTACTTTTGGGAGATTTGCAAACTGAGATGCTTCTTTCCTCCACAGTTTTTCTTTGAATGGTCTTCAACCGCCATGCAATGTATCCTGAACCGCTCTCTGGATTGTAGTAATGTTCCTATGTAATTAAATAAATGAAGAAGGACTATGTTATCAACATTTCTGAGGGCAATTATGTATTTAATGTTGAAAAGTTCACTTTACTTACATATCCATGTTGTGAATATGGGTCTTCCAGATATGGAGACCGAGCAACAATGCCCTGCGCATACACCACTCTTACGCTTTTAGGGGGAGATGTCCTAATGTATAAATTCAATAATTGGCATTAAACATCACAAATAAAAAAAATACAATGTTAAAAAAATTTCTTTATATCTTACATTTTTGATTCTTACCCATGTTATTCTGTCATCTCAGCCTCAAGTATGTTTCTCATCCGTCTTCTGGTTGCATCTCTCAGAGATTTGGTTTTTGAGTACTCTTAAACCTTTCTATAAAATAGGTCACCGTTACCTTGTACCTCAGTGTAGAACAAACAGAAACTTCAAATCCTTCATTCTGTCACGGTTCTGGGGCGATTCGACCCAGAATTTTGAGTTTATTATGTTTTGGTTTATTTTTTGAATGATGGATTGTTCTTGATGTTTCTCTGGTGCTTTGTTGATTGTTATTTATAATCTATGTTTCAGCTATTCTTGTTAAGAGATTAGTTCTTATGTTTGGTTTTTCTCTGAATTATGATTTGCTTGGGTTTTGAGTAGTGATTCATGTTTCCTGTTTTATTGTGAAAGTCTTTGTCTTATGTTAGTGTGTGCAGCTTTGTTCCCCCTGTCTCGTCAGCCCTGATCTCTCCCAGCTGTGTCTCCCTCCTGTTGTAGATTCCCTCATTATTACCCTGTGTATATAAGCCCTGTGTTTTCCCGTGCTCGGTGTCGTGTCGTACCCTCAGATCCTGCCTGTGTGTTCCAGTTAGTGTTTTCATGTTTGGTTCTGTTTTGTTGGTGGCAGCAGTAAAGCTGAGGTTTTCAGTTATATTTCCGTCTCAGAGTCCAGCACTTGGATCCACATCTCCACCTGCCCGCACACAGAGCCCTGACACATTCCCTCAGCTGTTAGATTCCTGAACGCTGACAGGAGTCGTTTAGATGAATGTTTCTGTGATTGTTCATTTTGAGACATTTACCCTTCATATTCTGTTCATTTATTTTGAACATTTGTGTTCATTTTGATGTATTTATTGACTTTTTCCTTGACCTCATTGCTTGTTTATCTCTGCCTTGACGTGCAACAGTGCTTGTGATTATTGTTTAAAGACTGTAGGCTGTGTGAGTTTGACCATGTGAGCAGGTAGTGTGGGAAAGCTGCAAACACATTTTGGAATTAATAAAATTATCTGAACTGTGAATCTTATTTTAAAAATGCAGTTTATAAAAACATGTTGAACAGTTTCTTGTTTCAGTTTTTATATTTATAACATTATACAAACAGTGAATGATTTTGTTGAATTTGTTTGTTTCAGAGTCAGAGAGCCGTGTCTCTCTACAGTCAGAGGTTTTTGTACGGCGCCTCAATGAGTTTGTATCACTGTGGTACACGTTCGGTGGAGGAACCAGACTGGATGTTAACTGTAAGTACATTTGACTCATTTATGAAGCTCAAACTTGTATCATTAAGGTTCATTTCATTTCCTTCTACATAAATACTTCATGTTTCTCATAAATATAAAATCTAATATCAGTGTAAATTTTGAATTCAGATTAAAATCATCTTGTGCATTTATTTTTACTGGAAATTAAACTTTCAAAAGGTTTTTTTTTTTCTTGAAGAAAAGTAGAAAACATTTATATATTTTACATTTCCATAAAAGTTTTGTCTTCAACCTTTTGCTGCAAATAATGTGACATCCATCTAAAATTAATAGTTAAAGATTTAACATTATTAACGACACAGTAACAGTTTGCTGTCTGAGGTTTGATCATTTTATGGATTTTAATGTGTGAGTAAGTACAGTTATCTTCATTGTTCCCAAATAGACCAAAAAAAGGTCTATGCTGTTTTCTGTTTTACATACAATTGTTTATGATAAAAATCTGACATGTTAATTTCTGTTTGTTTTCTAATTATAAAACTAATAAATAATACAAACATAACGCACATGAGTACATCAGAAGTCAAAGAAACGCTTTAATATTTTTATCTTTGGTACTGAAACTCATCTGTTGCCATGGTTCAGCAGTGAAGCCTGTCTGTTTCTATGGTTACCAATCTCAGATAGAGAAGTGAAACAGCTGGAGATCAGTTTCACCCAAACTCCCAGTTTCTCTAACATCTCTCTCTCTGCAGTGGGTCGAGTCCCCCCCTCCCTGAGCGTGCTGGCGCCCTCTAGTGAGGAGCTGCAGCAGGGGAAGGCTACAGTCATGTGTGTGGCCAACAAGGGCTTCCCCTCAGACTGGAGGCTGTCCTGGAAGGTGGATGGCAGTGGCAGCATCAGCTGGGAGGAGAGCAGGAGCCCCGTGGTGCTGCAGAATGACGGCCACTACAGCTGGAGCAGCACCCTGAGGCTCCCTGCAGACCAGTGGGAGAAGGTGGGCTCTGTGACCTGTGAGGCCACCCAGGGCTCTCACACTCCACTCTCAGAGACTCTGATGACAGACCAGTGTTCCCAGTCCTGAGCTGACTCACTGGGACTCTGATACTGGCGTTAGTCTGCAGCTTCTCTCAGTCTGCTCCCTCTGTGTCTGTATTGCTTTGATAGTTTTCATGTTTTCATGCTTGTGGCACTGTTGATGGTTTTAATACTTCAAATAAAAACTGAGGTCTTCAAATAGTGGTTTTCATGTGTTTCCATTCAGCTGCTCTTCTGTCTGATAATCATCCTTCAGGTTCAGCAGTGATGCTTCCAGACACTGAAAATCTCTGCTTCAGTAACTTTGACTGAGAGAATCACATGTGCTGCATCACATCAGAGTGTAAATGTAAAAAAATGAAAACAACTAAAAAAAAATAGAATCACAACCAACAACTGCTCCCTGTTATAAATAGTTTCACAGTCTTTTGTAGATGCATAATTTTCCATCATGTGGGATTTTGTGATGATATTTGCTGTTGGGTGTAGAAGAAGTAGAAAACATGGTGACAGATTATTGTAACCTGCATGTGACCCATGATGAGACCCGTCCTGGTTTTCTTCAAAGTCAGAATTGATCAAATAACCCAAAGAAAAACTAAACTTTCTTTATCAACATAGGAGACACTAAAAATGTCTCTTTCAGAACATCAGTGCAGGTTAAAAAGTGTAAATGTCAGAATAATTTATGTCACAAAGATGAAGTTAAAGACTTGATGAACTAAACTTTAAATCTTCAGATCAAATCATGTGAAATATTTCTGTGACCAAGAATGTAGCTGAGCAATCTACATACATACATATATCAGTACTGTAGTTTACTAAAATATTCTCATTTAATAACTACTTCCCAGTTTTAATATTTACAGGAGAGTTTCTTCATCACAGATCTGACTCACAGTATCAACTGTTTTGTGTTTCACATGTTCTTCTGTGCTAGCTCGTCAGGATGGACACAAGTCTGATGTTTTGAGTCAAACCTACATTAACATTAGTTATGAAAGTTAGAGTTTTATCAAGGCCTAAGAAATGATTGTGAAATAATTTTAGAGGGACTGTGAGGTGTGTGTGTGTGTGTGTGTGTGTGTGTGTGTGTGTGTGTGTGTGTGTGTGTGTGTGTGTGTGTGTGTGTGTGTGTGTGTCCTCAGTGAACTGTATCAGTCTCTGCAGTATCTTCCAGCTGCAGCAGTCACTTCAGTTTCTGTTCAGTCTGACTGAGGGAGGTTTTTGTACGACTGTTTTTCACTGTGTGAACACATGCTGACTGTTGATAACATGAAGACTCTGACAGTAATAAACTGCTGCATCTTCAGCCTGGACTCCACTGATGGTCAGAGTAAAGTCAGAGTTTGATCCACTGCCTGTAAAACGATCTGGAATCCCAGATTGTCGAGTGCTAGCATACTTAATGAGCAGTTCAGTAACTCCTCCATCTTTCTGTTGGTACCAGAACATATAGTTGTTGTTAAAAACATTCTGACTGGTCCTACACTTGATGCTCACAGATCCTCCCACAGCAGAGCTCACTGCTCCAGGCTGAGTCACTGTGATCTGTCCTCTGGACTCTGAGGACACAGAGACAAAAACATAAAGCAGCTTCATGGTTTTGTGGGCTTCATTTCAGAGGGACAGATGTTGATAGAGGAGAGGAGTTTGATTCTCTGGACTTTACCTGTGAAGCAGCAGCAGAGGAGAGTCCAGATGAGGACGCAGATCAAAGTCATGTTTTTGATGAGGAGGATTTCTGTGGCTTCTGTTGTGATGAAGGACAGCTGTCAGTCATCCAGTGTTCAACTCTCAGGACTATAAACTCTCCCAGAGCACTGGAGCATGGTGCTGCTGATGCAAAGTGCCTCTCTATGGAAATGACTGCAACAGGGAGTGGGATCGATCTGATGATGCTGTTGATGATGTTCACTGTAAATTATTTCAAAAAGAACATTTCTTCCTCCTTCTATGAGACCCAGTGTTTTGTGCTATTTCGTTGTTTATTGTATTTTTTGGCCGTGTTCCCTGTTTTATTTTATTTTATTTTCATTTTGAGTCTTGTGTTCTTTGTTCGTTGTATTAGGTTCACTTCCACTGTCCCGTCATTATGTTAATGTCAGTCAGCTGTTTCCCCATGTGTTCCCAGTTCCCCATATCACCTCCTGTATGTATTTAAGTCGTCTGTTTTCTGTATGTCTGTCATGGTCCTGAGTCTGACGACTCTGTGTTTTGTGTGTATTTATATTATTCTATGTTCTTTGTTTATTCTGTTATATCTTTTGTTAAGGTTTACCATTTGTTAGGGTTTTGTTCTGTGCCTGCTCCCACTGCTCCGTGTTCCCTCGGTCTGTCCATGGTGTCACTGTGTCTGCTTGTGAGTCTGTTAAGTTCAGTGTCTTGTCTGGTTCTGTGTCTGTAAGTTTCCTGTTTTATTCTGAAGGTCTTTGTCTCATGTGAGTGTGTTCAGGTTACCTTTCCCCTGTCTCGTCAGCTCTGATTTCTCCCAGGTGTGTTCCCCTCCTCTCTCCCATCCCGGGATACAGTTGTGTGTATTTAAGCCCTGTGTGTTCTCCTGCCTGTTGCTGGTTCGTCTGTGTTTCTCCCTGCGTGTTTCTGTGTTTCTCTGGGTCTCCAGTTAGCGCTTCAGGTTTGTTTTCTTAGTTTTTTCCAGTTTAGGTTTTGTTTAGTTTCCTCCACTCCTGTGCTGTTTCTGTTTGTACCTCCACCTTCTCTATAAAAACTCCCCTGCATCTCAGCTGCCTGCATCTTTGTCCTCATTAAATTCCACACGGCTCATCCCACGAGCCCTGACAATGTCACTGTCAGGTCGTCTGTTATACCCACCACAATTGTCACCGTTGTCACAGTTCTCATAGTTTTTTCATAGTTTTCATTTTTGGTTCAGCCCTCGACCCAAATAAAGGCTCGTTTTTTGTTGAAACCTGCAACTCCTCTGTCATCATCTGTCGGACCGGATCATTTTGAAAATCACTCTGTGCTTCACCTGCCTGCCCTCCTGCCATCACACTCCATCTGAAAACCCCGGATCTCAGGTCAGCCTCGCCACGCCACTCAGCTCCCCTGGATTCTCGTCACTCCCCTCTCAACACTCTGTGTCCCCTACTGCAATGTGACTGCACAGCTCCACTCTGCATCTCAGGCCCCGTTCCCTCGCCACGTCAAGCTCTACGTCTTATTGTTTCTTTTTTGTCCTTGCTACATTTGGAGCGCTTAGGCCTAATAAAATATTGTTAAACCATCTGCTGTCTCTGCTCTGGGTTTCTGCACAGAGTTCAGTTCAGTACAGACCACTCGGTCCCGTGACAGTAACAGCATTGTTTATACTTCTTACTTCAAAGTAAAATGCTTACAGTTGCTATTAACATTAATGTATTATCCTGTAATCAATAATATTTTTATACATTTTACACATTGACCCTCTGGGCTCTATCCTGGCCATTTGTGGCCACTTCACTTTTCTTTTGACTGCTACACTGCAGTGGACCAAACGAATGACGCAGGTTTGATCTTAAGGATCTAATAGTTGTGTGTTTGTTTGTGCATGATAAACTGGAATAAATTATGATGCATCAAATATAACACAAAAAAAGGAAGATTTATGAAACCATTAGGACTTCATCACCGTTTTAGCTGAAAAGTTACTGGTAATATATAGCCTAACTGGCATTTAAAGAGTAAAAAATAACAATGTAGATAAAAAAAATTCCTTTTTGATGAAAAGGACTGGTGATAATTTAAAGAGTCAAGTCAATAAAACTATAATGATAAACGTGAATTCAGCTGTGTAATTGTGTAACTTTAATAGCAGAGTCCTCCTGAAATGCATCAACAACACTGAGAGTAACATCCTCCGGTCTGCTTCTTGATGCTCTCTGGTCACTATGGTAACGCGTAAATAGTTCTTTCAAAATAAGACACACGACTACAACACGGGTAAAGACCCAGGGAAACTGACTTAACGATAAAAGCTCTGAAAACCATACATTTCACACCCGAGCCTCAACTCTCGCAGCCCGGTACCAAACGACTCACGGACCGGTACCGGTCAGTGACCCGGGTGTTGGGGACCGCTGCTGTACAGGAGACACGGCACTAGATTGATTGACAATGTTTTACAGCAATCAGAACACACAACACAAACTGCTGTAAAAAAAAAAAATCAGCGAAACAGCGAGTCGGCGAAAGGTGAACCGCGTTATAACGAGGGACCCCTGTACAATAATTTCCAGTAGCTGCTGATATATGAAATGGTGGGTTTTGAGGTTGTCTTCAAACAAGTGCATTATACTAGAAAAAGGTGTTTGAAGGATTAAAAATGTAAAAAGTAATGACTATTTTATATTTATGAAAAAATCTTTATGCAGAAAAAGTAGCAAAGAAACAAAAACATAACACATGGACACTTTGGGCCACGGACAAGCTGAAGGGATGGTGATGAAGTGTTAAAAACACTTAGAACCAAATTCATTTATCAGCAGCATCAATAGTAAGAAAAACACGTTTTAGTTTTCGTTGTCAAAGTCGATTTAACTGATATTACGTGTTTCCGGTTAGTGAGGAGGTCGCAATATAGCGCCCCCCAGTGGCTGCAGCTAGGGGCTCTTGCATGCACAGGGCAATACGCATTAACTCGCTAACAGAGATTTGCAACGTTAATGTGGTTATGGCGTTAACGTCATTTTAACAAGATTAACACTGACAGCACTATTTTAGATTTCTTCAAACTCTAAAATACACAATATATCACAGCCATAACCTTTTGGTTACCGAGGACCAAAACTGTGTCAGAAAGTCAGGAACAGAGTTTTGCTGACTCTAAAATAAATGCAAATTGTTTTATTGTGTTTCATTCATTTTTATTTCATATTTATAATAATAATATGTCATGAAATTATGATTTAAAGAATTCATATTGGTGAGTTTGTTTGTTTCAGAGTCAGAGAGCCGTGTCTCTCTACAGTCAGAGGTTTTTGTACGGCGCCTCAATGAGTTTGTATCACTGTGGTACACGTTCGGTGGAGGAACCAGACTGGATGTTGGAAGTAAGTCAAACTTAAACCTCTTTTACTTTAATAGATGTCTTTCTTGTGGTTATCTTGACTTTTCTGTTCGGTGTGCCAGAAAAAAACTCAGTAAAATAATTTTTACATAAATTTTCATGAAGAAACAAAGTTAGCTTCAGAATAAATGTTAAAATGAATATTAACAAATGATATAAAACATCAGAGTGGACTTGAGGATATTTTACATATACATACATCTGGTTAAGTCTTGAGAGCTTTTAGTTTTAATCCAGTCTGTTAGAGTCAGAGAGCCGTGTCTCTCTACAGTCAGAGGTTTTTGTACGGCGCCTCAATGAGTTTGTATCACTGTGGTGGACTTTTGGTGGAGGAACCAGACTGGATGTTGGAAGTAAGTTTATACTGTTTTTAAAGAAACAAGTGTGAATGTTAGCTTTATAACATTCCTGTAGAGGTTATATTATATTACCATTATACATAGAGGGTAACTTAATCAGCTTTAATCAGATTTGATGTCGACATTTCTGACATAAAGACAATGTGATGTGTAAATAATATAAACTGTCATCATCCTGTGATTTTTTTTTTCTATTTGTAAATTACATTTTTTGTTAGGATAAATTAAATGTTACTGTCCTTAAGGAAAACTGGACAGAGTGAAGATGAAGATCACTGGTGTTTTTACTGTGTCAGAAAAAATGTAGATTTTACGTATCATCATAAAATCATAGAACCACTACAATAAATGATTGAAGCCCACATGAGGTAAGTAGACAACTAGTGTATTTTACAGAACTGAGGATTTTGTAGCTTAACATCTGTTACAATTGTTGCCACTTCTGCTTATTCTATTTACAAAAGTTAAGGATGAGCATTTGACAATGTGCAACATGTCTGGTGTTTCTATTGTATCAGATATAATTTCAAATGTCATTTAAAATCATATAAGTAGTAAAAAAAATCCACATGAAGCAAGCAGTGCAGTTTGGTTTCTTATCTCTAACACGTTACACAGAACTGATGATTTTGAGGCTAAACTTGTTTTGTAAATGTTTCCACATCTGCTTCTTTTATTTCCAGTGTAGTTTGAACATATTTCAGCTCAAACTGTGTGATGATTCTCTCTGTGCTGATATGCATGAGAGGTTTCTTAAAGGGAAGTGAAACAATGTGTGAGTTAATGACTGGTGGAGCAGAAAAAACACCTGACAGAAACTTCTTAACAGAGAAATTCAAATTGTGGTTCCTGTCCTTTAAGCTGATTGGTGTTTCCTAGGTGATACCCGCCCCACCCTGACAGTGCTGCCCCCCTCCAGTGTAGAGCTGGACCAGGGGAAGGCCACGCTCATGTGTCTGGCCAACAAGGGCTTCCCCTCAGACTGGAGTCTGTCCTGGAAGACGAGCGACAGCAGTGGCAGCAGCAGCATCAGAGGGGAGGAGAGCAGGACTCCTGGAGTGCTGCAGAACGACGGCCTCTACAGCTGGAGCAGCACCCTGACGCTCACTGCAGACCAGTGGGGGAAGGTGGGCTCTGTGACCTGTGAGGCCACCCAGGGCTCCCAGCCTCTGGTCTCAGAGCCACTCAGGAGAGACCAGTGTTCCCAGTCCTGATGTCAATCACTGAGTCTTTCATGCTGTTTTTCTTCTGTCTCTTTGTTTCTCTTTCTTTGCAGATTAAAAAATAAACACATTATTGTCAATATTGTCATATTTTCATCTCAAAATGACAATAATCATATCAACAATCTCCTCTAGTTTCATCCTTTTGTGTCTGTTGTAAAGCTGATATTTCAGACTTTTAAAACAATAAAAATGTAACGAGGAAACATGTTCTTTGACTTTGTGAGTTTGATAAATGCACATAAAAATAAAGATTTTGTAATATTTATTAAACCAGACTAAAAGAAAAATGTAAACAGACACATCGAGTGTAATGTGCAGTGAAAATGGTTAAATCTATTAACACACATTTAAGATGTTGAGGTCCAACCATAGATTATCTGTGTCCTCTTGATAATTTTCAGTCTCAAAGCTGTTTATGATCTACATTTTAATCTGATAGTGTAGAAAACAATCAGAATAATTGAAATCAAAGAGCAGGGCGTCATCTGTGTTTTTTAGATTTAAGTGAACATTTAAATGAAGAATTACTGACGTTTGATTAACGAACTATTTAGCAGTGAAACTCTGATGAAGCAACAAAGCAGAGAAGAGTCTAGAAGCTGGTGGTGGCAGAGGTGAAGCAGGTGGAGACTTAGTTGGAGACTAATTGTCAGGATGAGGTGGAGATCAGGAGTCTGAGATTTAAAGCACACAAAACAGAGGCTGAGTAACTCACAGAAGGCAGCGAGACAACAACTGGACTCAAATAATGACGACAGAATTGAGCTCGACAGTGGACGTGATGTTAAGAACAGACTAACAGAACAAACACAGGAATGCAGGCAGATGAGAGACTACAGCTCTGCTTTAATCAACTTATATAGAAGTTAATCTCATCTAGTGTTCACAGCAAAATGAGAGAAACTCACTTCACTAAACCTCTTAAAAAAGACAAAGACCACAGTCTGTCAGGATGATCACATCTTATTTTCAGTGGTTTCAGATTTTGGGAGGACTTTATAATAATGTCACACTTTTAAGCATTAGTAAGATATTATTTTAAAGAGACACCTTAAAATTCTTTGTTCTGTCTACATTAATACTTTGGAAACTGACTAAATAACTTTAGGTTTTTACAACAGTAACAGTGATTCGTTTATGTTGGAAATATCCAAATGAGGCTAAATCGTCACTGACATGAGAATGAACACATTCCCTACAAACACTGTTATAACAGCCTGCTTGATTTGTTAATCAGCAGAATATTAGAATATTATAGACACTCGTTGTGATGTGACTACAGTGATTTTCTGGACTTGTGTGATGAAGGACTGCAGCTGAGCTCCACAGATGGATCAGTTTAATATTTAACAGCTTACAAATAGAAAAGAGCTGCTCATCAGTGCAGAAACACTGACAACAGCATTTGTGTTGCTATCTGATTAATGGACAATAATTATCAGACCTGTATAACATCAGTCCTAATAACAGCTTGTTATATTTTACCTTCCAGTTGTGTCTTTTTCTCTGAACTCTCAGTTTCTCTAAAGTCTATTTTCTCTCTCTGTAGTAGGTCGAGCCTCTCTCTGGACAGACTGTCCATTGTTATAAATGTAGAAACTAAGAATGAGTCAGACTGATGGACGCGGAGAACATCAGTCATCTGAAAATAATGTTCACATGTTAAAAATCTGGAGCCAGTGTTGTGTCCGTATTCTTTGACTCATATTTTTATTTGGGTACACCACTGTGACAAAGTGGAGGAGCAGTTGCAATGCTCTCCATTTGTATGCGTTTACCTTTTTTTTTGCACATTGTACACATTATTTTGTTTCTATGTATTTGCTATGATTTCCTATTTGTCATGTAACATTGCTTCACTCACTATCCCGGGTTTGTTTGTGTAAGCGTTCTGTTGCCGGCAAATCAAACATTCTACAAATTAAGACAAATACTAAGTTATGTTTCTTTATACTTTATTATGTTACAGATTAAGTCATTTGTTCATACTTACTTTGTTTGTCTTTTCAGTCTTCATGAGGGTCAGGTGTGGGGAAACGCCCGCCTGGCATTTCCTCATTTTAAAATCCTGATGATGTCACATATGACATCAGCAGGTCAAACCAAGTGGAGGGGTTTCTTTTTCCATAGAGATGCTTCCTTTTGTTTGTGTTAAGGTTTAAAGGGATTTGTTGAATGTTTTTCCTTTTGTTAATACTGCCATTTAGTTGTGTAAATGTGCATGTTAGAAGTGTGTAGAGGTTTTGTGTTTTGAGATCATCTGTGTAGAGTTTTAGATCCCTCAGTTGAGTGAGTGGTACTGGCTGGGCAATTGAAGGGAAATTGATGGCCCTATTTAAAGCCAGTCTCTACCAGATGCAAGAGAGGAGAGGTGAGCTGTGTCACCAGATCCATGTTATGTTGAGGTTTGTTAATAGAGTTTATTTGGGGGGGAGTTTTGTTAAGTTACATTAAATTAAGTTCACTGTAAATAAATTGCTCACCTCTGGAAATCTGAAATGTCTGCGTAGTCTGCTTCCTTACCACCTTCCTTGACGTTCGAGTCTGACTACTTCACAACCATTTCATGTTTTTTGTTTTGTGTGTTTTATGTTACTAACAATTTATCTAATAAATCCTTTTAAATTTAAACTTGAACTGTGATTGTTGTTAAATTCTCCCAATGCTGTCATCTTTGGGCTGAAGGAAGGACGACACTCGGTGTATAAATGCTCAATCAACAGTCATTTTATTCCATACAATTCTTATTATTCCATGCAAACACTTTTGAGCATAAACCATCCGGAGGGGAGATGAGCGCGGGAGGGTGTCCGCCTGATCTCGACGTGTCTGACCGTTTCTCACATTCTTATAGCTTCAGCCTCCCTCCAAACTAAGCATTCACATTCTTTCTCTCTTACGGCGCCTAAGTGACGGCCTTGGCTTCCTGTTTTATCACCTCCTGATGAGATGATGCAGAAAACCTCTACGGTATGCTCTGTTCTCTTCTAATCAGACAAATAAGGCCGTGATTCTCTGAAAACAGTATTTCTTATATTCAGCAGTATAATGCATCATAAATCAATATCATTCATTCACAATAAATGAGCAGTCTAATAAATGTAATACTTATCACCTTCTTCTAAGGAGAATAATGCAAACTAAAACTACATAATAATTTCACAACCTTTAATTAGGGGTATAACGTGGCATAAGATAATATAATAATCTCACAGTGCACACAAATGAAATTTCACAGTAAATATTAAAGTCATCGTTCCTCCCAGTCTTTTAGTTTGTTCTGCAGCTGTTGCTTCAGATCAGTTCCTCTTCAGCTGAGAGGTTTTTGTACGACAGTTTTTCACTGTGTGAACGGAGTGCTGTAACCCTGCTGACAGTAATAAACTCCTGCATCTTCAGCCTGAACTCTGCTGATAGTCAGAGTGTAGTCAGTCCCAGATCCACTTCCACTGAAACGATCAGAAACTCCAGAGAACCGACTGTTAGCATTGTAAATGAGGGGTTTAGGAGATTCTCCAGATTTCTGAAGATACCAGTGGAGGTAGCTACTCACACTTGAACTGGCTTTACATCTGATAGAGACAGTCTGTCCTGGAACAACAGACTGAGCTTTAGGAGTCTGAGTCAGGATGATTTCTGCTGATGAACCTGAAACATAAAAAGAGGAGAAAAGTTATTGAGACAAATCGAGCTCAGAGAAAGATGATCAAACATTAGAGGATCATTTCTCTAACATGGAGAACAGATGGAAGAAGGTCAGTGCTGCTGGTTTCAGAGTTTCTCCATCATAGCAGAACATCATTGTGGTGAACCTGGCTGCATGCTGAAGCAAAGACAGAGAGTCTCACCCTGAACAAGGAGCCCCAGGGTGGCCAGCAGTAGTGTCAGTGACATCATCATTGTGCTGCTGGTGTGTGAGTGGCTCTGAAAGGCCTGGACAGCCACTGATCAACACTGGCCTCTTAACAGCTGTGAGCAGAGAGGCAGGACACATATGCAAACACACAGAGTCAGTCAGCTGCAGCTGTCCTCTGCTAAATATTTAAATCATTCATGACATCTAGTGGAGAGATAAATTTGAATTTAAAAAAAATCAAATGGAAAATGTGAAATAATTCAAATATGAATTCTAATACAATCAAATATAGACATGCATGGATTTAAGACGGGCCTTAAGTTTGAACAAAGACAGAGACTCAACGATGTTAAATCAAAAGCTGTAAGATGGACTGGAAGAGTTCATGGAGTCAGGGGCAATCTTTTGAGACAGACTCAGATTTCTGAACATTTTGCCTTGAACATCCTGTTTTTGCTGGTTAAAATTTCTGCAACAAAAAGGCAGTTTGCTTGTGTTTGAGATTTAGATCCGACCACATTTCTTTGCCATGTTTATGTCTCTTCAGGTTGAATCCTTTTCCCCCTATTGCTATTTTCTAGCAATGATTGCAACTTCTTCTGTTTAACAGTCATATATATAAATCATATCTTCCAATGAGCGCGGCCTGTGTGCCAAAATAAATACTATGCTTTTCAGTTCTTCAACGGGGCTTACCACTTTTACCACGTTTGGCTGGACTCCAAACGTGAATTTAAAGTAAAAAATGGGAGTGATCTGTTTACTGTTCATGTTCTGTCACAGCACATAGAAGATTCATTTCTTGCCATTTCACAGTGTGACCTGTGAGGCCACCCAGGGCTCCCACACCTCATTATTCAGCTCCACTCTTGCTGTATTTTTTGTTTGTTTCATGCTTTAAGACCATTAAATTTTCCCATTTTAAAACACTTTGTACTTTAAAAAAGATATATATCTCTCTCTCTATACATATATATATATGGCAACAAACATCCACGGTTACATCAGTAAGATCATTAAGATGGCCCCAACTGACCCCGTGCTCAGCAGTGAATACCTCAGGCAGCAGAAACCCAAGAAAGAAGAGGAAGAGGAGGCACCATCATGGAAGGACAGGCCCCTGCACAGTATGTACCACCGGCAGAGAGAGGAAGTGGCTGATATCCAGAAATCCTACCAGTGGCTGCATAAAATTGGACTGAAAGACAGCACAGAGGCTCTAATCATGGCAGCACAGGAACAAGCTCTGAGCATAAGATCCGTAGAGGCTGGGGTCTATCACACCAGGTAAGACCCCAGGTGGAGGCTATGTAAAGATGCCCCAGAGACAATCCAGCACATAACAGCAGGGTGCAAGATGCTAGCAGGCAGGGCACACATGGAACGCCATAACCAAATGGCCGGCATAGTATACAGAAACACCTACATATATAGGTATATAATAACTGATTGTTTCATATGTTAAAGTGGGTCCATATTCTGTCATTCATGAAACACACCTCATTTTGTTTGGAAACACAAATTAACACCTTTCTTTAGAATTGTATTCATTAAATATGAAGCGTTCACCATGGATCTCTTAATAGTTTTTCTCCACATACTGCTTTGGATCAGGTTTGTCTAAAACTCATGAATCTTCACTGAGGGTCAAAAACAGCTCCAGACTGACTCGCAGTAAAACTGTTAGAAACTCCAGAATGATGATTTGTAACAGATTAAACAAAGTGTTTAGTCACATCTGCAGTTTTGTGAAGATAGGGACAATCTATTCTGGAAATTTGTCCATAGTCAGTGAACACTTACACTTTTATTTGGTAACACTACTGGTGGTGAATTGTTTCAAAATGTTAAAGACGTCTTCTTTCATCAAATGAAAGAAGACATTTTCTTTCATTTAACGTCTTCTTAAATGAAAGAAGACGTCTTCTTTCATTTGAGAAGACGTCTTCTTAAATTAAAGAAGACGTCTTCTTTCATTTAACGTCTGACAACAGACTATGCTGACATCAAGACAAGAAAGCTCCCTACCATGCATGGAGGCTTTCACCCCAAGTCCAGCACCCTGAGGCTGTACGCTAAGCGGAAGGAAGGGGGCCGTGGACTGGTGAGTGTCAGCACCACAGTCCAGGATGAGACAATGAACATCCAAGAATACATTGGGAAGATGGCCCCAACTGACCAAGTGCTCAGTGAATACCTCAGGCAGCAGAAACCCAAGAAAGAGGAGGGAGACGAGGAACCATCATGTCTATCACATGGTCTATCACACCAGGCAAGACCCCAGGTGGAGGCTGTGTAAAGATGCCCCTGAAACAATCCAGCACATAACAGCAGGGTGCAAGATGCTAGCAGGCAGGGCATACATGGAACGCCATAACCAAGTGGCCGGCATAGTGTACAGGAACAACTGTGCCGAGTATGGCCTGAAAGTCCCGAGGTCAAAATGGGAAACGCCCCCAAGACTGGTGGAGAATGAACGAGCTAAGATCCTGTGGGACTTTCAGATGCAGACGGACTTGCAGATGGTTAACCAACCGGACATAGTGGTGGTAGACAAACAGAAGAAGACGGCCGTAGTGATCGATGTAGCGGTTCCCAATGACAGCAACATCAGGAAGAAGGAACACGAGAAGCTGGAGAAATACCAAGGGCTCAGAGAAGAGCTCGAGAAGATGTGGAGGGTGAAGGTAATGGTGGTCCTAGTGGTAATCGGAGCACTAGGTGCGGTGACTCCCAAGCTAGGCGAGTGGCTCCAGCAGATCCCGGGACCAACATCGGAGATCTCTGTCCAGAAGAGCGCAGTCCTGGGAACAGCTAAGATACTGCGCAGGACCCTCAAGTTCCCAGGCCTCTGGTAGAGGACCCGAGCTTGAAGGATAAACCGCCCGCAGGGGCGTGCTGGGTGTTTAGTTTTTTTTTATATATATATGTATGTATGTATGTATGTATATATATATCATCCATAACTCAGACTTGTAGTCATTTTAAAGCTACTGTAAATGTTTCTACATCTGCTTCTTTTATTTCCAGTGTAGTTTGAACATATTTCAGGTCAAACTGTGTGATGATTCTCTCTCTGCTGATATGCATGAGAGGTTTCTTAAAGGGAAGTGAAACAATGTGTGAGTTAATGACTGGTGGAGCAGAAAAAATGGTAAATGGCCTGTATTTATATAGCGCTTTACATATCCAGTCATCCACCCATTCACACACTGGTGATGGCAGCTACAGTGGGGCAAAAAAGTATTTAGTCAGCCACCGATTGTGCAAGTTCCCCCACTTAAAATGATGACAGAGGTCAGTAATTTGCACCAGAGGTACACTTCAACTGTGAGAGACAGAATGTGAAAAAAAAATCCATGAATTCACATGGTAGGATTTGTAAAGAATTTATTCGTAAATCAGGGTGGAAAATAAGTATTTGGTCAATAACAAAAATACAACTCAATACTTTGTAACATAACCTTTGTTGGCAATAACAGAGGTCAAACGTTTACTATAGGTCTTTACCAGGTTTGCACACACAGTAGCTGGTATTTTGGCCCATTCCTCCATGCAGATCTTCTCAAGAGCAGTGATGTTTTGGGGCTGTCGCCGAGCAACACGGACTTTCAACTCCCGCCACAGATTTTCTATGGGGTTGAGGTCTGGAGACTGGCTAGGCCACTCCAGGACTTTCAAATGCTTCTTACGGAGCCACTCCTTTGTTGCCCGGGCGGTGTGTTTTGGATCATTGTCATGTTGGAAGACCCAGCCTCGTTTCATCTTCAAAGTTCTCACTGATGGAAGGAGGTTTTGGCTCAAAATCTCACGATACTTGGCCCCATTCATTCTGTCCTTAACACGGATCATTCGTCCTGTCCCCTTGGCAGAAAAACAGCCCCATAGCATGATGTTTCCACCCCCATGCTTCACAGTAGGTATGGTGTTCTTGGGATGCAACTCAGTATTCTTCTTCCTCCAAACACGACGAGTTGAGTTTATACCAAAAAGTTCTACTTTGGTTTCATCTGACCACATGACATTCTCCCAATCCTCTGCTGTATCATCCATGTGCTCTCTGGCAAACTTCAGACGGGCCTGGACATGCACTGGCTTCAGCAGCGGAACACGTCTGGCACTGCAGGATTTGATTCCCTGCCGTTGTAGTGTGTTACTGATGGTGACCTTTGTTACTTTGGTCCCAGCTCTCTGCAGGTCATTCACCAGGTCCCCCCGTGTGGTTCTGGGATCTTTGCTCACCGTTCTCATGATCATTTTGACCCCACGGGATGAGATCTTGCGTGGAGCCCCAGATCGAGGGAGATTATCAGTGGTCTTGTATGTCTTCCATTTTCTGATGATTGCTCCCACAGTTGATTTTTTCACACCAAGCTGCTTGCCTATTGTAGATTCACTCTTCCCAGTCTGGTGCAGGTCTACAATTCTTTTCCTGGTGTCCTTCGAAAGCTCTTTGGTCTTGGCCATGGCGGAGTTTGGAGTCTGACTGGTTGAGGCTGTGGACAGGTGTCTTTTATACAGATGATGAGGTCAAACAGGTGCCATTCATACAGGTAACGAGTGGGGGACAGAAAAGCTTCTTACAGAAGACGTTACAGGTCTGTGAGAGCCAGGGATTTTCCTTGTTTGAGGTGACCAAATACTTATTTTCCACCCTGATTTACGAATAAATTCTTTACAAATCCTACCATGTGAATTCATGGATTTTTTTTTCACATTCTGTCTCTCACAGTTGAAGTGTACCTCTGGTGCAAATTACTGACCTCTGTCATCATTTTAAGTGGGGGAACTTGCACAATCGGTGGCTGACTAAATACTTTTTTGCCCCACTGTACAGTGTAGCCACAGCTGCCCTGGGGCGCACTGACAGAGGCGAGGCCGCTGGACACTGGCGCCACCAGGTCCTCTGACCACCACCAGTAGGCAACGGGTGAAGTGTCTTGCCCAAGGACACAACGACCGAGACTGTCGGAGCCGGGGCTGGAACCAGCAATCTTCCGATTACAAGGCGAACTCCCAACTTGAGTACTCGAGTTTAACAAATACACCTTAAAATAGAAACATTTAATAAGCCCAACCAAAATAAAAAAACAAGAGTTATATAATTTGAAAAGATTGACTATATTGTTATTTCCACATTTAATATACTTTTAAAGAAATAGGAGCCAAGTTGATGGTATATATTTCCTCTTCATAATTTCTAGTCTTGATACAGTTATTTCACCTGTTTTTTATTACACACACACTCACACAGGTGACATGACATCTTATATGTCATCTCCACTTAAGTATGTCATGAGCTGTGTGCAGGCAGGATTGGTGGACCCAATGTGCAGACACACAGAGGCAAAAACATGAACTCAAAACAGCTTTAATGCTGAACTTGAATGTAGGCAGGCAGAGAGATCACAACTCAGACCAAAGTAAACACAGGGCTTAAATACACAGAGGGAGCAATCAGGAAATGGGAGACAGGAGGGAAACACAGCTGGGACAAATCAGGGCTAACCAGACAGCAAAACCAGACACATTAACATGAGACACAGACTTTCAAAGTAAAACAGGAAACATAACACAGAGACACAGACTTGACACAGCTGACAGATGAGGCACAGCAACTAACACAGAGACAGAAACCAGAAGACTAGAAATGATAAATAATGGCAAAATCAAAGTTCATCAATAATGTAAAACTCAAAACTCTCACAAAACAGTCTGCATTGGTCTCATTTTATCAGAAGCTTAATATTTGGTGTGATTTTCTATAAACCAGAGATATAGTAGTCATAATTTTTTTAATGGTTTATACCATAATTCACTGAACATTATTGTAGTGTCTTTACCTAAAATATAAAAATCTTAAAGTAACTGTTGTTCTGATTTGATGTGATAAAATTGAACATAAAAATATTTAAAATCAAATAACTGCAAATTGTTTAATTGAAGCTATTATTAATAGAGATGGACTGATCCGATATTACGTATCGGTATCAGTCCGATACTGACCCATATTCCTGGATCGGATATCGGAGAGAAATAAAAAATGTAATCCGATCCATTAAATATCAAAAAAGCACCTCACAAAACTTGCTACACGGCGCAACTCGGCTCATTGCAGCAGTGTGCGTCACGTGATAGAGCGGCTGTGTGCTACCAAACCAGCATTTCATCTCCGAGGAAATTTTCCCAGAGAGAAGTAAAGCAAGTAAGTTCATCTCTGAATGTTTGTAAAGCATTCCAGCGTTAAGCTTAACAACCGATATATGGAGCAACTGCCTCTCTCTTTCTCTCTCTCTCTCCTGCTCCTACTTCAAACCTGAAACTGATCAATGATCAGCTGATCGGCTTTTCTGTCGTGAGTCCTTCTCTCTTGTTTGTTTTTGGCCCACTTTGCACCAGAAAGAGGAAACCAGCGGCTGAACAACAGCAGCACGTTTAACCTTGATAAGCTGTTGTTAGAATTTATTTAATATTACTTTCTACACCAGGATCTTTTTCTACGCAGCTGACAGCTGGTAACTGTGCAGGGGCGGATCTAGCAAAGTTTAGCCAGGGGGGCCGATAGGGCATGAACAGAGAAAAGGGGGCACAAAGACATACTTTTCTTTCTTATTCTCATTTAAAATGTCTAGCTTTTAATAAATAATTATCTGACTCTTACACCCAAAGTTTTAATCTGATGTAAAATATATATATAAGTCCATTACTGTGTATAGTAACTGTTAAGTCTAATATACCCTAGTAAGCTATAGTACTTTTTCCTTTGGGAAGGTACCATCTGTGCAGTCTGCAATTCTGTTGAAGAAAGATGTTGAATCTATTTAATTATTCTTGAAAAATAATTTATTTCTGTGAATTTTTTTTCACCCTGCATCAAATTAAAGTTGATTACATCGATTAAGCATCATGAGGAAGAGGGTGGTTCCCTATTTTCTTTTGCTGGGAGTTTGCAACCCTATTAGTTAGGTTGCTTAATATTTCTGCTAAGTACTCTTTAAAATACCAGAATACGGAGGATGGAGCAGGTTTAACTTTATTAGATTGATCAGTGTTGCTGATCTATGAAATATTTTGGGTGCAGTGTGTTTTTTACATACAGGTTTAACAGAATAGCTTTAGTGTTGTTGTTGTTTTTTAACTTGAGTATGAACTTATACAAAAGCAAGATATTAAAAAAACAGTTTTATTGATTAAAAAAAACACACTATATCGGATTCATATCGGTATCGGCAGATATCCAAATTTATGATATCGGTATCGATATCGGACATAAAAAAGTGGTATCGTGCCATCTCTACTCTATATATGGATATATCTTACCTGGTGACACCTGTGTAAACCACCTTTTGATTTTTCATTCAGAGTGAGTCCTGCGTTTGGGTCCTGCACTCGTAACTGTGACAGCAATGCAGAAACTCCAGGATAGAGCGTGTGTTGTTGATAGAACTTATATAAGCAAGCAGTATATTTTACATGAAAGGAAGGTTAGCGATTGGCCTATAATTAGCTAAGACAGCTGGGTCTAAAGATGTTTCTTTAAGTAAAGGTTTAACTACAGCCACCTTGAAGGCCTGTGGTACATAGCCAATTATTAGAGATGGCAAGGAGCAGTCTCTATGTGACACTGGAAGAGGAGATAAGGTTGTAAACTCTCTCCCTCTTGGAGGGGACAAGGGCGTGAACAACAGCTGTGGAAATGCTTTCTGTTTGACTGTATTTAAAGAGGACTGCTATTCATCTTTAGAGACACGTATCAGTGCCCCACTGAATGTCCTCTCTCTCTCTCACCTGCTTGGGAATTAAAAAGGTGTTGGCTACTGCTCATCCTGTCTGCAGACTTTGCACTGCAGAATGATGCCATGGAAATTTAAATAACAAAGTGAGATATGTAAAAACAAAGGAGGAAAACCTGAAAAAGTGTTTGTTTGCATTGTTGAGTCAACATTGAATATAAAAGCTTCAGTGCTCTTTGGCACTGCTTCTCCAGTTTTTTTCAACTATTATGATATGATTTTGACTATGTCCCTTCATTCGGTGACAATGATGGTGATGATGATTATTTATTTAAACTTGAGTATAAACTTATACAAAATGCAACAAGATATTAAAAAAAACGTTTTATTGATTAAAAAACACACTATATCGGATTCATATCGGTATCGGCAGATATCCAAATTTATGATATCGGTATCGGACATAGAAAAGTGGTATCGTGCCATCTCTAATTATTAAATGATGAAATAGTTTATGTCTCTGAGCAGCTGCTAATTCAGATTTTCTTCTTCTCGGTTCCTCTACAGCTGAGGGAGGTTTTTGTACAGTGTTGTTTCACTGTGTGAGTGGGTAGTTATGATGCTGCTCACAATGATAAACTCCTGTATCTTCAGCCTGAACTCCACTGATGGTCAGAGTGATGTCAGCTCCAGACTGACGGGAGGTAACATCATGAATCAGCAGTTTAGGAGCTTCCCCAGATTTCTTTTATAGACTGCGTGTTCATGCTGGTATAGTAGGGTTACTAGTAGAAGGTCACTCATGTTTTGTCTTGTTGTCTTTGGAATTTCCGTTAGAAAAACTGTCTTTAATTTTGTGGAGATTCATTCATTCATGGAAATTGTAACAGAGTTTAAAATATTGAAATCATTTCATGGTTGCTTTAAAGAACGTGTGTGTGTGTGTGTGTGTGTGTGTGTGTGTGTGTGTGTCCTCAGTGAACTGTATCAGTCTCTGCAGTATCTTCCAGCTGCAGCAGTCACTTCAGTTTCTGTTCAGTCTGACTGAGGGAGGTTTTTGTACGACTGTTTTTCACTGTGTGAACACATCCTGACTGCTGATGTAGTGCCGACTCTGACAGTAATAAACTGCTGCATCTTTAGCCTGGACTCCACTGATGGTCAGAGTGAAGTCAGAGTTTGATCCACTGCCTGTAAAACGATCTGGAATCCCTGATACTCGTCTGTTAGCATAGTAAATTAGCAGTTTAGGAACTCCTCCATCTTTCTGTTGGTACCAGTGTAAATAGTTGTTGCTATAAACATCCTGACTGGTCCTACACTTGATGTTCACAGATCCTCCCACAGCAGAGCTCACCGCTCCAGGCTGAGTCACTGTGATCTGTCCTCTGGACTCTGAGGACACAGAGACAAAAACATAAAGCAGCTTCATGGTTTTGTGGGCTTCATTTCAGAGGGACAGATGTTGATAGAGGAGAGGAGTTTGATTCTCTGGACTTTACCTGTGAAGCAGCAGCAGAGGAGAGTCCAGATGAGGACGCAGATCAAAGTCATGTTTTTGATGAGGAGGATTTCTGTGGCTTCTGTTGTGATGAAGGACAGCTGTCAGTCATCCAGTGTTCAACTCTCAGGACTATAAACTCTCCCAGAGCACTGGAGCATGGTGCTGCTGATGCAAAGTGCCTCTCTATGGAAATCATCTGACTCCTTTGCTGTGAGTCAGTTTGCTGCATTGACTTGGAACCAGTTGTCCTCTTAGAGTGAAGGGTCACTGAAAATGTATTAAAGTTGCTCTAAGAAGTCATCACTATCCCCTGATTACATATTTATATCCTCATTTTTTTGGTCTCTCTTCATTTGTCACAAATGTATTAGACAGAGCTCTCTGTCACATCAAATGAGGGAATATGTTTGGGAAAAATAATTTCCATCCCTTCATTCCTCTTATACCATGGAGACTCTCTCACATCAGCTGTTTTCTCTACATTTATGTCAAACTGACTTTTTTCTGTAAGCAAGATTACAAAACTACATCCTCATATGATTCATTTTGAAATTTGTACCACATTAGTTGTTCTTTAGGTTCATTAACTTTGCTTTGTTTAAATAAAACTGTGTATTTGTAAATATTATTTAGTCAGTTATTGCTTCAGATTTATTCTGATCATGATTAAAAAGTACATGAAATATATTTTATAGCAGTGAGTAGCTGTAGTACTTGTTTCCTCTAATTCCTTCAGTCTCATGTATGATCCAGACTTTAAATGATCTCAGAGAAAATGTTTCAGTAAGTGTTCCCATATCTGTCATGCTGTATAGTCCTGCCTACATTTAGGGGGAAGAATGAAGAAGTCATCACATAAAACCACATAAAATCCTACCAGGACAAAGACAAGGCAACTGTCTGCTGCTTTTTCTCACATGTTTCTTTGTCTGAAGTTTATATATTAACATGTGTGTACAGCAATGTGAGTGTTGTGAAGCTCTTCATGTTTCTTTAAGAATATTTCAATCATTCTGGACTCTTGAGGATACAGAACAAGTTCATGCTTGATGACAAAAACAACACATTGTAGAGTCTCATAGTTCTGCCTCTAGTTTCCTGTGATGGGTAGAGAACATCTCTGTATGTTCACGCCTTCAGTGGAAGCAGGGTGGACATTCAGAGGACCAGCATTAAGAGCTGGGCGAGTCTCCTCAAGCCAGACTTCCTGTATTGGGGCCGACTGGTTGACTCGACATTGTAATGCAGCACGAGCGATGAGCCGTCATTGCAAGGAGACAATGTAACTGAAAATAAACTGGATCATAACCTTCATATTTATCAACATTCATGAGTTCTTTGCACTGACTGTTTAAAGGTTCAATATTAGTGTTTAAAGGGTGTAATATGAGGCTAATCATGTGGATAATTTCAGCTGGACTGTGATCTATAAAGAAATCTTTTTATTTTTCTCTTTTAGGACAAAATACAAAACCTTACAGTCAATATGGAAAAGAAATTAAAAAAAAGTGTGACACTGTGTCCTGACTGGAAACTGAAAGGTTCGGCTGTTTGTATTTTTGTTATCTGTGTTGCTTGTATCTGTGTGTGTGTTTGTATAAGGTTTAGAAGTTTAGACAGTAAACAATATGTTCAATAATTATTAAACATACAGGAGGAAACTTTAGCTTCTTTATGATTCTGGTTGACACTGAGATTTTCTTTTCCATAAATATAAATATTATAAAAGGACATTTTGAGCGCCGTCTTATGAAGGATTCTGATGCTGATCTTTGTCTTCATGTGTGTGTGTGTGTGTGTGTGTGTGTGTGTGTGTGTGTGTGTGTGTGTGTGTGTGTGTGTGTGTCCTCAGTGAACTGTATCAGTCTCTGCAGTATCTTCCAGCTGCAGCAGTCACTTCAGTTTCTGTTCAGTCTGACTGAGGGAGGTTTTTGTACGACTGTTTTTCACTGTGTGAACACCCACTGACTGTTGATAGCATGAGCACTCTGACAGTAATAAACTGCTGCATCTTCAGCCTGGACTCCACTGATGGTCAGAGTGAAGTCAGAGTTTGATCCACTGCCTGTAAAACGAGCTGGAATCCCTGAATATCGACTGCTAGCAGAGTGAATGAGCAGTTTAGGAACTCCTCCATCTTTCTGTCGGTACCAGTGTAAATAGTGGTTGCTGTTCCAAACATAAACATTCTGACTGGTCCTACACTTGATGTTCACAGATCCTCCCACAGCAGAGCTCACTGCTCCAGGCTGAGTCACTGTGATCTGTCCTCTGGACTCTGAGGACACAGAGACAAAAACATAAAGCAGCTTCATGGTTTTGTGGGCTTCATTTCAGAGGGACAGATGTTGATAGAGGAGAGGAGTTTGATTCTCTGGACTTTACCTGTGAAGCAGCAGCAGAGGAGAGTCCAGATGAGGACGCAGATCAAAGTCATGTTTTTGATGAGGAGGATTTCTGTGGCTTCTGTTGTGATGAAGGACAGCTGTCAGTCATCCAGTGTTCAACTCTCAGGACTATAAACTCTCCCAGAGCACTGGAGCATGGTGCTGCTGATGCAAAGTGCCTCTCTATGGAAATCATCTGACTGACTCCAGCACAGACTTGGATCAATCTGATGTGTCTAAAAAGAGTTTTCATGGCATATTTGGCATGTGACTCACATGGACCCTTCATGATTTATAGACAGATGAGAAATTAAGTCAAAATTTGCCCGTGCAGTGAGGAGATGTGAAGGCTGCTCTCCTGCAGCGGCATTTTGCTGAAATGATTCAAGACCACTTGTCATTGTCCTGGCTCATTCGACCAAGCGGTTTGCATTTCCTGTGTTTTTGTCATTTTTTTTGTATTATGTTAAGTCTACTTGTTTATGTAAAGGATCATTCTTTAATGCCTGGATTGCTCTGTTTAGATTTGGTTATTAGATTTCCCCTTGTGTCGTTGCCCTTTGTGTCTCCCTCTGTGTGTTTATATTGTGGTGTGAGTTCTTGTGCCTTGTTTCTCCTCCTTGTGTTTCATTCCATCATGTTTATCTATGTTTCCCAGCCCGTCGTGTTCCCTCACTCCCTTTCGTCTGCCTCTTCTCCGCTCCCACATCATGTTTCCTGTTTTATTGTGAAGGTCTTGTGTCTCCATGTTCGTTCTATCTCGTTATAGTTATTCGTGTTAGCTGGGTTCCTCGTGTGTTCTCGTTATCCCTCTGTGTATTTAGGTCAGCGTCTCCCTGCAAATAAAGCTGGTTTTTGATTTTACGTCCTGTTTCTGGGAGTCTGCATTTGAGTCTTTTCCTGCCTGCCTGCACAGCCGTTTTATGACACCACTTATTGTTTGACATAAATCATATAAAGTGTCCTTCAAGTCCTTCAGACTTTAAGACAGTTGAACATCTGTGGGTGAATTTGGATCGACGTGTTAGAGTTAAAAGAGTCCAAATTTGGTAAATATAGCTTGAGAGAAACAACGACACATGGCATATTAGACGATGTCATTATTTATTCACCAAAGACTAATGAACTCACGACTCTTCAGTTTGATTTGAAACACAGCATGGAATAATTTACTTGATAGAAATGTGAAATATTCGACCCATAACAGAGACACCATTTTATTTCTCCGCAGGCGCTCCACTGTGTGCGACTCGGGCAGCTTACCAGTTGTTGTTGTTTGCGAGTTTTTCTTGTGGATGAGTGTTGTGTTATGTCAGGCGGTTTACTGATAATGAGCTTATTTGTGGTCTTTTATCTCCTTTTGCTTTGAACACACTGTCTTGGATTTTTTAGAAATAAAGCCACATGTTCAAGTGGCTTTATTGTCATTTCAGCCATATACAGTGGTGCAGTACACAGTGAAATGAGACAGCGTTCCTCCAAGACCCTGCTGCTACATAACAGTAAATCAACATAGGACTATAATAAAGTGCAAGTATACAAGAACTACAAAAAACAGAAGACAGTGCAACAGAAAAGTGCACAGTACTTTTCCACAAATTATGCAATTATGATGCCATTATTATTTCACACTAAAATCTTTTTGAGCATTTTCTTTCAATGAAACTTAAAGTTTTAAAACTTTCTTTTTTAGAATTTTTTCTTCATACTTCGCACATTTTTGTTTCTATGTTTTAACCTTTTGCCAAAGTATCTGCAAATAATTTGTCATCCATTTCATTTCGCCTTTGATGAAGATTTAAAATTACTATACTGCCATATGGTTACCATTTAACCATACTCTAAAACAGGGGTGGACAATTCCAGGCCTCGAGTGCCGGTGTCCTGCGGGTTTAAGATCTCACCTTGGGTCAACACACCTGAATCACATAATTAGTTCGTTACCAGGCCTCTGGAGAACTTCAGGACATGTTGAGGAGCTAATTTAGCCATTTAAACCAGCTGTGTTGGTTCAAGGACACATCTAAAACCTGCAGGGACACCGGCCCTCGAGGCCTGGAGTTGCCCACCCCTGCTCTAAAAGCATGCTGACCAAGTTGGGCTCAGTTTATGGAATTTAATTTGTAATTAAGTTATTTTTATTTTTCCCAAATATACCAAAAAATAAGTTTGTTTGTTTTTTTCCATTTTTATATAAAAATTGTTTAATTTTTGAGTTACGATAAAATTCTAAAAAAAAAAATTTCTGATTATTTTAATTGTAATTATAAAACTAAGAAATAGTTCACAGATTACAGACGAGAACATCAGAAGTCAAAGAAACACTTTAATATTTTTATCGTTGGTACTGAAACTCGTCTGTTGCCATGGTTCAGCAGTGAAGCCTGTCTGTTACCATGGTTACCAAGCTCAGATAGAGAAGTGAAACAGCTGGAGATCAGTTTCACCCAAACTCCCAGTTTCTCTAACATCTCTCTCTCTCTCTCTGCAGTGGGTCGAGTCCCCCCCTCCCTGAGCGTGCTGGCGCCCTCTAGTGAGGAGCTGCAGCAGGGGAAGGCTACAGTCATGTGTGTGGCCAACAAGGGCTTCCCCTCAGACTGGAGGCTGTCCTGGAAGGTGGATGGCAGTTAAAGACTTGATGAACTAAACTTTAAATCTTCAGATCAAATCATGTGAAATATTTCTGTGACCAAGAATGTAGCTGAGCAATCTACATACATACATATATCAGTACTGCAGTTTACTAAAATATTCTCATTTAATAACTCCTTCCCAGTTTGAATATTTACAGGAGAGTTTCTTCATCACAGATCTGACTCACAGTATCAACTGTTTTGTGTTTCACATGTTCTTCTGTGCTAGCTCGTCAGGATGGACACAAGTCTGATGTTTTGAGTCAAACCCACATAAACATTAGTTATGAAAGTTAGAGTTTTATCAAGGCCTAAGAAATGATTTTGCAATTATTTTAGAATGACTGTGAAGTGTGTGTGTGTGTGTGTGTGTGTGTGTGTGTGTGTGTGTGTGTGTGTGTGTGTGTGTGTGTGTGTGTGTGTGTGTGTGTCCTCAGTGAACTGTATCAGTCTCTGCAGTATCTTCCAGCTGCAGCAGTCACTTCAGTTTCTGTTCAGTCTGACTGAGGGAGGTTTTTGTACGACTGTTTTTCACTGTGTGAACACATTTGGGCTGTGGTAACTCTGACAGTAATAAACTGCTGCATCTTCAGCCTGGACTCCACTGATGGTCAGAGTGAAGTCAGAGTTTGATCCACTGCCTGTAAAACGAGCTGGAATCCCTGATTGTCGAGTGCTAACATAGGTAATGAGCAGTTTAGGAACTCCTCCATCTTTCTGTTGGTACCAGAACATATAGTTGTTGCCATAAACATCCTGACTGGTCGTACACTTGATGCTCACAGATCCTCCCACAGCAGAGCTCACTGCTCCAGGCTGAGTCACTGTGATCTGTCCTCTGGACTCTGAGGACACAGAGACAAAAACATAAAGCAGCTTCATGGTTTTGTGGGCTTCATTTCAGAGGGACAGATGTTGATAGAGGAGAGGAGATTGATTCTCTGGACTTTACCTGTGAAGCAGCAGCAGAGGAGAGTCCAGATGAGGACGCAGATCAAAGTCATGTTTTTGATGAGGAGGATTTCTGTGGCTTCTGTTGTGATGAAGGACAGCTGTCAGTCATCCAGTGTTCAACTCTCAGGACTATAAACTCTCCCAGAGCACTGGAGCATGGTGCTGCTGATGCAAAGTGCCTCTCTATGGAAATCATCTGACTGACTCTGGACTACTGGAGTTCGTTATTATCAGGATATCCTAAAAACTGCCTGAAAAGTTGATTCAAAATTACAGATGAGAACTGATAAGAATTTAGTGATTCAAATTCCATTATTGACAAATAACTGACTGATCGTTCCTCCTTAGATATTTGCTTCTATTGAGAAAAATATGTAAAGCGAGTTATTATTATTGTACAGCACTTTAGATTGTCACAACTTTGGGAGTTCAGATTGTGTTACACTCTTACATGTTTTATCTTATAGTGTGTGTGTGTGTGTGTCCTCAGTGAACTCTATCAGACTCTAGAGCAGTGCATACGTGTTCTAGATTGATGAGTCTTCTAAATCCGGCAATCTGATAGACGAGTCTGGGTTTGGCGGTTGCTGGGAGAACAGTTTCTGTCTGACTGCATTGTGTCAAGTGTAAAATTAGATGGAGGAGGGATTATGTGGGGTTATTTAAAGGTGCTGGATGAACTGAAGCAGAGACTGTAAACCAACATCAGTGTCTGACCTCACAAATGTGCTTCTGTGAAAGTGGTCAAACGTTACGATAAACACCTCAGCCAATTGTAGACAGGCATATATGAGGGGGCTGACAGAAATGTACAGGGGGTCACATGGTGGGTAATGGAGGCAGGAAAGGGGTGGTGGTGTGGTGCTCTGGATAACTGTGTTTGTCATGTAATTGATTGCACTTTTAGTCCACTTTTAGAGCTGTACAGCTCAACTCTCCTTTCTCCTTAATTCAACAGTCTCCTGTTTCCCTTTCCAAAAACTCTTACAGATTTATCCATATCCAAGTTATTTGTTATGGATTCCTCGTGGGCCAAGATTATCAAATTCCTCTTTCTATAATGTAACAAAAGTAAATAATCTTCACTAAAATCGCTCTGATTACATCAATGTATGAAACGAGGAAACTGTTGGTTGCAGAGATGAAAACTGGGCGGGGCTTTGTGTTGGGTCTTACTGACACAGGTCCTCGAGTCGGCTCTGTGCAGCAGACAGGCTCACAGTGGTGTTTGTGGGATTGAGAAAGAAACACGTCTCTACCAGACTGAAGCTGTAAGAAGAACAATGGCCTCGTCCCCCACTCACTGTACAAATATAGATGGATTTGTCAGTTGTTAATAATCTCACGAGCAGAGACGGGCAGTAACACGATACTTGTAACGTGTTACTGTAATCCGACTACTTTTTTCAGGTAACGAGTAAAGTAAGGGATTACTATTGCAAAAACGGTAATTAGATTACCGTTACTTTCCCGTAGGAACGCTGCGTTACTGCGTTACTAAAACCGTGATTTCTTTGCGAGAATGTCTCATGACAGTGACGTAAGCGAGTGCGACGTTCGTGACAACAGCTGTGTGCAGATCAACAATGGATCATATATCGAGTGCAGAGAGAGTATGAGCGTGCAGCGTTTAAAGCGTGGAAGTACTGACCTTACTTTGAGTTTGATTCCATAAAAAGTGACAAAAAAATTAGTGTCCGTTGTGCGTGGGAAGAAAACTTCTTTTTACAGCGAAAAACCCCTAAACTTCCAAACAAGCACCGAGTAGCTACGACGTAATGGGAAACTCACAGAGAAACTCGCGGATTCTTCCACTGACCGCTGCACACCTGCACCAGGGTAACCCTCCGCCTGCCCCACTCCTGCTTTACAGGTGAAAATAGAGCAAAAGGACCGCTAGTCTTTGACTTTATTTATTTTCTGCTGTGTTTTACTTGCATCTATTTGAAAGACTGAGTGTAAACACAAAAAATATTTTATTTTATGTGCTGGAATGTGCAGAAAATAGGTTTAAATATTAAACTAATTTCTTCCAGTCAGAGAATGTTGCAGATAATTAAATTTTTGCTTGATGCATAAAGTTAAAAGATTAAAACTAATAAAACAAGTTTTAAAAAGAGACTTTTCCATTTGATTACATTTTGTATGATGGATTATGCAGAAAAAGTAGAATTGGGCTGAAAGATCTATCGCTTTATCACCTATTCAGGTTGTAAATCGTGTTTTTAAAAAGTAACTAAGTAATTAATTACTTTTGAAAATAAGTAATCAGTAAAGTAATGGGATTACTTTTTTGGGGAAGTAATCCGTAATTAGTTACTGATTACTTTTTTCAAGTAACTTGACCAACACTGCTTACGAGTCACTGTTACTCCCATCAGCCACCACGTGGACAAGTTGTTTGTTTAGATGATTTATTCCAAGTTTCCCAACAGGATCGTTCAGCATCGTCATCATGAGAGCTAATTTAAATAAAAGCAGTTACATGTAGAAACATCACAGCAAAACCCACAGTGCACCTGTGCTTTACTTGCTTTATGTCACTAAAAAACGAGTCTATTCTCAACATGACTTCCGCTCCACCAAGTTTCACAAAAAAGTCCTTCAATCAAAGGAAAATTAAATATTTATATATTTCTAACAAATACAATGAAGAACATTAAAATAATTCACTATCAGTTACAGTCATTATAATTTTGACAGCAGAAATTAGCTGGTCACATTTGCTCTGCCCTGCCTACTGAAAAACCTGACACGGGTTATTTACATACTAACAGTGATTAGATGTTTAGCTGGGGGGAGGGGGGGGGGGGGGGGGGAGTGGGTGTTCTCTGCCGAGTGCTGTGTGAGCCTGCGCACAAACAGGACACAGAGTGAAAGAGCGAACGAGACGTGAAACCTATCATCTCATTTGTGCCTTTTTCAGGGAAATTTACTGTAGTAACTCTTGTCAATATTCAATTTGTGGGCAATCTATTATTTTCTTTCTCAACTTCTAAAAGCTTGGCTTAAAGGGGTGTGGCCCCCTCTTGCCCCAGCGTACAGCCGGCCCTGCTCCTAAACCTGGTGGCAAGGCTTCCCAGGAGAGTTGAAGCTGTTATAGTTGCAAAGGGTGGGCTGACATCACCCTCTGGATTAAGAAGGGGATTTCACTCAAGGTCATATGTGTGAAGGCAGATGAGCAATGATCACTGACAAGCCTGACAAAACACAGACACACTTTTTCATCTCCTGTAAAATAACAAGAGTCATAATATAGTCAAGTCACCATGAAGTGAAGAGTCTGTAAAACAAAGTCTGTAATCTTATTCATTCTTACACTAAATATATATTTATTTGTTGGCCAGGTCCACAAACTCAGTCTTATCACTTAACTACTAAAGCAACTTTAGACATGAATATCAGCGTAAAGTTAGTGACTTATTAAAATGACCGTTTCTTTCCACATTTCAAACAACGCCGTCTAGTTTTAGATGTTGGTGGTGGTCAGAGGGCCCGATGGCGCCAGTGTCCGGCAGCCTCGCCTCTGTCAGTGCGCCCCAGGGCAGCTGTGGCTACAATGTAGCTGCCATCACCAGTGTGTGAATGCGTGTGTGAATGGGTGAATGACTGAATGTAGTGTAAAGCGCCCTTAAGGACTAGAAAAGCGCTATACAAATACAGGCCATTTACCATTTACATGTTATTAAGCTCTTGTTTGCAATAGTTAGAGAACCTGCTGCTAAAGGGACAATCCAGTAATTATGTTGGAAATATTGTTTCACTATAGCTTGTGTGTGTGTGTGTGTGTGTGTGTGTGTGTGTGTGTGTGTGTGTGTGTGTGTGTGTGTGTGTGTGTCCTCAGTGAACTGTATCAGTCTCTGCAGTATCTTCCAGCTGCAGCAGTCACTTCAGTTTCTGTTCAGTCTGACTGAGGGAGGTTTTTGTACGACTGTTTTTCACTGTGTGAACACACGCTGACTGTTGATGTTGTGATAACTCTGACAGTAATAAACTGCTGCATCTTCAGCCTGGACTCCACTGATGGTCAGAGTGAAGTCAGAGTTTGATCCACTGCCTGTAAAACGAGCTGGAATCCCTGAATATCGATTGCTAGTCCAGTAAATGAGACGTTTAGGAACTCCTCTATCTTTCTGTTGGTACCAGGCTAAAGCGAAAGAGCCATAAACATCCTGACTGGTCGTACACTTGATGCTCACAGATCCTCCCACAGCAGAGCTCACTGCTCCAGGCTGAGTCACTGTGATCTGTCCTCTGGACTCTGAGGACACAGAGACAAAAACATAAAGCAGCTTCATGGTTTTGTGGGCTTCATTTCAGAGGGACAGATGTTGATAGAGGAGAGGAGTTTGATTCTCTGGACTTTACCTGTGAAGCAGCAGCAGAGGAGAGTCCAGATGAGGACGCAGATCAAAGTCATGTTTTTGATGAGGAGGATTTCTGTGGCTTCTGTTGTGATGAAGGACAGCTGTCAGTCATCCAGTGTTCAACTCTCAGGACTATAAACTCTCCCAGAGCACTGGAGCATGGTGCTGCTGATGCAAAGTGCCTCTATGGAAATCATCTGACCAAGTTTAGAGGCACAATGTGAAAAAGTAAAGGTCTGGACTTCACCATTTGTTTTTACAACATTCTGTACCCCACGAAGATCCTGATGGGTTTGAAGAACTACTAATTGATTATTTTTAAAAATAAGTTCAATGTCAATTTTAAGATTTTGCTATAGGACACCATTCAGATGGGTGTGATCCAAAATTATATATGGTTCAAACAGCATGATACAACATGTTTTCCTAAAAGGGTGGGGTGTGCTGCTTGTAACAGCACACCCCACCCTCCAACTTACTCCCCACACTCTCATTAACATAAACGATCATGGATACATACATACCCCCCCCCCACACACACACACACACACACTTACAGAGTAAAATTGGGCTGGGCACACATGAGCCAGGTGAGGAAACACTATCACAGGGAGCCGTCTGCACAGACCGCAGCCTCCAGGCCGGGTACACAGCAGGGGGGAGGCAAAGAAGCCCCCCAGCCAGGCTGAGAATGTGTCGATAATGTGAACTGAACACACATATAGTTTAATGAGTATTATTTTGCTTTTCTCCATTTCACCAGTTTTGTAAGGTTAAAAAAATACAAAAAAACATCAGATTTGATTTTTGTTTCTGAAAACAGTTTTAAACTTCTCATTAGCTGTCACAGTCCGGGTGAGCTGCTGGTAAATTTCCACTAAGTCCATGTTCTCCTGTGTCTGCCCCTGGGCAGAGCCGTCATCTCCTCACATGGAGCCAATCTGGAGCAACCCACTCAGGATATTTAAGACCAGCGTTGCCGTCTCTTCACTGCTAGTTTGCCAACTTACCCTCGGTGGTAACAGGGTACCATGCTTCATGCTCCTTGCCCAAGTCTATGCACTCGGCCATTCTCACTGCAGTTTCGTGCTCCATCTCCTGGGAAGGATTTCAATATCACACCTGCTGCCCTCTTGCCACTGCTTCACACAGGATCACTTTGAGCTCAGGTCAGCCCATCTTAACTCTGTTCAGCTCACCTGGACCTTCACCTACTCCCCTCAAAGCACGACCAACTCCACCTGCAACATAAGCCATACTCCTCTTTAAAATCCAATCACACCTGGAGAAGTCTGTGAACCCACTAACCCCCTTTTCCTCTCTCCCTCTTGATCACCACACCACCACGCTACGTTTTCTTGTCAGGAATCCCACACCAAGTATAACTCTGTGTTTTTGTGCCAAATAAAGATTTGTGTGAAGCAAACTCAACTGTCTCCACATGTGGTCCAGCACTTGAGTCCAGTTTCGTACAGCCTTTGGCCCCTTGTGACATTAGGCCTACATTTTTTGCAGTACTCTTTCCAAAGTAGGTAAGGTTTTGAGAAAAATAACAAAACAAAAAAAAACTTGTTTTGATGTCTTAAAACGATGGTGAAAGTGTTTTATGAAGTGTCTTTTGCAGAGATGAGTTTGTGTTGTGAAAAAGGCCTTACATATTTTGAGAGCTGTATTAAGAGTGGTGAGAATGACGTTCCTGATGTTCCTGAAGACTTTCACCAAAGCAACTGAGAAAAGCTGTGATGGGGAAACATTTACTGAAGTTCATTTAACTGTTCACGAATAAATGTAAGTGAAGTCGTTTGAAAGAGTGTGTGTGTGTGTGTGTGTGTGTGTGTGTGTGTGTGTGTGTGTGTGTGTGAGTCAAAAGTAAACCAAAGCAACACATGGTGATAAAACCCGAATTGAATCATAATGTTTACCAGTTAGAAGCCTTCACAGTTAGAACAGCACAGAGCACAGTCTTCTCTACCTGGAAGGAATTTTCAAAACTTCCTAAAACACCATTATTTGTAGACAGAATTCCAAAATAGAAATAAAAACTCATTTAAAAAAAAAACAAAAAAAAACCCTGTATGTGTAGGCAGGTGTCAGGTTAGGACTGTGTGCAGGCAGGAGTGGAAGTAGAAGGACCCAATGTGCAGACACTCGGAGGCGGAAAGTAACTCAAAACTCAGCTTTTATTGCTGGATGGCAAAACGTAACAAAAATCCAAATAAACTTACATGAACAGGCAGACGGAACAGACAGTCCTAAAACCCATAAAGCAAAGCTAGAATATAATGAAATAACAAAATCAAAGAACCAAAAACACAAAACACTGGGTCGATGACCCAGGGACCCTAACAGTAACTCCCCCCCCCCCCCCCCCCCCCCCCCCTCCCCAGAACACCGAAAACTAAAAAACAACTCAACCAGGGTGGGTGGTGGGGGAAACAGGACAGAGGGCACGCAACAAATGAAACACAAGGAGCCAGAAACCAAAACACAGGGAACAAAGTCCAAAACCTGTGAGGCCACCCACGGCTCCCACACTCTGGTCTCAGAGCCACTCAGGAGAGACCAGTGTTCCCAGTCCTGACCTGACTCTGATACTGGTTTCATGCTCCTGCTTTCAGTCTGTGCTCTTTAACAATCTCACTCACTCGCTTCATCCTTAATGTGTTTGTTGCTTTTCATAAATTTGATGTTTTCAAGGTTTTTAAAATAATAAACATCTTCCCTACACATTTGTCTTTTCACTTTTTTTTACTTCAGCATTTATATTTTACAGTCACACTGGTCAGATCATCACTTTGAAGGGTTTTTTTTTTAATGTTGAGTGTTTTCTTAGATCTGTTTTTAATTTATTTGAATTCAGATTATTTTCTTTCATTTTGCTCTCATTCTGAAAATGTAAAAATCTAAACACTAAAGATTTTATCAGGGTGGATTGAAAAAGCAGAGTATCATCTGTACAAACAGGATTAACATGAACAGAGGAAGAAATAACACAAATACTAGTACTCATCAACTCTAAATGGCAAATAGCCTTTACTCATTTAGCACATTTTTAGTGCTTTTTACTAAAAGTCCAATACACACAAATGCACATCACATGGTGCTTTGTTTTTAGAGTCACACTCAAACTCTGATGGATGCATTGAGGGTGGTAGGGGTTCAGTATCTTGCCCATTGACAAGATCCTGGGCATATAAACAGATGTTGTAAATGCAGCCTCGTGATAACGTACAATATCCAGAATATAGTTGAGTAGAAGTAGAGTTCAGCACACAATAGAAGTATTTGAATAAAGTTTGTTGTTGTGCATTGTGCTGCATTTACTGCTTTACTTTTTTTGAAATCTGACTAAGGAGTCACTACGCTCGTTCATCTCCCCCAAATCATAATTGCTGGTTGTCCACAAGTGCTCTGAGATATCACACAATTCTGGAGAGTCTGGGGTCAACTGGCATAGTTCCACCTGCTGAATCCACAGACAGCTTTTTTTAGCAGCCACACAGTTCACACAACACTCATGTTTGCCGTTAGACATTTCTTAAACTCCCCATTGCAACGTTTTATCCCTGGAATGGAAATTTCTCTCCAAGGTTTGCACTGTTGCACTAATTTTTGTTACATGCCCAATTATTTTATTGAACTTTTGTCCCAAAATAAAAAAAAAAACATATGAAATGCTGTCATGCATTTTACAAAGTGAGTTTGTTCACATGTAATCAGGTGTGTGTGCGTGTCTAGGAGAAAATTTCACCCGTACATCAGAAACAGGAAACTCCGTCTAGACTCATTTAACCCTCTGCAACTTTCTGATCACTTCTGTTATAATCAAGTCATCTTTCCCTCATATAGAGACAACCAACTTATTTACATGTCAATTGTTAACCCACTAAGTTGACAGGATAACATAAATGCATGTTTACAATTGTCACAAACAGAGTTTCCTTCATACAGTAAACCTCTCATGTTGTTCCCATGTTCAGAAAGCATCTTACAATTTTACTATAGTATACACATAATATATACAACTACATTGATCACTGGAGTCTCTCTCTCTCTCTCTCTCTCTCTCTCTCTCTCTCTCTCTCTCTCTCTCTCTCTCTCTCTTTTTTTTTTTATTACAAAAAAAAGTTAACCTGCAACCTGGAGAGTTAATTGTCAGCAGGATGAACTTGTTAGGAATGAAATGATTAAATAAAGCAGTTTTTTATGATTAATCCTATAAACACATTGCAATGTGCTCATTAAAGAGTTGACACTCATTTGATAGCTAGTGTCTGTTAAGTTTTTCCTGTTTTAACATTGATGAGAGATATGAGCATGTTCATGAGTGTAAGCTGGTCTTCGTTGCCTGCATTGTTTCACCTTGCTCTTTTTTAATGGCGACATGGGCAAACCACAGCCTGAAGCTCTGTCTCTTCCCCTCCTCCCTCGTTGGCCTGTGTTTCTTTTTGGTGCAGTGCTGTACGGTGTCCCTGCTGCATGGTGGGGGTCAGGACTGTGTTTTACTTCTTTTGCCACTTCCTTTGTGTGCAGCCTTCCTTGGGCATAGCGAGCATTTCGGCGTAATTCGGCCAGCCTTCGTTGGACCTCTCCCCCTACGTAGAGTTGCTGGACCTCAGGTGCTACATCTGGTCTCAGTCCTCGATAAATAACCCCACAGAGGTGACTTTCATAGGGGGTGGCGTTTGCTCCATCCTGGTCGTTAGGCTTAACAATGCCACTGTTGGCCTCCAAAGTTGTCATCAGGCGATGGATGAAATCCTCAGCGGACTCACCTCTGCTTTGTTTGCAGGCACATATTTTAGCCACGTGCACTTTTATCCTTGAAGGCCTGCCACGGGCTGTTGTCCAGCACTGTTATGTATCCTAATTGTAGAATGGCTACCTTGAGGTAGAACATGTCCTGTTATTTCTGCTGTTTGTTATATATGTTTATAAATACATTAACACAGATTTCAAAATAAAAAAAAACATTTAACACATTTTATTAAATAACAGTTTTGATCTGGTTACAAACATACTGATTCATTGAAATAAATAAACTAGTTAAAGAAAAAGAAAAAAAGAGGTATAATGGATAAATCAACAGGCTAATTAGATTTACTGTGTTAACACACAGTAAATCGTGTTTGTTTGTAAATAACTTGTATTCCTATGTATTATCTTGATAACAATGATAATGTTTGTAAATAAAAATATTATATTTATTAATCATTAATTTTCTCCCTTCATTTTTCACAGATTATTAAAACTATTATTATTTTTTATTTATTTTAACTATTATTTCAACATTTTAATGAATGAAGCAAATATTTTGTGTTGTCAAAAAGGTCATACCAGTATTGAGATACAATTAATAAACAGCATCAAAGTAAACAATGAAGTAATGTTGCAATTTGTACATTTTCAGACTGAATACATAATACTATTTTCTGACTTTAATGAATATTTTTGATATCAGTATTAGCATTATTGCTATTTGATTGGGGATCAGCCATCTGAAAAGTGTTTGGAGACTCGTTGTTTTTACAAGACTTTAAATATTTTTCACTTTATCAAAAATAAAAAATAAAAACACTAATATTTATTTAATAGAAAACAAAAAAGTCCTGGTTTAAATTGATATGATTATGAGATTTGGATATCATTGCATTTTGTGAAAGTTGCCTGAAAAGCTGTGTGTGTGTGTGTGTGTGTGTGTGTGTGTGTGTGTGTGTGTGTGTGTCCTCAGTGAACTGTATCAGTCTCTGCAGTATCTTCCAGCTGCAGCAGTCACTTCAGTTTCTGTTCAGTCTGACTGAGGGAGGTTTTTGTACGACTGTTTTTCACTGTGTGAACACACGCTGACTGTTGATGTTGTGATAACTCTGACAGTAATAAACTGCTGCATCTTCAGCCTGGACTCCACTGATGGTCAGAGTGAAGTCAGAGTTTGATCCACTGCCTGTAAAACGAGCTGGAATCCCTGAATATCGATTGCTAGTCCAGTAAATGAGACGTTTAGGAACTCCTCCATCTTTCTGTTGGTACCAGGCTAAAGCGAAAGAGCCATAAACATCCTGACTGGTCGTACACTTGATGCTCACAGATCCTCCCACAGCAGAGCTCACTGCTCCAGGCTGAGTCACTGTGATCTGTCCTCTGGACTCTGAGGACACAGAGACAAAAACATAAAGCAGCTTCATGGTTTTGTGGGCTTCATTTCAGAGGGACAGATGTTGATAGAGGAGAGGAGTTTGATTCTCTGGACTTTACCTGTGAAGCAGCAGCAGAGGAGAGTCCAGATGAGGACGCAGATCAAAGTCATGTTTTTGATGAGGAGGATTTCTGTGGCTTCTGTTGTGATGAAGGACAGCTGTCAGTCATCCAGTGTTCAACTCTCAGGACTATAAACTCTCCCAGAGCACTGGAGCATGGTGCTGCTGATGCAAAGTGCCTCTCTATGGAAATGAACGACTCCAGCACAGACTTGGATCAATGTGATGATGCTGTTTATCATTAAATCAATCATTTCATGATATTATTGAGAAATATGTCAAAAAATGTTTTGTGGAGCATAATTAAGAAGGTGAAAGCTGATTTGTTTAAATCTGACCTGATTTTAGAGGAGAAATGTTCCTTAAGATCTCACAGTAATTTCATTAGAAAAGAATAAATATTTCTTTCTTCTTGTCCAAATGCAGTAATTTTGCAAAATGTCTTTGGAAATTTAGTCCAAAGTTATAAATCAAAATTTTATTAAAATCTTTAGTTAAATGTGAAACATTATATGAAATAATTCACTTCATACAAATTTGAACTATTTGCCTCAAATTATATTTTATATATAGTGATTTTGGAAAATTGTTGCACAGTTTCTTGTTTCAGTTGTTATGCTTATAAAATTATTCAAACAGTGAATGATTTTGTTGAGTTTGTTTGTTTCAGAGTCAGAGAGCCGTGTCTCTCTACAGTTAGAGGTTTTTGTACGGCGCCTCAATGAGTTTGTATCACTGTGGTGGACTTTTGGTGGAGGAACCAGACTGGATGTTAACTGTAAGTACATTTGACTCATTTATGAGCTAAATTATATATTTCTAATGTTGATTTTATAATCTTATATAAATGCTTCATTTATCTCATAATTTTGCAGTTAAGAGATAAATTAATAATTATGTATTTATTATGTAATTATGCTTTCACAATAAAATCTTCTTGAGCATTTTGTTTCACTGAAACTCAAATTTTAAAACTTTTTAAATAGAATTTTAGAATCTTCAGAAACAGTACATTGATGGCACATTTTTGATTCCATGTTTTAACCTTTTGCTGAAGTAACTGCAAATATTTTGTGATCAATTTTATTTCTCTATTTAAAATGACTACACTGCAATATGGTTACCTATGCTGACCGAGGTGGGCTCAGTTTATGAGATGTAATGTGTCGTTAATCTTTTTTATTGATCCCAAATACAGAAAAAATATGTTTGTTTTTTTTCCTGTTTAATATATAAAATGTTGAAATCTTGAGTCTTGATAATATTTTGATGAATTAATTCACTGATTATTTTAATTCTAATTATAAAACTAAGAAATAGTTCACAGATTACAGACGAGAACATCAGAAGTCAAAGAAACGCTTTAATATTTTTATCTTTGGTACTGAAACTCGTCTGTTGCCATGGTTCAGCAGTGAAGCCTGTCTGTTACCATGGTTACCAAGCTCAGAGAGGGAAGTGAAACAGCTGGAGATCAGTTTCAACTCCCAGTTTCTCTAACATCTCTCTCTCTGCAGTGGGTCGAGTCCCCCCCTCCCTGAGCGTGCTGGCGCCCTCTAGTGAGGAGCTGCAGCAGGGGAAGGCTACAGTCATGTGTGTGGCCAACAAGGGCTTCCCCTCAGACTGGAGGCTGTCCTGGAAGGTGGATGGCAGTGGCAGCATCAGCTGGGAGGAGAGCAGGAGCCCCGTGGTGCTGCAGAATGACGGCCACTACAGCTGGAGCAGCACCCTGAGGCTCCCTGCAGACCAGTGGGAGAAGGTGGGCTCTGTGACCTGTGAGGCCACCCAGGGCTCCCACACTCCACTCTCAGAGACTCTGATGACAGACCAGTGTTCCCAGTCCTGAGCTGACTCACTGGGACTCTGATACTGGCTTTAGTCTGCAGCTTCTCTCAGTCTGCTCCCTCTGTGTCTGTATTGCTTTGATAGTTTTCATGTTTTCATGCTTGTGGCACTGTTGATGGTTTTAATACTTCAAATAAAAACTGAGGTCTTCAAATAGTGGTTTTCATGTGTTTCCATTCAGCTGCTCTTCTGTCTGATAATCATCCTTCAGGTTCAGCAGTGATGCTTCCATACATGAAAATCTCTGCTTCAGTAACTTTGACTGAGAGAATCACATGTGCTGTATCACATCAGACTGTAAATGTAAAAAAATGAAAACAACTAAAAAAAAGAAAATAAAAAGCAATAAGTTAAAAATAGAATCACAGCCAACAGCTGCTCCCTGTTATAAATAGTTTTAAAGTCTTTTGTAGATGCATAATTTTCCATCATGTTGGATTTGTGATGATATTTGCTGTTGGGTGTAGAAGAAGCAGAAAACATGGTGACAGATTATTGTAACCTGCATGTGACCCATGATGAGACCCGTCCTGGTTTTCATCAAAGTCAGAATTGATAAAATAACCCAAAGAAAAACTAAACTTTCTTCATCAACATAGGAGACACTAAAAAATGTCTCTTTCAGAACATCAGTGCAGGTTAAAAAGTGTAAATGTCAGAATAATTTATGTCACAAAGATGAAGTTAAAGACTTGATGAAGTAAACTTTAAATCTTCAGATCAAATCATGTGAAATATTTCTGTGACCAAGAATGTAGCTGAGCAATCTACATACATACATATATCAGTACTGCAGTTTACTAAAATATTCTCATTTAATAACTACTTCCCAGTTTGAATATTTACAGGAGAGTTTCTTCATCACAGATCTGACTCACAGTATCAACTGTTTTGTGTTTCACATGTTCTTCTGTGCTAGCTCGTCAGGATGGACACAAGTCTGATGTTTTGAGTCAAACCCACATAAACATTAGTTATGAAAGTTGGAGTTTTATCAAAGCCTAAGAAATGATTTTGCAATTATTTTAGAAAGACTGTGAGGTGTGTGTGTGTGTGTGTGTGTGTGTGTGTGTGTGTGTGTGTGTGTGTGTGTGTGTGTGTCCTCAGTGAACTGTATCAGTCTCTGCAGTATCTTCCAGCTGCAGCAGTCACTTCAGTTTCTGTTCAGTCTGACTGAGGGAGGTTTTTGTACGACTGTTTTTCACTGTGTGAACACATGCTGACTGTTGATAACATGATAACTCTGACAGTAATAAACTGCTGCATCTTCAGCCTGGACTCCACTGATGGTCAGAGTGAAGTCAGAGTTTGATCCACTGCCTGTAAAACGAGCTGGAAACCCTGAATCTCGATTGCTAGTCCAGTAAATGAGCAGTTTAGGAACTCCTCCATCTTTCTGTTGGTACCAGGCTAAAGCGTAAGAGCTATAAACATTCTGACTGGTTGTACACTTGATGCTCACAGTTCCTCCCACAGCAGAGCTCACTGCTCCAGGCTGAGTCACTGTGATCTGTCCTCTGGACTCTGAGGACACAGAGACAAAAACATAAAGCAGCTTCATGGTTTTGTGGGCTTCATTTCAGAGGGACAGATGTTGATAGAGGAGAGGAGTTTGATTCTCTGGACTTTACCTGTGAAGCAGCAGCAGAGGAGAGTCCAGATGAGGACGCAGATCAAAGTCATGTTTTTGATGAGGAGGATTTCTGTGGCTTCTGTTGTGATGAAGGACAGCTGTCAGTCATCCAGTGTTCAACTCTCAGGACTATAAACTCTCCCAGAGCACTGGAGCATGGTGCTGCTGATGCAAAGTGCCTCTCTATGGAAATCATCTGACTGACTCCAGCACAGTCAATGGATTTTTTGGTTTGTTTGTTTTTATGCTGTTGTTTTGCACAGTGTTTCATGTTTGTGATTATGTGCATTAGAAATACAAATATGCAGTTAATATCAAATGGCTTTTTCTGTCATCTTATATTTTTGAATCTGTTCATTTCATTCTTTCTGACAGTACTTCCATTCTGCATATCTCTAGATCCTTCCTCAGGTTAGTTTGTACCAGGATGTCCTTCCTTAATTGGAAGTAAAGTATATGATTTTCAGGAGCGGGACCAAGGCTCTAAACATCCTCCCTCCGGTTCTTATATGTTCCCCCAGTTCTACAAGTTGTTTCTTCTCTTTTATGTGTAAAGAAAGTTCGTTCTCAATGAATACCTTATCTGCCAGCACATCAGACAAAGAACACCCAGCTCTTCTTCATCATTGTTCCCTCCAGCAATCCAAGAAATTCAAACATACTCAATGTCATGGTGGTGCTTCCGAGAGACTGAAGCCCGACTGAAGCCCCGGAAAACTTTCTAGCAATTTTCTCGCCACCCAACATACGATCCATCCAGTCATCTTCTCTCTGCTAAATCCAGTTATGAAGTAACTCCGGCCGCTTGCAACTGCCAGGAAATTCAGCGGGGTCGCCGACTAGCAGAAATCACAGCTCCACTCACGTTGCTCTGAAACAGGCCCACTGTCAGGGGCTGAGTCTGTGATCCAGCATTTTTTACTCTTTATTTGTAGTTTAGCAATTATTATACATAGCATTCTTATTATTTTACAGATAACCACAAAACAACAATCCTTACAGATGATGAAGACAGATAATATCAAGACAGGAAAAGGGAAACAAACAAACAAAATAACCCAAAACTCACACACACATACAGAAATAAAATAAATTGTTTTTACAGAACTGTTCTAGGGCAAACAAAGACATTCAAGGTTCCAGTTCCAGACCAGGTAGATTGTTTACGTTGTATGTTAACAGAGGGTCCCATGTTGTGGTTTTTGTGTGTCCCGTTTGGATCTTTAGCCATCAGAATTGTTGTCTTAAGGCCAAGAAAGATGCCAAGCGCATTTATTTTACCAAGTGGATCATCATGGTCATTTCCTTATTGGTCCATTTGATTGACCTTTATTATAATTATGTATTTATTTTACAAACGGGACAGACATGACTGGTGGATAGGACCGGGAGAAAGAATGTTGTGTTTGCTGATGGATCTGTTGAGAGTACATCAGTGAGTGACTGTCAGAGCAGATAAAAATATTTAAAAAACACCTGACAGAAACTTCTGGAGTCCCAGTGTGCTGCAGAAAGACAGTTCACTGAATTCAATGTAAACCTGCGGATGAAGGTGGGCTCTGTGAGGTCACCCAAGGCCTCCTCACACTAGAGTTATTGAGGAGAGACCAGTGTTCCCAGTTCCCAGTTGAAGCATTGTTTTACACTCCTACTTTCTAACAATGTCACGCTCCAGATTCATCCATAATGTCGATGTAGATGGTTGCTGTAAGACTTTGAAATAATAAATATCTTTCATATGTGCAAAACGTTTGACTTTATGTACAATAGTAACAGTGGTTAAATTATTAGTTCTAAAGGAAAAATTCAGTCATCACAGGTCATTGTTTATGTTTTAAGGACTGTTTACAAACTTCTCACATCCACTTTTATTTTATTTTCATTCAGATTATTTCCTCATGTTTCTCTCTGAATATTTGAATTTAAAAAGTCCAAACAATAAAGATACTTCAGTCTTGGTATCATAGAGCAGGAGATCGCCTTTATAAAGGGATTTAGAAAAACAGCTGCTGTAAATATTTAATAAATCAACTTTAGTCGTGCATATTTCATTTGAACTCATAACTTTAGTCATGTGTTTTGTCACGAAAATGTAAACTAGAAATATTTAATCAAAGGCCAGAGATGATTCATTTATATCATTTAAAAAATGCTTTATATGTGACTCTGTACTGAATTATTAAATATTGGATACATTGATGAAAACTTAAATTTAAAAAAACTGTTTTTTTCAAAACACAGAGTAGGAAAGAGTTGGAAAGTTTTTAAAAAAAAGTATTTGATAAAAATGTTTGAAAGATATAAAAGAAAATTCAGTTCAGATGGTTTTAATATACCAAATGTGAAATATATGGAAAAAACAAATATTTCAAATCTGAAATGAAATTATTTCAATGTTATTTTTGTTAACCCATCTGATCAGATTGTTATGACATTTTATTTAAGATTGCATATTTCATGGTGTTTTGTGTAACTACAGCTGTTGATCAGTTCCTCTTCAGCTGTTTGAGGTTTTTGTACGGCGTTGTATCACTGTGTGAACGGGCGGCTGTTGTGCTGCTGACAGTAATAAACTCCTGTATCTTCAGTTTGAACTCCACTGATGATCAGAGTGAAGTCAGTCTGAACTGCTGTTGCCCGAAAACGATCTGGAACTCCAGACTGACGAAATGTATTATCAGCTATCAGGAGTTTAGGAGCTTTTCCAGATTTCTGAAGGTACCAGTCAATGTCATCACCTATAGATGTGCTGGATTTACATCTGATAGAGACAGTCTGTCCTGGAACAACAGACTGAGCTTTAGGAGTCTGAGTCAGGATGATTTCTGCTGATGAACCTGAAAACATGAAAAGAGGAGAAGTTTAGAGAAAGATGATCAAACATTCGAGGATCATTTCTCTAACATGGAGAACAGATGGAAGAAGGTCAGTGCTGCTGGTTTCAGAGTTTCTCCATCATAGCAGAACATCATTGTGGTGAACCTGGCTGCATGCTGAAGCAAAGACAGAGAGTCTCACCCTGAACAAGGAGCCCCAGGGTGGCCAGCAGTAGAGTCAGTGACATCATCATTGTGCTGCTGGTGTGTGAGTGGCTCTGAAAGGCCTGGACAGCCACTGATCAACACTGGCCTCTTAACAGCTGAGAGCAGAGAGGCAGGACACATATGCAAACACACAGAGTCAGTCAGCTGCAGCTGTCCTGAGCTTACAAAGCTTCCCTCAGTGAGACTGAATAATGAAAGAATTCATGACATCTAGTGGAGAGAAATAGTTTTGATTTCTTCTCCTGAGAAAAGCTGATAATTATTCAGAAACATAATGAACAACAGAACAGAAAACACAGTTCTAACATCAATGTATTTGTAACACTTAATATTGAAAAGCATTAGTAAGATATTAGTAAGTGCTAAATTCAGCATTTATAAAACATTACTGAGTATGTAATTTATAAAAATATATATAAATACAAGAAAAAACAGACTGTGGAAGAGAGACAGAGATTAATAATAACTAATGATTAATTACAGAGAGGTGTTTAAACACATAGTGAGTCAAAGGAGAATAAAGGTGGGAATCCCCCAGCAGCCTGGTCCAGCCCTAACTATATGCTTTAGCAAAAAGGAAAGTTTGAAGCCTAATCTTAAAAGTAGAGATAGTGTCTGTCTCCTGAATCCAAACTGGAAGCTGGTTCCACAGAAGAGGGGCCTGAAAACTGAAGGCTCTGCCTCCCATTCTACTTTTAAATACTCTAGGAACAACAAGTAGGCCTGCAGAGCGAGAGTGAAGTGCTCTGATAGGGTGATATGATGCTATGGGTTCATTCAGATAAGATGGGGCCTGATTATTCCAGACGAATGTGAGGGGAAGGATTTACAGACGTAATTAAACAACCCCAATCCTTTCTAGTTCCTAATCTGCCTCTAATCTAGTTTTCTACCCTCCAACCAGCTCAGGTGCACACTTATTGTTTCCCCAATAAGTAATATGAATACATGGTGTGTTTTTAACATCCCATCAATGTCACGGACTGCGATGGCAGACGTGGAGTTGTGGAACAGGAGGACCCAAATGCAGCACTCGGGTGCAGGTGAACAGTGAGCTTTATTTACAGTGAGTGAAAAACCACAATAATGTCCAGAATTCAGCACTGTGGCTCTCGTGTGATTCTCGCTGAATCGCCACACAGTGCAAGTGTCCATAAATGGTGAAAGGTGACAACTCCAAAAAAACCCAATTCCAATCTGGGACTCCGCTCCCGATTCCTGGTGGCGCACAGACAACACAGCTCAGCAGGAATCCACAGTAGCGAGGTCATTCACACTAGCTTGTCTACAGTTGTACTCGACAGGTTGTTAAGAACCCCACACCGACTGGATCCACACTCTTAAATATCGCACTCCCGACGAGCGTAATCTGCTGCAGCCGGCTGCCGGTAACGAGCGGCAGGTGTGGCTGCCTCCAGCGCGGGAACACTTCTGGGGTCGCGATCCTTCTGGTGACCCAAAACATCCGGGAGTGCAAACAAACATAAACACACAGGGAGACGGAGAAAGAAAGGAGAAAGAGCACAACCAGCACTACCAACAGAACATATTACTTTATCAAGACTCCTCAGACCCAGGCTGTGACAATTAAGAAGACTGGATAACACGATGCATTAAAATCTATGATCATATCAAATAACCTTGAAGAATTACTGAACTGATCACCCCAAATTGTTTCAATCTTATAAGAGATGGTTCTTTTTCTTCCTCCGTTGGTGACCTGCTGGAACTGAGGACAGACACTTTTATCTTCAGCAAATTCATTTTTCTGACTTTTCACATCTTTCCATTCATCATTCCTTTCATTGATCCTTGTTTTTTTATTAATAAAAAAGTTCATTTCTGCATTCATCACTTGTACCTCCAATAATCATGTGTAGTAATACTGAGATCAATGATTCAACTGATAGTTTGGACTAAATAACTTGTGAATGTGACCCACTGCAGAATTAAACTACCAACAGGCCGAGGTTACAGAAAGAACAACCTGTTTTCTAAATATCAAGATCATTTCTTTTAGTGTGAACAGACATTTAATAATTAACATAATTACAATATTAAAGAAATCTCTTATACAAGAATCAGAATTTACAAGTATTAAAGAAACAAATGAATCTGCTGCATTTTGTAACCTCTTGTGGATCCTCAGCCTTCAGTCACACAGCCTAGTGTCCCCCCCTCAACCTCCAGTCACGAGGGGAAAAAGTTTCCGTTGACCAGTTGGTGTTGCTGGAGCTTGTGGCTCCTACTGGTTGTAGTCAGAGCCAACAAGCTCTTACTGCTGGCTCAAATCGGTTGCAATGAGGGCGGTTTGGTTTCTAGCAGATCACTGCAGTCGCTGACTTGTCTGCAAACACTCGTTAATTCACCATGCAGGGGTAGTGAAACTAGTGCAACGCAAACAGGAAATAGAGAATGGATGACTGCAGCTGAGTAATCTACAAACACGTGCAGGTACTACAGGTTAGTAACATTTACTAAACTTCCCAGTTTTAACATTTTCAGGTGAGATTTTCTGTTAATTTCTTTATCACAGGCCTGACTCACAGTGTGCAGCCTGACCGTGTGAAAGAAGGACAGACTGACACTATGAACATGTGAAACATCCTGCATGGACGTGGAAAAGACGTGAACCACCAGTTTCCATCCACTGGAGGATTTTGGGAATATTTGTTCTGCTGAAGGACAGAAATGAGGACAAATGGATATTTCTGGATGTTCAGTGAGACATTATGAAACCAAACTGTATCTGTAAAGTTGTTGGTGACTGTAAGTGTTTGTGGTTTTCATTTGTAGTTTGACTGAAGGTAATTTTCCTTGAAGCAAAGTAATTATTAAAAACAACTAAAACAAAGTAAATATGTGGTTTCATGCATTTTTCTGAATTCTGAAGAAAGTTTAAACTCAAAGGTAGAATTGTGTGAACCTGGAAGTCTAAAGAAAACATGACATGAGACTCATTCTGACGTCAACAGAGTGACAGGAATCCTTGTTGATGGGTGTTTGGCTTGAAATGCTACTGATTTAGCATCAGTGTGTGAGCTAATGATAGCGAAGCTGTTTATGAAATGTGTGCCTGAGTTCTTCTGTGGCTGATCTAAATGAACAGAAGGTCCTCTTTGCAGAAGTCAGATGAGTTCACACTAATGCACTAAGTGACTTTATTCATCCTGAACTCTGCTCTGATTGGCTGAAAGCTGCTAACGTGCAGGATAACGGCCTCACTTTCAAATGTTTGTTGTCTGAACATGAAGACGAGAAAAAACTGAAAAACTCTGGTCTCATGAGAGCTGAATGTAAAACTGGATATATTTGACTTTAAACTGATTCGATATAATCTTCAGAAATCGCTGAGCTTCAGGGTGACTGAGTGTTGAGATTTGTTTCTTTCATTTAAAGACAGTGTGTCTGTGATCCATTATGAAGCTGAGGTCAAAGTTCATGATCAAGCATCTTCTAACTTCTCAAAGATTCACAGCAACAACTGTGTTAGTTTGAGATTTCCTGAGTTTTGAGTGGGTAGAAAGAAGTTTCCACCATAATGATCATTTAAAAGTGAACTTTAGATTTCTGAGTGATATGATGAAAAATTCAGTCGCTTCATGAAAATGTGTTTGTGCTCATTGAACTGTGTCAGTCTCTGCTGCAGCTGGAAGTTACTGCAGTTTCTGTTCAGTCTGACTGAGGGAGGTTTTTGTACGACTGTTTTTCACTGTGTGAAGAACTCCCAAGAGTTGACATCAAATTCTCCTTTACAGTAATAAACTGCTGCATCTTCAGCTTGAATCTGACTGATGGTCAGAGTGAAATCTTTGTTTGATCCACTCCCTGTAAAACGAGCTGGAATCCCTGATGCTCGAGTGCTAGACTGATAAATGAGCAGTTTGGGAACTCCTCCATCTTTCTGTTGGTACCAGGCTAAATAGTGGTAGTTGTTATGAACATAAACATCCTGACTGGTCCTACACTTGATGCTCACAGTTCCTCCCACAGCAGAGCTCACTGCTCCAGGCTGAGTCACTGGGACCTGAGGTTTAGACTCTGAGGACACAGAGACAAAAACATAAAGCAGCTTCATGGTTTTGTGGGCTTCATTTCAGAGGGACAGATGTTGATAGAGGAGAGGAGTTTGATTCTCTGGACTTTACCTGTGAAGCAGCAGCAGAGGAGAGTCCAGATGAGGACGCAGATCAAAGTCATGTTTTTGATGAGGAGGATTTCTGTGGCTTCTGTTGTGATGAAGGACAGCTGTCAGTCATCCAGTGTTCAACTCTCAGGACTATAAACTCTCCCAGAGCACTGGAGCATGGTGCTGCTGATGCAAAGTACCTCTCTATGGAAATGACTGCAACAGGGAGTGGGATCGATCTGATGTGTCTAAAAATAGTTTTCACTGCATATTTGGCATGTGACTCACATGAACCCTTCATGATTTATAGACAGATGAAGGGGCATTTTGCTGAAATGATTCATAATTATGCATTCATGATGCCATTATGATTTCACACTAAAATATTTTTGAGCATTTTCTTTCAATGAAACTTAAAGTTTTAAAACTTTTTTTTAGAACTTTTTCTTCATGGTACATTTTTGTTTCTATGTTTTAACTTTTTGCCAAAGTATCTGCAAATAATTTGTCATCCATTTCATTTTGCCTTTGTTGAAGATTTAAAATTACTATACTGCCATATGGTTACCATTTAACCATACTCTAAAAGCATGCTGACTGAGGTGGGATGAGTTTATTAAGTTATTTTTATTGTTCCCAAATACAGCAAAGATAAGTTCTTTTTTTTCCAGTTTTATAAACTACATTGTTTAAATTTTGAGTTATGATAAAATTCTGAAAAGTTATTTTTCTGATAGTTTTAATTCTGATTGTAAAACTTAGAAATAGTTCACAGATTACAGACGAGAACATCAGAAGTCAAAGAAACGCTTTAATATTTTTATCTTTGGTACTGAAAGTCGTCTGTTGCCATGGTTCAGCAGTGAAGCCTGTCTGTTGCCATGGTTACCAAGCTCAGAGAGGGAAGTGAAACAGCTGGAGATCAGTTTCACCCAAACTCCCAGTTTCTCTAACATCTCTCTCTCTGCAGTGGGTCGAGTCCCCCCCTCCCTGAGCGTGCTGGCGCCCTCCAGTGAGGAGCTGCAGCAGGGGAAGGCTACAGTCATGTGTGTGGCCAACAAGGGCTTCCCCTCAGACTGGAGGCTGTCCTGGAAGGTGGATGGCAGTGGCAGCATCAGCTGGGAGGAGAGCAGGAGCCCCGTGGTGCTGCAGAATGACGGCCACTACAGCTGGAGCAGCACCCTGAGGCTCCCTGCAGACCAGTGGGAGAAGGTGGGCTCTGTGACCTGTGAGGCCACCCAGGGCTCCCACACTCCACTCTCAGAGACTCTGATGACAGACCAGTGTTCCCAGTCCTGAGCTGACTCACTGGGACTCTGATACTGGCTTTAGTCTGCAGCTTCTCTCAGTCTGCTCCCTCTGTGTCTGTATTGCTTTGATAGTTTTCATGTTTTCATGCTTGTGGCACTGTTGATGGTTTTAATACTTCAAATAAAAACTGAGGTCTTTAAATAGTGGTTTTCATGTGTTTCCATTCAGCTGCTCTTCTGTCTGATGATCATCCTTCAGGTTCAGCAGTGATGCTTCCAGACACTGAAAATTTAATTTACACATCAAACTCTAAATGAAAAAATTAAAAGAACTAAAGAAAAAGAAAAGAAGAAAACAATAATAAAAAACAGACTCACAGCCAGCAGCTGCTCCCTGTTATAAGTAGTTTACAAGTATTTTGTAGCTACATTGTTTTTCATCATGTGGGATTTTTTTTTATGGTTTCCTATTGGGTGTAGCAGAGGCAGCAAAATATAGTAACAGATTACTGTAACCTGCATGTTCACTGCAGGTTAAAGTGTAAAATTCAGAATAATATGTTTTGTGTATATCACTAGCTAGTCAGGATGGATGGATTTCCCCGGACATCAGAGAAATAATTGTGAAATTTATCTGATGTGTGTGTGTGTGTGTGTGTGTGTGTGTGTGTGTGTGTGTGTGTGTGTGTGTGTGTGTGTGTGTGTGTGTGTGTGTTTGTGTGTGTCCTCAGTGAACTGTATCAGTCTCTGCAGTATCTTCCAGCTGCAGCAGTCACTTCAGTTTCTGTTCAGTCTGACTGAGGGAGGTTTTTGTACGACTGTTTTTCACTGTGTGAACACAGCTTGACTGTTGATCTCATGATAACTCTGACAGTAATAAACTGCTGCATCTTCAGCCTGGACTCTACTGATGGTCAGAGTGAAGTCAGAGTTTGATCCACTGCCTGTAAAACGAGCTGGAATCCCTGAATATCGATTGCTAGCAGCATAAATGAGACGTTTAGGAACTCCTCCATCTTTCTGTTGGTACCAGGATAAAAGATGGTTGTTGTTATAAACAAGAACATTCTGACTGGTCGTACACTTGATGGTCACAGATCCTCCCACAGCAGAGCTCACTGCTCCAGGCTGAGTCACTGTGATCTGTCCTCTGGACTCTGAGGACACAGAGACAAAAACATAAAGCAGCTTCATGGTTTTGTGGGCTTCATTTCAGAGGGACAGATGTTGATAGAGGAGAGGAGTTTGATTCTCTGGACTTTACCTGTGAAGCAGCAGCAGAGGAGAGTCCAGATGAGGACGCAGATCAAAGTCATGTTTTTGATGAGGAGGATTTCTGTGGCTTCTGTTGTGATGAAGGACAGCTGTCAGTCATCCAGTGTTCAACTCTCAGGACTATAAACTCTCCCAGAGCACTGGAGCATGGTGCTGCTGATGCAAAGTGCCTCTCTATGGAAATCATCTGAGTCCTTTGCTGTGAGTCAGTTTGCTGCATTGACTTGGAACCAGTTGTCCTCTTAGAGTGAAGGGTCACTGAAAATGTATTAAAGTTGCTCTAAGAAGTCATCACTTTCCCCTAATTACATATTTATATTCCTCATTTTTTTTGTCTCTCTTCATTTTTCACAAATGTATTAGACAGAGCTCTCTGTGACATCAAATGAGGGAATATGTTTGGGAAAAATAATTTCCATCCCTTCATTCCTCTTATACCATGGAGACTCTCTCACATCAGCTGTTTTCTCTACATTTATGTCAAACTGACTTTTTTCTGTAAACAAGATTACAAAACTACATCCTCATATGATTCATTTTGAAATTTGTACCACATTAGTTGTTCTTTAGGTTCATTAACTTTGCTTTATTCAAATAAAACTTTTTATTTGTAAATATATAAACTCTCTCATATTTGTATTTAGTCAGTTATTGCTTCAGATTTATTCTGATCATGATTGAAAAGTACATGAAATATATTTTATAGCAGTGAGTATCTGTAGTACTTGTTTCCTCTAATTCCTTCAGTCTCATGTATGATCCAGACTTTAAACAATCTCAGAGAAAATGTTTCAGTAAGTGTTCCCATATCTGTCATGCTGTATAGTCCTGCCTACATTTAGGGGGAAGAATGAAGAAGTCATCACATAAAACCACATAAAATCCTACCAGGACAAAGACAAGGCAACTGTCTGCTGCTTTTTCTCACATGTTTCTTTGTCTGAAGTTTATATATTAACATGTTTGTACAGCAATGTGAGTGTTGTGAAGCTCTTCATGTTTCTTTAAGAATATTTCAATCATTCTGGACTCTTGAGGATACAGAACAAGTTCATGCTTGATGATAAGACAGAGATAATGTCAGGGACCTGGGTCTGATGACCCAGAGCCAAAGGTTGACCTTTGTACAGTACATGCATCGACAGTAATGTTCACCTTAAAATTTAAAAATAAAAGTATATTAACATTTTAACCTCTTGAAATTTTTATTGCTATCTTGAAAATAACTTGTATGTAAAACTTGCACGTATCCTCCAACACCATCTCTACTGCATTTGTAGCTGACACAATTGTTGGAAAGACAATCGACTAGGATGCGCTATGAATCCTGGGATAGGGGATGGGCCACAAAGGACACACCCGACCTGTCCTTCAAATCCGGGTGAAAGGAGGATGTATTTGTGGGCCGCATTTGGCTATGAGGCAGATTTACATGGTGATGCAATAGTAGAGTGATCTACTTATCATGCACTACTTTACTGTACATACAAATATGCAGTTCTGCATTATGAACTATTCCACCAGATGAACCTGAAATCTGTATATAACAACTGACCTGTGTGATGTCCAGAAACACACAAAACATCATTTACCAACATATAAAAAAACATGGTAAGGACACGCTGGGGTGAAGTAAGATGACCATTTTGTAGTCCATTCTGGTTAATGTAGTTTTAACATTGCACATATTTGTTGCTAAGGAGTCTAGTCTAAGTGTGGTTGCATTTTCTAAGCACAGTTTTGCTCTTTTCACTATCAACTCTCGTAACTACACACCTTTCCCTGACCTTATCACGTTTTCCACTGAGGTTAAGGAAAATTGGTTAAGAAAAGGAGACAGGAGTTTTTTAATGATTCGAAGCACCTCAGTTGTTACGCTAAAGTGATATTAAAAGTGACGGCTGTGAGATTATTATACTATCTTATGCCACGTTATACCTTTATTTAAAGATTGTGAAATCATTATGTAGTTTTAGTTTGCATTATTCTCCTGACTTAGAAGAAGGTGATAACTATTACATTTATTAGACTGATTTGTATTACATTAGACTGCTCATTTATTGTGAATGAATTACATTGTTTTATGATGCATTACTCTGCTGATTTATAAGAAATACTGTTAATAACTTAGGCTCACTGAGAGAGAGAAAGAATGAGGATGTTTAGGTGTTATGACTGTGGAAGGGCGGCCAAAGCTATATGAATGTGAGAAACGGTCAGACACCCTCCGGTCCACATCTCCCGTCAGGACGTTTCTAAAGCTCAAAGTGTTGTATGTAATATAGAATAAAGAGATTGTTGATAGAGCATTTATACACCGAGTGTTGTTCTTCCTTCAGAATTGGGATATTTAACAAGGCCAAGCCTTTTCTCATGAGTTCCCTTTTTACTTAAAAATCAGATGTCATGATGAAAACTAAACAAAAGAATCAGTTATGTAAATCTTACCAGTTTTAAAGACATTGCTGTAGAGTGATAACGTGTTTAAAGAATACCATCGCTCTCGTGTGTCTAAGTGTGTGGCGCACACACACAAACACAGCTGTCAGCTGCAGCAGTCAGTTGAGTGTCGCTTAGTAAGGGAGGTTTTTGTACAGCAGTTTTTCACTGTGTGAACACCCGTTGACTGTTGATCATGTGAGTACCCTGACAGTAATAAACTGCTGCGTCTTCAGCCTGGACTCCACTGATGGTCAGAGTGAAGTCAGAATATGATCCACTGCCTGTAAAACGAGCTGGAATCCCTGATTGTCGTCTGCTAGCATAGGTAATGAGGAGTTTAAAGGTTTCTCCATCTTTCTGTCGGTACCAGTGTAACTCATGCACACTAACATAATAAACATTCTGACTGGTCGTACACTTGATGGTCACAGATCCTCCCACAGCAGAGCTCACTGCTCCAGGCTGAGTCACTGTGATCTGTCCTCTGGACTCTGAGGACACAGAGACAAAAACATAAAGCAGCTTCATGGTTTTGTGGGCTTCATTTCAGAGGGACAGATGTTGATAGAGGAGAGGAGTTTGATTCTCTGGACTTTACCTGTGAAGCAGCAGCAGAGGAGAGTCCAGATGAGGACGCAGATCAAAGTCATGTTTTTGATGAGGAGGATTTCTGTGGCTTCTGTTGTGATGAAGGACAGCTGTCAGTCATCCAGTGTTCAACTCTCAGGACTATAAACTCTCCCAGAGCACTGGAGCATGGTGCTGCTGATGCAAAGTGCCTCTCTATGGAAATCATCTGACTGACTCCAGCACAGTCAATGGATTTTTTGGTTTGTTTGTTTTTATGCTGTTGTTTTGCACAGTGTTTCATGTTTGTAATTATGTGCATTAGAAATACAAATATGCAGTTAATATCAAATGGCTTTTTCTGTCATCTTATATTTTTGAATCTGTTCATTTCATTCTTTCTGACAGTACTTCCATTCTGCATATCTCTAGATCCTTCCTCAGGTTAGTTTGTACCAGGATGTCCTTCCTTAATTGGAAGTAAAGTATATGATTTTCAGGAGCGGGACCAAGGCTCTAAACATCCTCCCTCCGGTTCTTATATGTTCCCCCAGTTCTACAAGTTGTTTCTTCTCTTTTATGTGTAAAGAAAGTTCGTTCTCAGCGAATACTTTATCTGCCAGCACATCAGACAAAGAACACCCAGCTCTTCTTCATCATTGTTCCCTCCAGCAATCCAAGAAATTCAAACATACTCAATGTCATGGTGGTGCTTCCGAGAGACTGAAGCCCGACTGAAGCCCCGGAAAACTTTCTAGCAATTTTCTCGCCACCCAACATACGATCCATCCAGTCATCTTCTCTCTGCTAAATCCAGTTATGAAGTAACTCCGGCCGCTTGCAACTGCCAGGAAATTCAGCGGGGTCGCCGACTAGCAGAAATCACAGCTCCACTCACGTTGCTCTGAAACAGGCCCACTGTCAGGGGCTGAGTCTGTGATCCAGCATTTTTAACACTTTATTTGTAGTTTAGCAATTATTATACACAGCATTCTTATTATTTTACAGATAACCACAAAACAACAATCCTTACAGATGATGAAGACAGATAATATCAAGACAGGAAAAGGGAAACAAACAAACAAAAAAACCCAAAACACACACACACACACAAAAATAAAATAAATTGTTTTTACAGAACTGTTCTAGGGCAAACAAAGACATTCAAGGTTCCAGTTCCAGACCAGGTAGATTGTTTACGTTGTATGTTAACAGAGGGTCCCATGTTGTGGTTTTTTGTGTGTGTGTGTGTCCCGTTTGGATCTTTCGCCATCAGAATTCTTGTCTTAAGGCCAAGAAAGATGCCAAGCGGATTTATTTTACCAAGTGGATCATCATGGCCTTGCCATATTGGTCCATTTGATTGACCTTTATTATAATTTTGTATTTATTTTACAAACGGGACAGACATGACTGGGGGATAGGACCAGGAGAAAGAATGTTGTGTTTGCCGATGGATCCGTTGACAGTACATCAGCGAGTGACTGTCGGAGCATATTTAAAAAACACCTGACAGAAACTTCTGGAGTCCCAGTGTGCTGCAGAAAGACAGTTCACTGAATTCAATGTAAACCTGTGGATGAAGGTGGGCTCTGTGAGGTCACCCAAGGCCTCCTCACACTAGAGTTATTGAGGAGAGACCAGTGTTCCCAGTTCCCAGTTGAAGCATTGTTTTACACTCCTACTTTCTAACAATGTCACGCTCCAGATTCATCCATAATGTCGATGTAGATGGTTGCTGTAAGACTTTGAAATAATAAATATCTTTCATATGTGCAAAACTTTTGATTTTATGTACAATAGTAACAGTGGTTAAATTATTAGTTCTAGAGGAAATATTCAGTCATCACAGGTCATTGTTTATGTTTTAAGGACTGTTTACAAACTTCTCACATCCACTTTTATTTCATTTTCATTCAGATTATTTCCTCATGTTTCTCTCTGAATATTTGAATTTAAAAAGTCCAAACAATAAAGATACTTCAGTCTTGGTATCAAAGAGCAGGAGATCGCCTTTATAAAGGGATTTAGAAAAACAGCTGCTGTTAATATTTAATAAATCAACTGTGGTCGTGCATATTTCATTTGAAATCATAACTTTAGTCATGTGTTTTGTCACGAAAATGTAAACTAGAAATATTTAATTAAAGGCCAGTGATGATTCATTTATATCATTTAAAAAATGCTTTATATTTGACTCTGTACTGAATTATTAAATATTGGATACATTGATGAAAACTTAAATTTAAAAAAAATGTTTTTGTCAAAACACAGAGTAGGAAAGAGTTGGAAAGTTTTTAAAAAAAAGTATTTGATAAAAATGTTTGAAAGATATAAAATAAATAAAAATAAAATAAAATTCAGTTCAGCTGGTTTTAATATACCAAATGTGAAATATATGGAAAAAAACAAATATTTCAAATCTGAAATGAAATTATTTCAATGTTATTTTTGTTAACCCATCTGATCAGATTGTTATGACATTTTATTTAAGATTGCATATTTCATGGTGTATTGTGTAACTACAGCTGTTGATCAGTTCCTCTTCAGCTGTTTGAGGTTTTTGTACGGCGTTGTATCACTGTGTGAACGGGTAGCTGTTGTGCTGCTGACAGTAATAAACTCCTGCATCTTCAGTTTGAACTCCACTGATGATCAGAGTGAAGTCAGTCTGAACTGCTGTTGCCCGAAAACGATCTGGAACTCCAGACTGACGACTTGTAGTATCAGCTATCAGGAGTTTAGGAGCTTTTCCAGATTTCTGAAGGTACCAGTCAATGTCATCACCTATAGATGTGCTGGATTTACATCTGATAGAGACAGTCTGTCCTGGAACAACAGACTGAACTTTAGGAGTCTGAGTCAGGACGATTTCTGCTGATGAACCTGAAAACATGAAAAGAAGAGAAAAGTTATTGAGACAAATCGAACTTAGAGAAAGATGATCAAACATTAGAGGATCATTTGTCTAACATGGAGAACAGATGGAAGAAGGTCAGTGCTGCTGGTTTCAGAGTTTCTCCATCATAGCAGAACATCATTGTGGTGAACCTGGCTGCATGCTGAAGCAAAGACAGAGAGTCTCACCCTGAACAAGGAGCCCCAGGGTGGCCAGCAGTAGAGTCAGTGACATCATCATTGTGCTGCTGGTGTGTGAGTGGCTCTGAAAGGCCTGGACAGCCACTGATCAACACTGGCCTCTTAACAGCTGTGAGCAGAGAGGCAGGACACATATGCAAACACACAGAGTCAGTCATCTTTCCTCATCATGTCATCCTGTGTCAGGTGACACGTTCAGCATCCTTCAGTCAATACAGTGCCCTTCCCCCATGATAACACATGGAACAATATAATATACATAAGAAACAGATTTTTACAAGACAGGAGAACGAACAATAGTCTTTTTTAAGGCTACTGCAGATGGAAATATTCCCCGCTAGCTCACCCAAGCTTGCTCTCTGGCACAGCTACAAGCCATGTGAGCTAGTAACCCCTCCTGCTAGGTTGTACTACCCCAGTCAACTGTCGTAAAGCAACTGTAAATCATCCATCCTGTTACGCAGAGAGGTGTGAAGCAGCGGGAATGAGGATCAGCACCTCCAAATCTGAGGCCATGGTTCTCAGCCGGAAAAGGGTGGAATGCCCACTCCGGGTCGAGGATGAGTTCCTGCCCCAAGTGGAGGAGTTCAAGTATCTCGGGGTCTTGTTCGCAACCACAATTCAATATCAATGAAAGAAAAGCTCAAAATCATTGAAGAACAATTTATAACCGAACACCCAATGTAGATATATACATATATACTAAATATCACACAATATCAGATAACCAAATTAACACTGGGTTACAATGTTACACGGGAAGTAAAACAAAACACTATGAACATGGGAATACTAGACTCTTCAAAGTAAAACAGGAAACTTGGAGAGACATAGACATGATAACATATGATAGACTAACACAGAAGACAGGAAAAGACTCACAAACAAGGAGACTTAGGTGGTAACACAACTAGGCTAAACTTCAATTAAACCCTAACTAAGAATAACACCACAAGAACGTAACATATTTGTCATGGTCCTGGGTCGGTGACCCAGCGCTTTCAGTTTATTATCATTTCTAGTTTATTATGATGATGTTGATTATTATTGTTTGAGTTTTATGTGTTATATTTGGTCTGCCTTTGAGTCTGCGTCTGTGTCTCTGTCTGTCTATCGTGTCACCCCGCCTGTTTGTGAAGCTGTCTGTTTAGTTCTGTGTCTTGTTTGGCTCCTCGTGTCTGAGTTTCCTGTTTTATTGTGAAGGTCTCTGTCTGATGTGAGTATGTTCAGTTTACATTTCCCCTGTCCCGTCAGCCCTGATTCCTCCCAGCTGTGTTGCCCTCCTGTGTGCCATTTCCTGATTACCTGGTGTGTGTATTTATAGTTGGTGTCTGCCTGTGCTTCTCGTCGCGTCATCTGTGTTCATTCCCTGTGTTCATTTGTGTCTCTGCTCCGCGTCTCTCTGCTCCTCGCTCCATGTCCTCCTTTCGTATTAGTTTTTCCAGTTTAAGTTTATGTTCTGTTCTGCTCACACCTTGGTTATTTGTGCACTGTAAATAAAACCCACTTGCACCTCCGCCACTGTCTGCTTTTGGATCCTCCTTCCTCACCTCCACACGACTGCCGCCCCAGCCGTGACAGTACGACGCGACCAGTAATGGATCCAGCGGACTCACCGTGGAAGCGCAGCTCCCGTTTTGACGGGACCCGGCTGGCGCTTGGAGGGCCTCCGTGCTGCCGTTCCACGCTAGCAGCTTCCTCCCCGCGGACGCCCCGGTCTCGCAGAAGACGCTCCAGCCGGTCCCAGGAGGACTACTACGAGCCTGCCAGCAACCAGCTTACGCCTGCTCAGGCATTCTATAAAATGTTAGGGATTGTTATCGTGCCACCCGACTCACCCTGCGTTTCCACGTCACCGCAGAAGCCGCCACCTGCAGCTCCGTGTCCAGTGTTTTCTGCTCAGCAGCCGCCTGCAGCTCAGTGTCCAGTGTTTTCTGCCCAGCAACAACGGACAACGACTGCCACAAAGCAGCCGTCTCAGATTCACCCACCGGAGGTTTCACGGCCTGACCCCCCAGAGGTTTTTCCCTGCCTGTCGGAGCCGTCACCGGTGGGGAGGAAACATTCGCGCCACCGGCGCTTCACCCCACAGCCGGATTCAGGGACCCCTGTGCGACCAGCTGTGGTGAGTTTTAAGGACGCTGGTGCTTCTGGGACTGTGTTTTCTGGGGCTGCTCATGGGGAGAGTAGAGACAGTTCACGGCGCTTACCTACCTTCGTGGTAACTGACCTCTCACAAGTTGGCATTTTCAAAACATCCAAAACAGTAACTGACTGGGTTTCATCCACTCCACTACCAACTCCAGTCTCACCTCAAACAGTACATCAGCCTTTAGCCAGTTCATTAGCCCAGCCTGCATCTATTCCATTAGCCCGGTCACTCGTTCCCTCCATACTGGAGGCTGTGTCTGTGCCACCCATTTTGAATCCCGTTCCTAGCACCCATTGTAAGCGGAGAGACAAACCCAATAAAACCACTCTAGTTTCTCAGAAACTGGCTAATTTAGAGACTGTTATTCGCCCCAGGGCCTCCCCAGAGGCTGGGTTTCGGCCCCCAGCAGACTCTGGACCCCTGGAGGCTAAGAACCCAGCTGAGGACTGCACCCGGCTGTCGCTGCCTGAGCAGGGTCGGTGCTCCGCGCAGCTGCAGTCTGTTCTGTGCCCGCCAGAGGTCCCCGCACCTACTGGTTCTGTTCTGTGCCCGCCAGAGGCCTGTGTGCCTGCTGGTTCTGTTCTGTCTCTGCCAGAGGTCTCCGCACCTGCTGGTTCTGTTCTGTCTCTGCCAGGGGTCCCCGCACCTGCTGGTTCTGTCCTGTGTGTGCCAGGGGCTCCAGTGCCCACTGGTTCTGAGACTGTTTTTGCTGGGGGGCCCGAGGAGCCCGTCCAGTCCCAAGACTCGTCAGCTGGAGGTTCAGGAGAACCTAGCCAGCCTCCTGCTTCGCCAGCTGGGGGGCCCGAGGAGCCCGTCCAGCCTCCTGCTTCGCCAGCCGGGGGGCCCGAGGAGCCCGTCCAGCCACCAGCTGCTCCGCCAGCCGGGGGGCCCGAGGAGCCCGTCCAGCCACCAGCTGCTCCGCCAGCCGGGGGGCCCGAGGAGCCCGTCCAGCCACCAGCTGCTCCGCCAGCCGGGGGGCCCGAGGAGCCCGTCCAGCCACCAGCTGCTCCGCCAGCCGGGGGGCCCGAGGAGCCCGTCCAGCCACCAGCTGCTCCACCAGCGGCCGCATCCACGCCTGCAGCAGCAGCCGCATCCACTGTTTCGTCCACGCCGCCGCCTGCTGCAGCGCCTCCGTCTCCGGCTTCCACGCTGCCGCCAGCTGCAGCCTCGGAGTCTCCACCCACGCCAGCTGCAGCCTCGGAGTCTCCACCCACGCCAGCTGCAGCCTTGGAGTCTCCACCCACGCCAGCTGCAGCCTCGGAGTCTCCGCCACCATCATCCACGCCGTCGCCTGGTCCGGCTTCACCACCATCATCCACGCCGTCGCCTGGTCCGGCTTCACCACCATCATCCACGCCGTCGCCTGGTCCGGCTTCACCACCATCATCCTCGCCGTCGCCTGGTCCGGCTTCACCACCATCATCCTCGCCGTCGCCTGGTCCGGCTTCACCACCATCATCCTCGCCGTCGCCTGGTCCGGCTTCACCACCATCATCCTCGCCGTCGCCTGGTCCGGCTTCACCACCATCGACTTCGCCGTCGCCTGGTCCGGCCTCTGCCTCATCTGCTTCGTCTGGTCCTGGTCCAGCTCCGCCTTCGTCTGGTCCAGCTCCGTCTTCGTCTTCGTTTGGTCCAGCTCCAGCTCCGCCTTCGTTTGGTCCAGCTCCAGCTCCGCCTTCGTTTGGTCCAGCTCCAGCTCCGCCTTCGTCTGGTCCAGCTCCAGCTCCGCCTTCGTTTGGTCCAGCTCCAGCTCCGCCTTCGTTTGGTCCAGCTCCAGCTCCGCCGTCGCCTGGTCCAGCGTCAGGGTCTCCACCCATGCCGTCGCCTGGTCCAGCCTCTGCCTCAGCTTCCGTCTCGTCTAGTGCTGCTAAGGCCACGCAGCCTTCAGGTCCCCAACTGCCGCCTCAACACCGTCGGTCATCTGCCAGGCCGCATGTTGGGCATCTCCGTCACCGTGGCCGGCCTCTGGACTTGCTTTCACGCCGCCGTCACCGTCCGCACGGTCGGCATCTTTGTCACCGTGGCCAGCCCCCGGACTTGCATTCCCGCCGCCGTCGCCGTCCGCACGGTCGGCATCTTTGTCACCGTGGCCGGCCCCCGGACTTGCATTCCCGCCGCCGTCGCCGTCCGCACGGTCGGCCCCCAGAACTGCTTCCTCGCCGCCGTCGCCGTCCGCACGGTCGGCCCCCAGAACTGCTTCCTCGCCGCCGTCGCCGTCCGCACGGTCGGCCTCCAGAACTGCTTCCTCGCCGCCGTCGCCGTCCGCACGGTCGGCCTCCAGAACTGCTTCCTCGCCGCCGTCGCCGTCCGCACGGTCGGCCTCCAGAACTGCTTCCTCGCCGCCGTCGCCGTCCGCACGGTCGGCCTCCAGAACTGCTTCCTCGCCGCCGTCGCCGTCCGCACGGTCGGCCTCCAGAACTGTTTCCACGCCACTGCCTACTGCGTGGCCGGCCTCCGGACCTGCCCCACTGCCACTGCCATTCGCATGGTCGGCCTCCGGAACTGAACTGTTTTGGCCTCCTGCGCTGCCGGCCCCCTAACCTTGGCCATCTGGGCCTTTTGGTCTCTGTCCCTCCGTCCTGGGCCCCCTCCGCCCGCCCTGGTCGGGTTGTTTTCTGTTTTGGTTTTGGTCAGTTTTTGTGTTTCTGCTGGGCTGTCTGGAGCCAGCCCTTGAGGGGGGGGTACTGTCATGGTCCTGGGTCGGTGACCCAGCGCTTTCAGTTTATTATCATTTCTAGTTTATTATGATGATGTTGATTATTATTGTTTGAGTTTTATGTGTTATATTTGGTCTGCCTTTGAGTCTGCGTCTGTGTCTCTGTCTGTCTATCGTGTCACCCCGCCTGTTTGTGAAGCTGTCTGTTTAGTTCTGTGTCTTGTTTGGCTCCTCGTGTCTGAGTTTCCTGTTTTATTGTGAAGGTCTCTGTCTGATGTGAGTATGTTCAGTTTACATTTCCCCTGTCCCGTCAGCCCTGATTCCTCCCAGCTGTGTTGCCCTCCTGTGTGCCATTTCCTGATTACCTGGTGTGTGTATTTATAGTTGGTGTCTGCCTGTGCTTCTCGTCGCGTCATCTGTGTTCATTCCCTGTGTTCATTTGTGTCTCTGCTCCGCGTCTCTCTGCTCCTCGCTCCATGTCCTCCTTTCGTATTAGTTTTTCCAGTTTAAGTTTATGTTCTGTTCTGCTCACACCTTGGTTATTTGTGCACTGTAAATAAAACCCACTTGCACCTCCGCCACTGTCTGCTTTTGGATCCTCCTTCCTCACCTCCACACGACTGCCGCCCCAGCCGTGACAATATTTTAATATAACCTAAGAAATCAAAAATACTAAATAACCTTAAAACACAGGGTCTCAGCCCCTGACACTAGGGATCAGTTCATGCTTTAATGAGGATGGAAATTATGTGAAATTATGTTTTTACAATCATTAGAGCTTAATCTAAATGTCGAGAAGATTTTGGGCCGATGTGTTAGACAGAGCTCTCCGTCTGCATGATTTGGGAGAAAGGGCTTCATCCCTCCAGACGAGTTCAAAGTCTTTGACAATCAGTGCCAAGGAGCACTGAAGATGTTCCTTTCAGTGGCAACTAGACACTAGAATATTTTTAAATGTATATATATTTCAGTTTATTGGAGGCAAATGTGTCTTTATGTATTTTTCAGTATTTATGGATGTATTACAATTAACCTACACTGTATGTCATGTGAAAAATGAAAAAAAAAGGTCTCAGTTTATACTGACACAAATTAAATCAAGTTTTATCAATTTTAAATCAATCAAGTTTAAATTGATGATTTCATAATTGATTGATTTGATATCATCAGAGGAAGAAGTCCCATTTTCAAAACTCATATTTATATATATATATATATATATATATATATATATATATATATATATATATATATATATATAAAATAAAAATATCTTCTTTAAATATGTACCACTGCAATAATTTCAGTTTTTTAGATCAGTTGGTAAAACTGAAAAGGAAGGAGTGAATGATTTTGTTGAGTTTGTTTGTTTCAGAGTCAGAGAGCCGTGTCTCTCTACAGTCAGAGGTTTTTGTACGGCGCCTCAATGAGTTTGTATCACTGTGGTACACGTTCGGTGGAGGAACCAGACTGGAATTTGGAAGTAAGTCAAAAACAAAGTTACTTCTATGTCCTTTTTCTCTTTTTTTGTAGAAAATATATATATTCTCACTAATGTCCATGTTATGATTAGCGTTTTTATTTTTTTCTGGTTTGGTTTTGTTGGGCTGAGAAACAAAGTCTGTTTTATAAAAATAAACATGTAAAATTATTTAAATTTGGAAAAAAAAGTTTATTCAAGACAATTATTTGCTTTAACCGGTTGAGCTTGTAGGTTTAGTTCAGTCTGTTAGAGTCAGAGAGCCGTGTCTCTCTACAGTCAGAGGTTTTTGTACGGCGCCTCAATGAGTTTGTATCACTGTGGTGGACTTTTGGTGGAGGAACCAGACTGGAATTTGGAAGTAAGTCAGACTTAGAGCTTTTTTAAATATATATTTTTTTCATTCCTTTCATTTCCTTTAATATTCAGCATACTAGGAAACAATTTATATTAACGAATCATTACTTTATAATTTTATAATATTTTCTGGCCTATGAACAAAGTTTGCTTTTAAAAGGCATATTCAAAAACTCATAACATTTTCTAATGAAAATCTGGGATGTTTCATAGTATTAATTATTATTTCTAGTTCTGATGATGAAGTTGTATTTTGAGGGCTTGTAGGTTTAGTTCAGTCTGTTAGAGTCAGAGAGCCGTGTCTCTCTACAGTCAGAGGTTTTTGTACGGCGCCTCAATGAGTTTGTATCACTGTGGTTCACGTTCGGTGGAGGAACCAGACTGGATGTTGGAAGTAAGTTAATTAATTGTGTTTATTATTAAATGTTTTATCATTTTCTTTTATAACTACTTGTTAGACTGCTTAGATGAGAGAAAACTATTTTTTTTATTTAAAATAATTTAGTTTTTGATGTTTGTCCTTTTTACTGGACTAATTCAGATGAGCTCTGCGAGTTTCTCTTCTTTAATCTACATTTCTGTCACAGTAAAATATTTGTAGACAAGAGTAAACTTCATCATCTTATGATTAGTTTGTAAATTTCCACCACATCAGCTGCTGTTTGGATGAGTCAAAGTTTGCTTTCTGATTTTTTTATCGTGTCAGATGTTTCAGATTTAGTTTGAAATCATGTGAGCTGTTCAATAACATTTCAAATCTATATGAATGAGTAGCTGCTCTGTGCTTGTGTCCACTCATTTCTTCAGTCGTCCATGATTTAGACTTCTAATCATTTTAAAGCCAAACTGCTGTAAATGTTTCCACATCTGCTTCTTTTATTTCCAGTGTAGTTTGAACATATTTCAGCTCAAACTGTGTGATGATTCTCTCTGTGCTGATATGCATGAGAGGTTTCTTAAAGGGAAGTGAAACAATGTGTGAGTTAATGACTGGTGGAGCAGAAAAAACACCTGACAGAAACTTCTTAACGGAGAAAATCAAATTGTGGTTCCTGTCCTCTAAGCTGATTGGTGTTTCCTAGGTGATACCCGCCCCGCCCTGAAGGTGCTGGGTCCCTCCAGTGCAGAGCTGGACCAGGGGAAGGCCACGCTCATGTGTGTGGCCAACAAGGGCTTCCCCTCAGACTGGAGTCTGTCCTGGAAGACGAGCGACAGCAGTGGCAGCAGCAGCATCAGAGGGGAGGAGAGCAGGACTCCTGGAGTGCTGCAGAACGACGGCCTCTACAGCTGGAGCAGCACCCTGACGCTCACTGCAGACCAGTGGGGGAAGGTGGGCTCTGTGACCTGTGAGGCCACCCAGGGCTCCCAGCCTCTGGTCTCAGAGATGCTGAGGAGAGACCAGTGTTCCCAGTCCTGATGTCAATCACTGAGTCTTTCATGCTGTTTTTCTTCTGTCTCTTTGTTTCTCTTTCTTTGCAGATTAAAAAATAAACACATTATTGTCAATATTGTCATATTTTCATCTCATAATTGCAATAATCATAGCAACAATCTCCTCTAGTTTCATCCTTTTGTGTCTGTTGTAAAGCTGATATTTCAGACTTTTAAAACAATAAAAATGTAACAAGGAAACATGTTCTTTGACTCTGTGAGTTTAATAAATGCACATAAAAATAAAGAATTTGTAATATTTATTAAACCAGACTAAAAGAAAAATGTAAACAGACACATCGAGTGTAATGTGCAGTGAAAATGGTTAAATATATTAATACACATTTAATATTTTATTTAAGATGTTGAGGTCCAACCATAGATTATCTGTGTCCTCTTGATAATTTTCAGTCTCAAAGCTGTTTTATGATCTACATTTTAATCTGATAGTGTAGAAAACAATCAGAATAATTGAAATTAAAGAGCAGGGCGTCATCTGTGTTTTTTAGATTTAAGTGAACATTTAAATGAAGATTTACTGACGTTTGATTAATGAACTATTTGGCAGTGAAACTCTGATGAAGCAACAAAGCAGAGAAGAGTCTAGAAGCTGGTGGTGGCAGAGGTGAAGCAGGTGGAGACTTAGTTGAGGATCCCTAATTGTCAGGATGAGGTGGAGATCAGGAGTCTGAGATTTAAAGCACACAAAACAGAGGCTGAGTAACTCACAGAAGATGGGGAGACAATAACTGGACTCAAATAATGACGACAGAATTGAGCTCGACAGTGGACATGATGTTAAGAACAGACTAACAGAACAAACACAGGAATGCAGGCAGATGAGAGACCACAGCTCTGCTTTAATCAACTTATATAGAAGTTAATCTCATCTAGTGTTCACAGCAAAATGAGAGAAACTCACTTCACTAAACCTCTTAAAAAAGACAAAGACCACAGTCTGTCAGGATGATCACATCTTATCTTCATTGGTTTCAGATTTTGGTAATACTTTATAATAAGTATATAAGTATATAATAATATAATATTCTCTATGACTATTGTCTTCAACCTGTTAACATTTAATATTGTCTTCATAGAGTCAAGTAATCATGCAGCAGAGTCCTCCCCTGTCTCTTCTCCTGGCTCCCCAGTCCCTGGTCCCTCAGCTCCTGCTGCTGCACCCACAGGTATGAACATCAAGCACTGACAGCTTTTTACTTGCTTGAATTCCCTTGTGATCACCTTTACTAAATATCTACAACCAATCTGTTTATATCCTGTTTTTTTCAATTTTGAAAATGAAAATCTAGTAGCAGCCTTCTCATTACTTTGTGTTGTTTTGTGCTGTGTTTTACAGGCCCACAGAGGAGGACAGCTCGAAGGCGGGCGAGGGACGGGTCCCAGGACGGTCCATCGGCGGTGGAGCTGGCCATCCTGGAGTCCCTAAAGAGGCCACGCCCGTCTCCAACTGAACATTTCCTCCTCGGCCTTGTTCCTGCTCTGGAGAGCATGCCGCCTCAGACACGAGAATTCGTGAAATTTCAAATTTATAAATTAGCTTTTGAAAACAGCACAGCTGTGTTAAATTTGGAAACATTGGACCCTAATGATCAGTAGTTTTCTGATGAGGCAGCAGCTCTCCAGGGCAGAAACAATGTTCTTATTTTTCTCCTCCTTCTCCCTGAGGCTCTTCCACTCCAAGCTGGGTCCTTTTTATTCCTGTCTCTCTGTAAATAGTTAAATTTCATATATTTATGATAAATGTTTTTGTTAATGAATTTATATTTTTTCAAATAAACATTTATAATGACAAAATGTCTCTGTTCTACTACACAGCAAATATTGGCACCCGACTTGACACAAGTAGAATTTATTTCATATTATACTAATGACAAAACATACTAATACAGTGGGATGCAAAAGTTTGGGCAACATTGTGAAAAGTAATTATTTTCTTGTACAAATCATTGGTTGTCACAATAAAAATAGTCAAATATATCATATAGGAGACACACACAGTGATATTTGAGAAGTGAAATGCAGTTTACAGAAAGTGTGCAATAAGTGTTTAAATCAAGCAGGTGCATAAATTGGCAACACAAAAAAAGAGAAATGAAATAAATATTTAGTGTATATCAATGTGTGTGTCTCCTATATGATATATGTAAGTGACATTTTTCATTGTAACAGTGATTCATACAGGAAAATAATGACTATTAATAAGGTTGCCCAAACTTTTGCACCACACTGTATATAGGAACATAGTGAAGACAAGTTATTTAAGAGAGTAAAAAGAGGTTAGTTTATTTTGGAGTAGAGCTCCATTTATTAAGAAAAATTTAAAAAGACAGGAACACTCTTTAGAGGTTTGTGGGTGGCTCTTAAAAGAGCCGTTGTGGGGAAGTCACTCGGACTTCAAACAGGCTACTCCTTTGGTTGCCAAGACACAGCTCCCTCCACCGAGAAGTGAGCCATGAATTTCTCCCTCACCAGGACAGCCTCTCTGGAGGAGTTGTTTGCTGGCAAGGAACCTGGACAAAATTGTTTAAAATGAGTATTATGTGTACTGCAGTTACAAAATACATTATTGAAATTCCAAAATTACAAATTGCAAAACATAAATCTTACATAAAACCTTTTGTAATTATAAGGATAATTACATGATATATATTAGATATAATCTAAAACAGTCTGCGGTGATTATATACAAATATTCAACTATCCCAGAATTAAACCAGGTCTAAATAAAAAGGAGTGAGTATCACTACAAAGGTTAACCCACAGTGGTCCTAATGCTACAGTTTGATATCAGCAAACACCGAGCGCATACTACATTGATATGACACCACAGCCATGCTATCATTCAAACACTGATAACAGCATAAATCGAATTAAATCGGGACTTGATGAGACCTTCTGAGTATCACTAGAAATATTATAAACAGTCGTCTCCGTACCACAGTTTGCTATCAGTAAACACCGAGAGCATTCACTGTTAGCATAGCACATCCACGTTAGCAGTGTATAAATGGATGGTTTAGCATGTATTAGCACAGGTATCAATAAAGGACTACCGTATTAAATACTTTTACTAACCTCAGGCAGATGGACAGGCGCTCTGCAGGTGGGATTGAGCGCCTGTAATTGGTGTCTAGGCGGGCGATTCTGGGACCGACCCGGGGAAGCAGGTCCTCAAACTGGCCGAGTGAAAGACGGTGATGTCGCTGGAATCGGCCGTCATCCAGGCGCAGCTCCTGGAGCAAATGGTGAAACTCACCAAACTGCTCATGCCTCTGGAGGACCTGATGGACCCAGGTACGGCGAGGGCATCTTTTACGCCGCTGCTCTGCTCTCCACAGTACATAGAGAAGGGAGACTCTCTCTTCAAGCGCTAACTCGACAGCTGCCATCTTGCAAAGATACCGGTCTGGCACAACTTCCTCCCACATCCCTCCCACATTTCCGGTTCACGCGCGTCAAAATATCATATTTTGATGCGCGATGGATTTTTCTTGGACACGCGTTGAGGCGCGAATGTGCACGCGTCAAATTAGGGGCGTTTGGGGCGTTTTTGTTCGCGTCCATCGCGTTCGGTGTGAACACACCGTTAAAAAAACACAAAGACCACAGTCACATCTTATCTTCATTGGTTTCAGATTTTGGGAGGACTTTATAATAATGTCACACTTTTAAGCATTAGTAAGATATTATTTTAAAGAGACACCTTAAAATTCTTTGTTCCGTCTACATTAATACTTTGGAAACTGACTAAATAACTTTAGGTTTTTACAACAGTAACAGTGATTCGTTCATGTTGGAAATATCCAAATGAGGCTAAATCGTCACTGACATGAGAATGAACACATTTCCTACAAACACTGTTATAACAGCCTGCTTGATTTGTTAATCAGCAGAATATTAGAATATTATAGACACTCGTTGTGATGTGACTACAGTGATTTTCTGGACTTGTGTGATGAAGGACTGCAGCTGAGCTCCACAGATGGATCAGTTTAATATTTAACAGCTTACAAATAGAAAAGAGCTGCTCATCAGTGCAGAAACACTGACAACAGCATTTGTGTTGCTATCTGATTAAAGGACAATAATTATCAGACCTGTATAACATCACTCCTAATAACAGCTTGTTATATTTTACAACTTGGATTAATATGCAAATCTTTAATGAGCAAAAACACCATTTTTATTTCTTTGTGGACTTTCCAGCTACGTGTTTTCATCTGAACTCTCAGTTTCTCTAAAGTCTATTTTCTCTCTCTGTAGTAGGTCGAGCCTCTCTCTGGACAGACTGTCCATTGTTATAAATGTAGAAACTAAGAATGAGTCAGACTGATGGACGACAGAGAACATCAGTCATCTAAAAATAATGTTCACATGTTAAAAATCTGGAGCCAGTGTTGTGTCCGTATTCTGTGACTCATTAAACATCGATGTTTTTATTCGGGGACATCACTTCATGTTTTTTTGTTTTGTATTTTTCATGTTACTAACAACTTTTTCAATAAATTTATGAACGTTAAACTGTGAGTGCACACAAATGAAATTTCACAGTAAATATTAAAGTCATCGTTCCTCCCAGTCTTTTAGTTTGTTCTGCAGCTGTTGCTTCAGATCAGTTCCTCTTCAGCTGAGAGGTTTTTGTACGACAGTTTTTCACTGTGTGAACGCGAAGCTGTAACCACTTTGTCCACAGTAATAAACTCCTGCATCTTCAGCCTGAACTCCACTGATGGTCAAAGTGAAGTCAGTCCCAGATCCACTTCCACTGAAACGATCAGAAACTCCAGACTGGCGGTTTGTTGCATAATAAACAAGCAGTTTAGGAGCTTCTGAGGGTTTCTAAAGATACCAGTGGAGGTAGCTACCCACATTTGAACTGGCTTTACATCTGACAGAGACAGTCTGTCCTGGAACAACAGACTGAGCTTTAGGAGTCTGAGTCAGGATGATTTCTGCTGATGAACCTGAAAACATGAAAAGAAGAGAAGTTCAGAGAAAGATGATCAAACATTTAAACATTAGAGGATCATTCCTTTAACATGGAGAACAGATGGAAGAAGGTCAGTGCTGCTGGTTTCAGAGTTTCTCCATCATAGCAGAACATCATTGTGGTGAACCTGGCTGCATGCTGAAGCAAAGACAGAGAGTCTCACCCTGAACAAGGAGCCCCAGGGTGGCCAGCAGTAGAGTCAGTGACATCATCATTGTGCTGCTGGTGTGTGAGTGGCTCTGAAAGGCCTGGACAGCCACTGATCAACACTGGCCTCTTAACAGCTGTGAGCAGAGAGGCAGGACACATATGCAAACACACAGAGTCAGTCAGCTGCAGCTGTCCTGAGCTTACAAAGCTTCCCTCAGTGAGACTGAATAATGAAAGAATTCATGACATCTAGTGGAGAGAAAGTAGGTTTGTTTCAACTGATAAAACACCTGTTAATTTATTTATGTTATTTTAACACATTTATGACTCTTGTATAAAAAGTTTTGCTAATACAAAACTTCAAAAAGCACAACATTTTAAACTGCATCTGGAAAAAAATGTCCTTCAACAAATATTTCCTCAAAAAAGTGATTCACAAAAGAGAAAAAGAGCTGCTGGATATGAGACGATAAGTTAATGACCTGAAATAAGTCCTTAAAAAAACAAGCAGGATGACGAGTCAGCTAAACTCTTGGTGTCACAAATGAAACAGTATCACATCACTCATAAGTAACGAGGTCACTATTACACATCCTTTTAAAAAAAAGGAAAATTAAAAATGTCTATTACTTTACAAATTAAAAGAAAACTAAAACAATCAAATTATAAAAGCTGATTTTATTACGAAATTACAGCTTCATTAACATGAACAAATTAATTTGGACATAAAAACTAACTTTTTACTAAACTGTCACAGCCTGGCTCAAAGGATGTTGTTTATTATGTTGCTCTCGTTTTCTTCTGCTTGTTTTCTTTTTTCATTCTCAACAGGTGAAATTAAAAAAGTATCTACTGTTATCTATTGTTAGCTAGTTTATTGTGATGGTGTTGTTTTTATTATGTTGCTCTTTGTTGTTTGTTTTCTCTTCTGGTTTTTTTCTCCATACAGGTGATCCAGGTGTTTTGTTTGTTTTTCTTTTTTTTTCTTCCCCCCTTTCTCACCATCTCTTCTCGCCTCTATTTTTCTTTCTCTCCCTCTCTTTCTTTCATTCTTTCTCCCTGTCCTATCCCCCAGTCATGTCTGTCCCGTCTTTAAAAAACAAAAATAAAATAAATACATAATTATAATAAAGGTCAATCAAATGGACCAATATGGCAAGGCCATGATGATCCACTTGGTAAAGTAAATCCACTTGGCATCTTTCTTGGCCTTCAGAAAACAATTCTGATGGATAAAGATCCAAACGAGACACAAAAAAAATAAAAAAATATAAAAAAGTCTGACATCACTAGCTGTGTCTGGGCTCAAACTCCGCTACAGGTCCATAAATCAAACGATCACTGTGGCATCACTGAGAGTTGAAAAACCGTCTAAAGTCTTTCATCTGTAATAAAATGATCAGCGTTCTTCTTTACCAGCTGTAAGAATTGAGTTTATCATCCAGGCATCCATGAAAACGGAATTTATGACATTTAACAAAGTTAGAAATTAGCAGGAAGTTAGCTCGCTAGCTTCCTGCTAATCTAAATACAAGATATCATGTCCTGACTGCGGGATTTTGCAAACAAATTCAAACGTACAGCTCTGTTATCACTTCCAACATAAATGAAGACAGAAAACTAAACAGCAGTGACGTTTGTAGGGTTACTGAAGTTTGGCTAGCTGGTATATAACGATGTGCTACGTGATAGCTAGCAACACAGCTATGTTAGCATAACATAAACAAGCTAACTTTTTTTCCACTCGATAAAAGTTAGCGTGAGGATTCTCGGTGGTCAGGAACAAATGTAATTGCATGGCAGGATGCTGTAAAAGGACCAAACTTCAGCCAGAACAACTGAGATAATTCATCCACAATACGAGGTTAGTCATTCATATACTGCTGCGTGGGCTGGGCTGTAGTTACATCTCACGGTTTTAAAAACTGAGCTTAAATAAATGATTAGCGGTAATAAAAGCTGAGGGAGGTCAACAGTGATCACTGACTGTTTTAGGAGCTTTTTGAGATTAAATAGAAGAAAATACAAAACATTAAACACAAAAACCATATTAAACACGGACTACTTTAGGCCCGGAAGCAGAATTCGTCACGTCATCACTTAAAGACCGGATAACGAATTACAGTAGTCCAGAGTCAGTCAGATGATTTCCATAGAGAGGCACTTTGCATCAGCAGCACCATGCTCCAGTGCTCTGTGAGAGTTTATAGTCCTGAGAGTTGAACACTGGATGACTGACAGCTGTCCTTCATCACAACAGAAGCCACAGAAATCCTCCTCATCAAAAACATGACTTTGATCTGCGTCCTCATCTGGACTCTCCTCTGCTGCTGCTTCACAGGTAAAGTCCAGAGAATCAAACTCCTCTCCTCTATCAACATCTGTCCCTCTGAAATGAAGCCCACAAAACCATGAAGCTGCTTTATGTTTTTGTCTCTGTGTCCTCAGAGTCCAGAGGACAGATCACAGTGACTCAGCCTGGAGCAGTGAGCTCTGCTGTGGGAGGATCTGTGAACATCAAATGTAGGACCAGTCAGGATGTTTATAACAACGACTTTTTAGCCTGGTACCAACAGAAAGATGGAGGAGTTCCTAAACTGCTCATTTATCGTGCTACCACTCGACAATCAGGGATTCCAGATCGTTTTACAGGTAGTGGATCAAACTCTGACTTCACTCTGACCATCAGTGGAGTCCAGGCTGAAGATGCAGCAGTTTATTACTGTCAGAGTTGGCATAATCCTAACAGTCAGTGGGTGAGCACACAGTGAAAAACAGTCGTACAAAAACCTCCCCCAGTCAGACTGAACAGAAACTGAAGTGACTGCTGCAGCTGGAAGATACTGCAGAGACTGATACAGTTCACTGAGGACACACACACACACACACACACACACACACACACACACACACAGTAGTACAGGTCCTCCTCTTTTTTTCACCCATAAAGGGTTTAATTTGTGAGAGTAAACTTGTGCAGTGTAAACAGTAAAATGTAAACATTGCAGCAGTTAAGGAGTGAAAGGCCATTTTTGTTGAAACACTTGTTTCCTGGTTAAGAGCGTTGCTTAGAAACTCGTCTTTGGTTTACTTTTCATTTTCTGTTTGGGAAAATTGGGGAACATAAGGACCTGTTTTCTTGTTTTGGCATTGCTCACATCCAAAACAAATAAACTCCTCTATACCAAAAATGAACCTTCTTATCAACTCACATGATCTTGTTGTGCAAATAAAGTCATCCTGTTTTTATTAAGCTGTATATTTTCAAACATGAACATTGCTAAAATGATTTGGTTTCATCTTTCACTTTGTTATTCTCCTGGTGTTTCATTTGTTCAACTGGAATGCTAAAGTTCAAAAAACAAATCCCAGAATGGTTTTCAGTTAAGCTAAGCAGTGCCTTCATGTTCTAATGATCTTCAACATTACAGGGCTCTAGAATAACTTTCTGCCTTGGTTGCACCGGTGCGCCTTTTTTTCTTAGGCGCACCCATTTTTCCAACCGCATCGCTTAACACCGCGGTTTAACATGTGCCCTTTTTTGGGGGGAAATTGCTGTCCATACAGATAATATTGATTTGTAAATGATTAACTAACAATCTTGTTCTTGTGCTTAAAGTGCTTTGGCACTCTTTGGCAATAAGAATGCAGAGATGGCACCGGGTGTTATGGCCTCACTTAGAGAGATGAAAAGTAATAAAGAGACCATGGGACTAATAGTATATTAGGAAAATGATTAAGTTATAGCAGGGAAAACTTAACAGACAGGTTTTGTTATCAAATGTTGAATTTATCCACTGCTGATAACAGGTTGCAGGACAACCGTTTAACTTTTGTAAAAGGAAAAAAGATTCTGGTATGACTGTTGCCGGTTCGAGCCCCAGCTCGGACAGTCTCGGTCGTTGTGTCCTTGGGCAAGACACTTCACCTACCGCCTACTGGAGTTGGCCAGAAGGGCCGATGGCGCGATATGGCAGCCTCGCCTCTGTCAGTCTGCCCCAGGACAGCTGTGGCTACAATGTAGCTGCCTCCACCAGTGTGTGAATGTGTGTGTGAATGGGTGGATGGGAGACTGGGTGTGTAAAGCACTTTGGGGTCCCTAGGGGGGGACTAGTAAAAAGCGCTATACAAATACAGGCTATTTACCATTTACCATAAATACGTGGGATGATCCATGATTTGGGGAAAATTAGAAAAGAAAAACTGCATCTTACACTTGTCTTTGTGATGCTGAATACTTTATTACTCTTATGACCTCCAGTTGTTTGCAAGTGTGAAGGTTGATTTAACTTACAGATTTTGTTTTCCAGGCAATGATAGTGTGGATGCAGGCTCCAGGCAGAGCCAGGAGTTAAACTTAATATGCAAAAGACGCTGACGTCTTTTAACTCAGGGGTACAGGGCTGGAGTGAAATTACTCCGGAGGAGAAGCCCTGATGTTGCCTGGGAAATGATCTAACTAACCTTTTTCTTTTGTTATTCCCCTAGTTTTATTGAGTTGACTCATGGGAGAGACCATGTGTCAAAAGGGGGGTTTCCAGATTTAACATGAAACAATGTTTTCTATGTTTTCTATGATTTTTACTGTGATTTGTGGGGTTAGCAGTTCATTTACAGGTATTAAACTGAGTGTATAGGTTTTGATGACCCATAAGTAAAGTTAACTGAACTAAAAGGAAAATGTGGATTGATATTGGTTGATGTGTTTTCTAAATGTTTAGAGGTTTTTCCTTCTAGTAAGGAGATACGGGTACAGCAGCCAGAGTAATTGCTGGAAGAAATCATCTCCAGACTGAGGTTGAGGCTGAGTGCTGATCAGAAAACTTCAGACTCACCGAGAAGTAAGGACCATTCAAGGCAGCTATGCCTCTGGGCTTTCCAGGGATCATCAAGAGGAGATTGTGGACAACAGACGAGAACACATTATATATATATATATATAGATATAGATAGATAGAGAGAGAGAGAGAGAGAGAGAGAGAGAGAGAGAGAGAGAGTATATAAGGTCCTAAGGTCATGAGTGAGGTCGTACCTTCTTTATATAGTATGGGAGGACACCTACTCTGTATCTGTTTAAGTATAAGAGCCTTTGGTTTAGGTGGACCGCTGGACTCCTGGCACCAGCAAGGTGAAAGGAGCCATATCTTGATACACACACACACACACCTTGTCTTTGTAACCAAGGGGGTTTACGAGGGGAGGTACAATTGTATTGTGTGAACTGTTTTCCCAATAAAAAATGATGATATTTGTTTAAGAGATGTACAGTGTGTGTGTGTGTGTGTGTCCTCAGTGCTAACATAGGTAATGAGCAGTTTAGGAACTCCTCCATCTTTCTGTTGGTACCAGAACATATAGTTGTTGCCATAAACATCCTGACTGGTCGTACACTTGATGCTCACAGTTCCTCCCACAGCAGAGCTCACTGCTCCAGGCTGAGTCACTGTGATCTGTCCTCTGGACTCTGAGGACACAGAGACAAAAACATAAAGCAGCTTCATGGTTTTGTGGGCTTCATTTCAGAGGGACAGATGTTGATAGAGGAGAGGAGTTTGATTCTCTGGACTTTACCTGTGAAGCAGCAGCAGAGGAGAGTCCAGATGAGGACGCAGATCAAAGTCATGTTTTTGATGAGGAGGATTTCTGTGGCTTCTGTTGTGATGAAGGACAGCTGTCAGTCATCCAGTGTTCAACTCTCAGGACTATAAACTCTCCCAGAGCACTGGAGCATGGTGCTGCTGATGCAAAGTGCCTCTCTATGGAAATCATCTGACTGACTCCAGCACAGACTTGGATCAATCTGATGTGTCTAAAAAGAGTTTTCACTGCATATTTGGCATGTGACTCACATGGACCCTTCATGATTTATAGACAGATGAGAAATTAAGTCAAAATTTCCCCGTGCGGTGAGGAGATGTGAAGGCTGCTCTCCTACAGCTGCATTTTGCTGAAATGATTCAAGACCACTTGTCATTGTCCTGGCTCATTCGACCAAGCGGTTTGCATTTCCTGTGTTTTTGTCATTTTTTTGTATTATGTTAAGTCTACTTGTTTATGTAAAGGATCATTCTTTAATGCCTGGATTGTTCTGTTCAGATTTGGTTATTAGATTTCCCCTTGTGTCGTTGCCCTTTGTGTCTCCCTCTGTGTGTTTATATTGTGGTGTGAGTTCTTGTGCCTTGTTTCTCCTCCTTGTGTTTCATTCCATCATGTTTATCTATGTTTCCCAGCCCGTCGTGTTCCCTCACTCCCTTTCGTCTGCCTCTTCTCCGCTCCCACATCATGTTTCCTGTTTTATTGTGAAGGTCTTGTGTCTCCATGTTTGTTCTGTCTTGTTATAGTTATTCGTGTTAGCTGGGTTCCTCGTGTGTTCTCGTTATCCCTCTGTGTATTTAGGTCAGCGTCTCCCTCAGTCCTGTGTTCGTCCTCCCTCTTGGCTGTGTTTCCCTGTGTGCCTCTTTGTGTTTGTAGTTTATACTTTCCCCAGTCTAGTTTTGTTTTGTATTTCCATTCTGCAAATAAAGCTGGTTTTTGATTTTACGTCCTGTTTCTGGGAGTCTGCATTTGAGTCTTTTCCTGCCTGCACAGCCGTTTTATGACACCACTTATTGTTTGACATAAATCATATAAAGTGTCCTTCAAGTCCTTCAGACTTTAAGACAGTTGAACATCTGTGGGTGAATTTGGATCGACGTGTTAGAGTTAAAAGAGTCCAAATTTGGTAAATATAGCTTGAGAGAAACAACGACACATGGCATATTAGACGATGTCATTATTTATTCACCAAAGACTAATGAACTCACGACTCTTCAGTTTGATTTGAAACACAGCATGGAATAATTTACTTGATAGAAATGTGAAATATTCGACCCATAACAGAGACACCATTTTATTTCTCCGCAGGCGCTCCACTGTGTGCGACTCGGGCAGCTTACCAGTTGTTGTTGTTTGCGAGTTTTTCTTGTGGATGAGTGTTGTGTTATGTCAGGCGGTTTACTGATAATGAGCTTATTTGTGGTCTTTTATCTCCTTTTGCTTTGAACACACTGTCTTGGATTTTTTTAGAAATAAAGCCACATGTTCAAGTGGCTTTATTGTCATTTCAGCCATATACAGTGGTGCAGTACACAGTGAAATGAGACAGCGTTCCTCCAAGACCCTGCTGCTACATAACAGTAAATCAACATAGGACTATAATAAAGTGCAAGTATACAAGAACTACAAAAAACAGAAGACAGTGCAACAGAAAAGTGCACAGTACTTTTCCACAAATTATGCAATTATGATGCCATTATTATTTCACACTAAAATCTTTTTGAGCATTTTCTTTCAATGAAACTTAAAGTTTTAAAACTTTTTTTTTTAGAATTTTTTCTTCATACTTCGCACATTTTTGTTTCTATGTTTTAACCTTTTGCCAAAGTATCTGCAAATAATTTGTCATCCATTTCATTTCGCCTTTGATGAAGATTTAAAATTACTATACTGCCATATGGTTACCATTTAACCATACTCTAAAACAGGGGTGGACAATTCCAGGCCTCGAGTGCCGGTGTCCTGCGGGTTTAAGATCTCACCTTGGGTCAACACACCTGAATCACATAATTAGTTCGTTACCAGGCCTCTGGAGAACTTCAGGACATGTTGAGGAGCTAATTTAGCCATTTAAACCAGCTGTGTTGGTTCAAGGACACATCTAAAACCTGCAGGGACACCGGCCCTCGAGGCCTGGAGTTGCCCACCCCTGCTCTAAAAGCATGCTGACCAAGTTGGGCTCAGTTTATGAGATTTAATTTGTAATTAAGTTATTTTTATGATTCCCAAATATACCAAAAATAAGTTTGTTTGTTTTTTTCCATTTTTATATACAAAATTGTTTAACTTTTGAGTTATGATAAAATTCTGAAAATTTATTTTTCTGATTATTTTAATTGTAATTATAAAACTAAGAAATAGTTCACAGATTACAGACGAGAACATCAGAAGTCAAAGAAACACTTTAATATTTTTTATCTTTGGTACTGAAACTCGTCTGTTGCCATGGTTCAGCAGTGAAGCCTGTCTGTTACCATGGTTACCAGGCTCAGAGAGGGAAGTGAAACAGCTGGAGATCAGTTTCAACTCCCAGTTTCTCTAACATCTCTCTCTCTGCAGTGGGTCGAGTCCCCCCCTCCCTGAGCGTGCTGGCGCCCTCTAGTGAGGAGCTGCAGCAGGGGAAGGCTACAGTCATGTGTGTGGCCAACAAGGGCTTCCCCTCAGACTGGAGGCTGTCCTGGAAGGTGGATGGCAGTGGCAGCATCAGCTGGGAGGAGAGCAGGAGCCCCGTGGTGCTGCAGAATGACGGCCACTACAGCTGGAGCAGCACCCTGAGGCTCCCTGCAGACCAGTGGGAGAAGGTGGGCTCTGTGACCTGTGAGGCCACCCAGGGCTCCCACACTCCACTCTCAGAGACTCTGATGACAGACCAGTGTTCCCAGTCCTGAGCTGACTCACTGGGACTCTGATACTGGCTTTAGTCTGCAGCTTCTCTCAGTCTGCTCCCTCTGTGTCTGTATTGCTTTGATAGTTTTCATGTTTTCATGCTTGTGGCACTGTTGATGGTTTTAATACTTCAAATAAAAACTGAGGTCTTTAAATAGTGGTTTTCATGTGTTTCCATTCAGCTGCTCTTCTGTCTGATGATCATCCTTCAGGTTCAGCAGTGATGCTTCCATACATGAAAATCTCTGCTTCAGTAACTTTGACTGAGAGAATCACATGTGCTGTATCACATCAGACTGTAAATGTAAAAAAATGAAAACAACTAAAAAAATATATAATTACAGCCAACAGCTGCTCCCTGTTATAAATAGTTTTAAAGTCTTTTGTAGATACATTATTTTCCATCATGTTGGATTTTGTGATGATATTTGCTGTTGGGTGTAGAAGAAGCAGAAAACATGGTGACAGATTATTGTAACCTGCATGTGACCCATGATGAGACCCGTCCTGGTTTTCTTCAAAGTCAGAATTGATAAAATAACCCAAAGAAAAACTAAACTTTCTTTATCAACATAGGAGACACTAAAAAATGTCTCTTTCAGAACATCAGTGCAGGTTAAAAAGTGTAAATGTCAGAATAATTTATGTCACAAAGATGAAGTTAAAGACTTGATGAACTAAACTTTAAATCTTCAGATCAAATCACGTGAAATATTTCTGTGACCAAGAATGTAGCTGAGCAATCTACATACATACATATATCAGTACTGCAGTTTACTAAAATATTCTCATTTAATAACTACTTCCCAGTTTGAATATTTACAGGAGAGTTTCTTCATCACAGATCTGACTCACAGTATCAACTGTTTTGTGTTTCACATGTTCTTCTGTGCTAGCTCGTCAGGATGGACACAAGTCTGATGTTTTGAGTCAAACCCACATAAACATTAGTTATGAAAGTTAGAGTTTTATCAAGGCCTAAGAAATGATTTTGCAATTATTTTAGAAAGACTGTGAGGTGTGTGTGTGTGTGTGTGTGTGTGTGTGTGTGTGTGTGTGTGTGTGTGTGTGTGTGTGTGTCCTCAGTGAACTGTATCAGTCTCTGCAGTATCTTCCAGCTGCAGCAGTCACTTCAGTTTCTGTTCAGTCTGACTGAGGGAGGTTTTTGTACGACTGTTTCTCACTGTGTGAACACCCACTGACTGGTATAGTGACAACTCTGACAGTAATAAACTGCTGCATCTTCAGCCTGGACTCCACTGATGGTCAGAGTGAAGTCAGAGTTTGATCCACTGCCTGTAAAACGAGCTGGAATTCCTGATTCTCGTCTGCTAGCATAGTAAATGAGCAGTTTAGGAACTCCTCCATCTTTCTGTTGGTACCAGTGTAAATAGTGATAGCTGCTATAATAAACATCCTGACTGGTCGTACACTTGATGCTCACAGTTGCTCCCACAGCAGAGCTCACTGCTCCAGTCCCTTTTCTGATAATATTGATGAAAAGTGTCCAAATAGACATATTTGTGTTGAAATTGTTCCTTTATGAATTTTTGTTATTTAAACCCACTTAATTTTACAACAATTCTACAACATTATGGTTTCCATACCATTTTAAACTATTTTCAACAATTTGGATAAAATCAATATTGTATCATTTTTTAAATGAGATAATTTAATTCATCATCATTAGATCATTGAGGTTCAAGCAATTTGTTATGGCCCTGGCCATAATCTGTTTTGGTGGCTGTTTCTTTGTCTGTGTCTTTAAGTCTTTGCAGGTCCCTGAGTGGATGAGCTGACGGCTGCTGATTGGTTCCCTGGTCATGTGGTCTCATTCAAAATCCCTCACCAGCAGTTGTTCCGGTGTTCTGACAAAACGTCCTACCCATCAAGCTGCCCTACTTGTTGTTACTGCGCATGCGCACAATTCAAAACGGCCATGTATCCGGTGTAAATAGTACACGCCTATTATTTCATCCTACCCCGATCTTGTGCCGATCTCATTGCTTTCGAAAAAAGGTTTGTATTATAAGTTTTACTTCTTTATTACAGATCATATTTGTTTACCTTAAGCTGCTCAGTCGAAGTCATATTCCAAGTGTTTATTTGGTGCTTTTAAACTTCTGCAAACCTTCTCAATTTATTTTAGTCGTCCTGCAGTTACTGGACACCACGCTCCGTTGTTATGTTGAAGAAAGTACTATTGCACCACATACTTGTTAATTGCGTGATAACGTTGTGTAGTCGTTTTATTTACTGTATGGATTCCGAAGCCATGTTGAAATTGTCCGATTTTCTCCTTAGTTATGGAGAAGAAATACGAGGAACTGCTCGAGTTCTGCTGAGTTTTGCTGTTAAAGGTAAATAATTCCATTTATTGTTAGCTACAATTAGGACTTTACATTATAATAATGAGAAATCTCACAGTTTGCAGAACACTACCTTGCTTTTGGAGAGGTCAGTGAAGTATTAACCACTACAGAAGCAGTTGTGCTGGAGCGAATGCAGATAGCTTGCACCCTACTTGAACATCGAGGTAAGTCCAGTAAAGTCCTTATCACGTTAGAGTGTGTACTTCCAATTTAAATAGGGCTTTTTAAACAGCACAGTACAAAAAGTGCTTTTCAAACACTTTCAGATAAGACCCTTCTTTAAATCTAATTAAAAAAATTCAGGGGACAAATTTGCCATGAAGTATTTGTGGAAAAAATGAACTATTATTTTTGAATTAATCAATAAATAATGTTTGATTAAAACCTAACCATAAATGTGTTTCAGGGAACGCTGAGGATTACTGCATTGTTTGCTCTATGTTAGATGCTGACGCTGACCGCAGCATGATTGAAATGGTAAAACAAAACAAAAAAGAAACACATAAGTCTTAGTATCATTACTTGCTAATCATGTTTAAAATGTTGACTAATAGTATTCACCAAACATAATATGAGCTATTTATTTTTCCTTTCCAGGTGCAGTGTGAATCTCACCAAAGATGGGCACATTTTGCATGTGCAAAATATAAAGAGAGCAACCAAGAATATAAATGCAAAAAATGTAAGGAAAACACATAACAACTTCAAATAAAAACAGCTGTCTTTTCCCCTCCATGTCTCTTTGCATCATTTGTCAACATTAGATGATTGTGTGCTGGAGGCATGTTTTAATAGTGTGATTTGGCCATCAGAACATGCTACCTAAATAAATCCCAGCAGGAAGCACGTTTTAATAGTGTGATTTGGCCATCAGAACATGCTACCTAAATAAATCCCAGCAGGAAGCACGTTTTAATAGTGTGATTTGGCCATCTGAACATGCTACCTAAATAAATCCCAGCAGGAAGCACGTTTTAATAGTGTGATTTGGCCATCTGAACATGCTACCTAAATAAAACCATGCAGGAAGCATGTTCTTAACGTCCTAGCGAAATAACTCAAAGTTTTTAAGTGTGATTTGGCCATCTGAATGTCCTACCTATACGACGGAGCCATTAACCACGTAAGGTAGCATATTCTGATAAGGTAGCACGGATTGATAGACAAGACCATAAATTTACGCTATGGTACGACGTTTTGACAAGGTAGGACGTTTTGTCAGAACACCGGGGCAGCCACTGACAGCAGCAGCAGACCTGACCCTGGCCTCCAAAACCTGTGACTTTTGCGACTTTCTGAGTTCTGTATATAGTGTGTACATTAGTTTTCATTGTAAATAGCACATTGTAAATAGCACTGGAACAGAAGGGGTGAGCTGCCTTATTGGTTTTCCCTTGCACTGTTTTCTCCTGTTTATCTCAGTTAGGAAGTTAGGTGTAGCGCTTGTCTTTTGTTTGATGTTTGATTTTTGATTTCACATAGGGTTTTAGATAGCACCTCCTCCTGACTTTGTTTGTTTTGTTTGTTATTTTGGCCTTTGTTACCCCGGAGCTTCATTTTGCAGTGTAGAAAAATAAACCACCGTTCACTAAGAAATTGGTTTTCCCTCTGTGTATGGTTTTGGGGACCAGGGCAGGGCAATCTTCTCAAACTTATGTTGCGTTCCTGTACCCCTAGACTGGGGCGTAACATAAAGTGAGGGCTCGTCCGCTCTTTTCTTTTGCCATTCTTTTTGCTCATTGTGTTTTGTGGGTTGTCTGCAGTTTTTGGTTGGCAGTTTTCTTGTAGTGTTGGGGTGATCTAATCACAATGACTTTTGACTTGGATGATTTTGCACTGCAACCCACCATAGATAAGTTGGATCGATGTACAAAGGCACATTTGTTGTTGGTGGCAAAGTTGTTTAATGTTAGTGTGCCTTTACATGCTAAAAAGGCAGAAATTAAGCAGTGCCTGACAGCACAGCTAGTGGATAAGGGGGTATTTGCAAAGTCGAAACCTCGGCCGGTTGAGGCGACTGGAGGTTTGGTGGTGGATGCGGGAGCAGAAGCTGCTGCAACCATCCCACAAGCTGCCAGTGGACGGATGACGCCAGGGGCGGAGGCTCCTGCTGCCATTCAGATCCCAAACGTTAGCCCAGCTAGACAATTAACACTAGGTTTACTAACCTGCGCAAATTTGCGTAACTTCCCTAAACCCAACTCCCCCTAGAATTACTGGCTTTTTTATTTTCTGGTGCAAGTCCCGAGGTGTTAATCACCCCTGCTGAGATTTTCACAGGTCGTCAGCTCGTTTCTCCTCCAGCTTTTGTTGTGCAAACCACCCATTATCCTTGAGGCCTGGCACATTTGCATTTGTTTACTCTGAGTTGCTCAGAATCAAGTCAGGCCAAACCTCTGTGTTACAACTTTCAGAAATGCCTGCCGTATCTATACAAAATATCCCACACATTGACTGACCTGCAAATATAAAAGACACACATTCACACCTCATTGCCATATTACATATGGGTTATATAAACCCATTTAGAGTGAAGTTCATGTAAATTTACCATTCTCTATTTGTTTATCTTCTGACAACGTAAGATTACAAGTGTGCTCCAAAGCTTCCTTTGCCTGTTAGACGTGGGAATGCTGCAGACCATCAGAGACTGTACGGTACATCAAGCCCGCAGAACAGAGCCGGACTGGAATTTGTCAGTTCATGAACTGATGGCATTCATTTCAATCCTGTTTGTAATCAAAGAGACAATGCCCCGAGATAGATTCATTTCAATTATGCACCTTCGATTTGATGACAGGGACACGCGGGCAGAACGGGTGAAAACAGACAAATTTGCGGCGATCTCAGACATCTGGACATGCTTCAACGAGAACTGTGCTAAGAGTTTCACTCCAGGAGAACACATGACCATAGATGAACAGCTGTTCCCTACCAAGGTTTGTTGTCCATTCACACAGTATATCGCAACCAAGCCAGACAAATTTGGGATCAAGTTCTGGATGACCACGGATTTGGACACCAAATATGTCTGCAGTGCATCTCCTTACTTGGGAAAGGACCCCAGTCATCAGAAGGGAGAGAGGCTGGCAGAGAACGTGGTCATGAAACTGATGGAGCCGTTTTTGGATGATGGGAGAAACGTCACAACGGACAATTTCTTTACCTCACTGTCACTGTCGCACAGACTGCTGCAGCGCAAAACAACGTTACTGGGCACGGTGAATAAAGTCCGGCGTGAACTTCCTCAACTTGCAAAAGATACTGCAAAGCGAGAGGTATTCTCCACTTCAGTGCTTAGAAGTGGCGGTGTCTCCTTGACAATTTATGCACCTAAAAAAACAAGACTGTGTGTGTTCTAAGTTCCATGCACCAAGACGTGATGATCGGTGACGACAGAAAGAGGAAACCCAACACGATAGCAGACTATAACCACATGAAGGTATGTGAATGTGTGTACAATTTTAAACCAGTGCTACAATGTTTTCTGATGTGTGCTATACAGGCCTATAGAAAAAAACATATACTCATGACTCTCTCTCTGCTTTTACAGTGTGGTGTAGACGTGTTGGACCAAATGGCGTGGATGTATTCCGTAAGAGCAGCAACACGCAGGTGGCCAGTAGCGGCTTTCTACAATATGCTGGACCTGGCGGCGGTGAATGCCTACATTTTGTACAAGGCATGTACAGGGTGGACAGGCAAAAGAAGATTGTTTCTGAGTCTTCTAGCTCAGCAACTTCGTTGCTGATTCATGCAGCTCAAGGAAATATTAGCACAGAGGCAGGCTGCTGAAGCTGCTGCAGCTGCTGTGCCAGGGACTGTAAAGACAACGCAGTGCCAGGTGCAAGAGAGCTGCAACAGGAATCGCAGCAGGTTTACCTGTGCAACATGTCAGAAATTCACTTGTGCCAAATGCAGGGATGATGGACACTGGGTCTGCAAACGCTGTAAAGTCGGAAATACTTTGAAATAAAAAAGACTTGTGTACCCATATATTGTGAATGTGTGTCTTTTCTATGTAGGTTGTAACACAGAGGTTTTGCCTGCCTTGGATCTGAGTAAACAAATGCCAATGTTGCACAAACACACACACACACACACACACACAGCAAATCTGCATTTATTTGTCCCACAAGTGGAAAATCTGCATTGTCATTGCAAAAAAGTGGACAGTGCAAGACAAAAGCAGCTAAATAAAAACTGTACAAAGAGCACGGTATAGAAAGTGCACTATACAAACAATCTGGAAACATAAATATGGATACGTGTATTCAAAAATATTGGTGTATGTATACACACACACACACATCTATATATATCTATATATATCTATATCTCTAATATATATATATATATGTATATATATATATATATATATATATACAGATATATCTATATATATATATATATACATTTATACATACATACATATATATATATATGTATATATATATATATATATATATATATATACATATATACATATATATACATATATATATATATATATTAGAGATATAGATATAGATATATAGATATATATAGATATATATAGATATAGATGTGTGTGTGTGTGTGTGTGTGTGTGTGTGTGTATAACTAGACTTTATGCATAATATGTAAGGTGTGGCTATATAAATATATGTACAACTCTGTGTATATGTGTTTATGGGCAGGCATGCAATGTAGTGACAAGGATTGACAAGAACTACCATGGTGTATTGTACGCTGCAAGTAAGGAAGGAAAGTAGCCTTGCAGGGAAGGAAAGACCTGAATCTCTCATGGTTGGGGGTTGGGGGAGGGTGTCTTTGCACAACAAAAGCAGGAGAACAATGGAGCTGAAGACCTGTGAAAATCTCAGCAGGGTGCCAAGAGGTGTTAGGGTCGGGGGGGGAATTTACGCAAATCTGCGCAGGCTAGTAAATCTAGTAGTAGGGACTGCAGCAGGGAAAAAAAGGCTCAGTAATTCTAGTGTTAACAGGATTGGTTACGGAGGATCTTAGGCTCGCCCTTCGCCTGAAAGAGTTGGAGCTTGAGGCTAAAGCCAAAGAAGCTGAGCTTATGCATCTCCGCATAAGGGCTATGGAGCTGGATCCTTCCCGACAACGCAATGTTACCTCTACCCCAGTGAGTAAAATTGTGAGCAAACCTTCTGATTCATTCTCCTCTGACCATTTTGATGCAAGCAAGCAAATTGCTTTAGTGCCACCTTTTAGAGAAAGTGAGGTTGACTCTTACTTTAATGCATTTGAACGCATCGCAACCACTTTTAAATGGCCCAAGGATGTGTGGAGTTTGTTGCTGCAGTGTAAATTGGTGGGGAAAGCACAGGAGGTGTGTGCGAGCTTATCCATCGATGACAGCCTGGATTATGAAATCGTGAAATCCACTATTTTAAGGGCTTATGAGCTAGTTCCGGTGGCATACCGCCAGAAGTTTCGTCATGTGAAAAATCTGCCAACCAAACACATGTAGAGTTTGCCAGGGAGAAGACTCTCTTGTTTGATAAGTGGTTAGCTGCAAGTAAAGTGAAGGACTTTGCTCAGCTAAGAGAATTGGTCCTGCTGGAAGAATTCAAAACGTGTCTTCCAGAGAATGTTGTTGTATATCTCAATGAGCAAAAGGTGGATTCGTTGTCTAAAGCTGCTGTTCTCACAGATGAGTTTGGGATCAGTTCTAAACCTGCGAGGAGTTTGAGGGTTTCTCCTAAGCGTCAAACGCGCCCTGATCAGGTTCCCATGACTGTCCGAGAATGCTTTTATTGCCATGATACTGGCCATCTCATTGCCAATTGTCCGTCGCTCCGTCGCAAAGAGCAAATTCACACATTGAAAAAGCCAAAAATTGTTGGTTTTGTTCAGTCGGTTTCTACTCCTAATCCCGTCAGTGATGAACCAGGAAATGACAGTCTTGACAGCAGTTACCGACCTTTCATTTCACAAGGGTTCGCATTACTGACTGGAATAGAGGAGGATCGCGTGCCGATTGTAATTTTGCGCGACACTGGGGCTGCCCAGTCTCTCATTTTGGAAAGCGCGTTGCCTTTGTCAAGTAACTCGTTTTGTGGTGCTGATGCTCTCATGTGGGGAGTGAAAATGAGTGTGCTACGGGCTCCGCTGCACAGAGTCTTCTTACAGTCACCTCTCGTCTCGGGCCCGGTAACAGTTGGGGTGCGCGCTAGCTTGCCCATGCAGGGGGTTACTATGATTCTGGGGAATGATCTAGCCAACGGGAAAGTTTTCCCAATCCCTGAAGTAATTGAAAACCCCGTTGATGATTTTGTTTTTGTTTCGGAACCTGCTGCTGACAGTCTGCCCTCTGTTTTTCCTGCCTGTGTTGTCACACACGCCCACAAGCGCAAATACAGTGGGGCAAAAAAGTATTTAGTCAGCCACCGATTGTGCAAGTTCCCCCACTTAAAATGATGACAGAGGTCAGTAATTTGCACCAGAGGTACACTTCAACTGTGAGAGACAGAATGTGAAAAAAAAAAAATCCATGAATTCACATGGTAGGATTTGTAAAGAATTTATTTGTAAATCAGGGTGGAAAATAAGTATTTGGTCAATAACAAAAATACAACTCAATACTTTGTAACATAACCTTTGTTGGCAATAACAGAGGTCAAACGTTTACTATAGGTCTTTACCAGGTTTGCACACACAGTAGCTGGTATTTTGGCCCATTCCTCCATGCAGATCTTCTCAAGAGCAGTGATGTTTTGGGGCTGTCGCCGAGCAACACGGACTTTCAACTCCCGCCACAGATTTTCTATGGGGTTGAGGTCTGGAGACTGGCTAGGCCACTCCAGGACTTTCAAATGCTTCTTACGGAGCCACTCCTTTGTTGCCCGGGCGGTGTGTTTTGGATCATTGTCATGTTGGAAGACCCAGCCTCGTTTCATCTTCAAAGTTCTCACTGATGGAAGGAGGTTTTGGCTCAAAATCTCACGATACTTGGCCCCATTCATTCTGTCCTTAACACGGATCAGTCGTCCTGTCCCCTTGGCAGCCCCATAGCATGATGTTTCCACCCCCATGCTTCACAGTAGGTATGGTGTTCTTGGGATGCAACTCAGTATTCTTCTTCCTCCAAACACGACGAGTTTATACCAAAAAGTTCTACTTTGGTTTCATCTGACCACATGACATTCTCCCAATCCTCTGCTGTATCATCCATGTGCTCTCTGGCAAACTTCAGACGGGCCTGGACATGCACTGGCTTCAGCAGCGGAACACGTCTGGCACTGCGGGATTTGATTCCCTGCCGTTGTAGTGTGTTAGTGATGGTGACCTTTGTTACTTTGGTCCCAGCTCTCTGCAGGTCATTCACCAGGTCCCCCCGTGTGGTTCTGGGATCTTTGCTCACCGTTCTCATGATCATTTTGACCCCACGGGATGAGATCTTGCGTGGAGCCCCAGATCGAGGGAGATTATCAGTGGTCTTGTATGTCTTCCATTTTCTGATGATTGCTCCCACAGTTGATTTTTTCACACCAAGCTGCTTGCCTATTGTAGATTCACTCTTCCCAGTCTGGTGCAGGTCTACAATTCTTTTCCTGGTGTCCTTCGAAAGCTCTTTGGTCTTGGCCATGGCGGAGTTTGGAGTCTGACTGGTTGAGGCTGTGGACAGGTGTCTTTTATACAGATGATGAGGTCAAACAGGTGCCATTCATACAGGTAACGAGTGGGGGACAGAAAAGCTTCTTACAGAAGACGTTACAGGTCTGTGAGAGCCAGGGATTTTCCTTGTTTGAGGTGACCAAATACTTATTTTCCACCCTGATTTACGAATAAATTCTTTACAAATCCTACCATGTGAATTCATGGATTTTTTTTTTCACATTCTGTCTCTCACAGTTGAAGTGTACCTCTGGTGCAAATTACTGACCTCTGTCATCATTTTAAGTGGGGGAACTTGCACAATCGGTGGCTGACTAAATACTTTTTTGCCCCACTGTATGGTGATGTTGACTTGTCTGACTTTTTTCTATGTTCTGAAGCTGTTCCTGAGAAAGCTGAACTGCCTGTGGAAAAAGCTGAAAAATGTGTGTCTCATAAAATGCTACCCGCTACACCTGACCTGTCTTTTGAGGTAAACAAAACAGATTTTTTTCATGCGCAACAGAATGACCCGACTTTGGCCAAATGTTTACTCGCCGCAAATTCCAGCAATCAGAATCCCCGTGTCTACAGCATTGAAAATGACGTGTTAATGCGCAAATGGGATCCTCCCTCATCTAGTGATCTTGGCTGGAATGTATTTCAACAAGTGGTTGTACCGCAAAAATTCCGACCCCAAGTACTCAGCCTCGCACATGACAGTTTCTCTGGACATTTAGGAATTAGGAAAACTTCCCATCGTATCCTGCGTCACTTTTTCTGGCCAGGTTTGAAGTCCGATGTGACCAAGTATTGCCGTTCTTGCCACGTTTGGCAGGTCAGTGGAAAACCCAACCAGGTTATTCCTCCCGCTCCATTGCATCCAATCCCAGCTTTAGGCAAACCATTTGAGCACATAAACATCGAGAGGAAGTTCTGCCTCGAGTCAGGAACAGAGTGGGATGAAGGTCTGCCACTTCTCCTTCTAGCGGTGAGAGAGAGTGTGCAGGAGTCCATGGGTTTCAGTCCCGCAGAGCTGGTGTTTGGACACACAGTGCGTGGTCCCCTGCGGCTGCTTAAAGAGTAATATCTGTCCGACACAGCTATCCCCGAGCAGAACGTATTAGACTACGTAAGTTGTTTTAGGGAGCGTCTGCATAAAGCATGCAAAATTGCACGCGAGGCTCTTTCCGCATCTCAGGAAAAAATGAAAAGAAAATTTGATAAAAAGTTTGTGCAGAGAACATTTGAAGTGGGTGACAAAGTGTTGACTCTCCTACCCGTTCCTGGATCCTCTCTCCAGGCAAAGTTCTGTGGGCCCTATACTGTTCAAGAGAAACTGAGTGACACAGATTATGTTATAGGTACCCCAGACCGTAGGAGAAAGCGTTGTGTGTGTCATGTTAATCTGATGAAGCCTTATTTTGTTCGTGATGCAGGTGTAAACTCCTCCTCATCCCCCGCTGCGCTGTCTGCCGTGCCGGTAGTTGTGCCAGCATCCCCGTCTCAGTATAGCCCAGGAAGTGATGGCTTAGTTTTCGTTTGTGCTGAGGGTTGCTCCTGACTCAGAAACTCTGAAATATTGGATAATTTAAAATCCCACCTAAAACATTTAGATGAGGCTGCCCAGAACGATGTGTGTTCTCTGATCAATACTTACCCGTCTCTGTTTGCTGACACTCCGTCTCGCACTACTGTCCTCGAACATGACATAGATGTAGGTGACCACCCTCCGATCAAACAACACGCTTATCATGTGAACCCTACCAAACGTGCACTTTTTCAGCGAGAAGTTTCCTACTTGCTGGAAAATGGTCTTGCTGTCCCTAGTTCGAGTGCCTGGAGTTCCCCATGCTTTCTTGTGCCGAAGGAAGACAAAACCACACGTTTTTGTACTGATTTTCGAAAAGTGAACAGTGTGACCAAACCCGACTCCTACCCTCTTCCCCGCATGGAGGATTGTGTTGATAGGGTTGGCTCCGCAAAGTTTGTCACCAAACTGGATTTATTAAAGGGTTATTGGCAAGTTCCCCTCACTCCGCGTGCATCTGAAATTCCTGTTTTTGTTACTCCTGATCACTTCCTCCAATACACCGTCATGCCTTTTGGCCTTCGAAATGCCCCTGCCACATTCCAACGCCTTATGCATATTGGTTTAGGTGGTGTCACAAACTGTGAAGTGTACTTAGACGACATTGTAGCCTATTCAGAGACTTGGTCACAACACCTTGGAACACTCACTGAGATTTTTGAAAGATTAAAAGAGGCATCCCTTACCCTAAATCTTGCCAAATGTGACTTTGGTAAGGCCACTGTGACTTATCTAGGGAAGCAGGTGGGTCGGGGAAAGGTGCGCCCCCTTCTGGCTAAAATCCAGGCTATCCTAGATTTCCCTGTGCCTCGCACTAGACGTGAACTTCGCCGGTTCCTTGGGATGGCCAGCTATTATCACGGCTTCTGTAAGAATTTTGCAGATGTAGTTGCACCTCTCACCAGTCTCACAAGTGTGTCAAAACCATTCGTATGGTCGCCCACATGCCAGAATGCTTTTGAGTCTGCCAAAGCTCTCCTCTGCAGCACACCAGTACTTGCCGCTCCTGTTTTCACACATCCATTTAAACTTGAGGTGGATGCCAGCGCCGACGGTGCAGGTGCGGTGCTGTTGCAGGAGGATAGGCAGGGTGTTGATCACCCAATTGGTTACTTTTCAAAAAAATTCAACTCCCACCAACAGAAATACAGTACCATTGGAAAAGAAGCTCTTTCTCTGTTGCTTGCTCTACAGCATTTCGAGGTCTATGTCGGTTCTTGTTCCTAGCACCTGTCATTATTTACACCGATCACAACCCCCTCGTGTTTTTGACTAGGATGCAAAATTCTAACCAAAGGCTCATGAGATGGTCCCTCTTAGTGCAGGATTTCAATCTGGAGATCCATCACAAAAAAGGGACAGAGAATGCAATGGCAGATGCGCTGTCGCGTGGTTTTCTGAACTCCTAAGTGCCAAACATCTATAGGGGAGATGTTTGGTCTTGGGAAGGGGGGTGTTACGGCCCTGGCCATAATCTGTTTTGGTGGCTGTTTCTTTGTCTGTGTCTTTAAGTCTTTGCAGGTCCCTGAGTGGATGAGCTGACGGCTGCTGATTGGTTCCCTGGTCATGTGGTCTCATTCAAAATCCCTCACCAGCAGTTGTCCCGGGGCAGCCACTGACAGCAGCAGCAGACCTGACCCTGGCCTCCAAAACCTGTGACTTTTGCGACTTTCTGAGTTCTGTATATAGTGTGTACATTAGTTTTCATTGTAAATAGCACATTGTAAATAGCACTGGAACAGAAGGGGTGAGCTGCCTTTTTGGTTTTCCCTTGCACTGTTTTCTCCTGTTTATCTCAGTTAGGGAGTTAGGTGTAGCGCTTGTCTTTTGTTTGATTTTTGATTTCACATAGGGTTTTAGATAGCACCTCTTCTTGACTTAGCTTGTTTTGTTTGTTATTTTGGTCTTTGTTACCCCGGAGCTTCATTGTGCAGTGTAGAAAAATAAACTACCGTTCATTAAGAAATTGGTTTTCCCTCTGTGTATGGTTTTGGGGACCAGGGCGGGGCAATCTTCTCAAACTTATGTTGCGTTCCGGTACCCCTAGACTGGGGCGTAACATAATTACTTTTAAATTCATGGTTCACTGTGTTCCTTCGTTTTGATTGAACACAAGTTTGACATTTTAGCTTGTTATTCATTTCAGAGTCAGAGAGCCGATCAGTGAGTTTGTATCACTGTGGTGGACTTTTGGTGGAGGAACAGGCTGGAAGTTAACTGTTAGTAGATTTGAGTCACTCAAAGAACTAAATTCTGTACTTTTATTGATTCATTTTAAAACCCTGATGCTGCTGCTACATTTTATTAAACTTTACTAATTATATATTCTGACTCTTGGATGTGTTACATTTTGTCTTCAGACAGAGTAATATCATCTTCACTTCTTCTTTTGTCTCCCTGAAAATGTTTCAGTAGAACTTTTGTCTCTAAAGCAAATAATGTTTGAAGTTTTTAAATTTCAGAGATAATATATTTTACATTTTGTTCACCCTTTGTCAAAGGTTTACGTTTGCATTTCAGAAATAAAAGCACTTAATCAGCATGTTGTCTGAGTTTAAGTAATTTAACGAGTTTTCATATATATTTTTTTATATCTGTCATTAGTGAGAGGCCCTCCAAGAACATAAATCTCCACCAAGGCTTTACCTTCAGCCCCATCCTTAAACCTTCTTCCTCACAGAGAGAATTATGACCTTGTTCTCTGCTTGGCCGTCACCTCCCTAAGAGCAGGATGTCTGGAGATCTTCACGTCTACCATGGACCCTCTGTGAAGGTGCAATAAAACCTGGGGCCCATTTGTGATAACTTTCTACATCCATACAAGTAAGTGACAAAGTGATATTACTATTACTATTGTGATATGATTCAAATATATGATTAATACATCAGAAAAGAAATCTGCCACCACATGTCCATTTATAGAAAGTCATTTCTTTAACTGCTGGTTCAGTGTTTTATTTATAAATACCTGCTCCAAAACCACGGAGGTCAGGCAGAGAGACACTCTGAAAATGAAGGAAAAAAACATTATTATCCATCCTGAACATGTTTTGTCATCTGAGTTCAGGAAGTTGTTCTCAGGTCACCGTTACCTTGTACCTCAGTGTAGAACAAACAGAAACTTCAAATGCTTCATTCTGTCATGGTTCTGGGGCGATTCGACCCAGCATTTTGGGTTTATTATGTTTTGGTTTATTTTTTGAATGATGGATTGTTCTTTATGTTTCTCTGGTGCTTTGTTGATTATTATTTATAATCTATGTTTCAGCTATTCTTGTTAAGAGATTAGTTCTTCTGTTTGGTTTTCCTCTCAATGATGATTTGCTTGGGTTTTGAGTAGTGATTCATGTTTCCTGTTTTATTGTGAAAGTCTTTGTCTTGTGTTAGTGTGTGCAGCTTTGTTCCCCCTGTCTCGTCAGCCCTGATCTCTCCCAGCTGTGTCTCCCTCCTGTTGTCCATTCCCTCATTATTACCCTGTGTATATAAGTCCTGTGTTTTCCCGTGCTCGGTGTCGCGTTGTACCCTCAGATCTTGCCTGTGTGTTCCAGTTTGTGTTTTCATGTTTGTTTTCTGTTTTGTTGGTGCCAGCAATAAAGCTGAGGTTTTCAGTTATATTTCCGTCTCAGAGTCCGGCACTTGGATCCACATCTCCACCTGCCCGCACACAGAGCCCTGACACATTCCCTCAGCTGTTAGATTCCTGAACGCTGACAGGAGTCGTTTAGATGAATGTTTCTGTGATTGTTCATTTTGAGACATTTACCCTTCATATTCTGTTTATTTATTTTGAACATTTGTGTTCATTTTGATGTATTTATTGACTTTTTCCTTGACCTCATTGCTTGTTTATCACTGCCTTGACATACAACAGTGCTTGTGATTATTGTTTAAAGACTGTAGGCTGTGTGAGTTTGACCATGTGAGCAGGTAGTGTGGGAAAGCTGCAAACAAATTTTGGAATTAATAAAATTATCTGAACTGTGAATCTAATTTTAAAAATGCAATTTATAAAATCATGTTGCACTGTTTCTTGTTTCAGCTTTTATATTTATAACATTATGCAAACAGTGAATGATTTAGTTGAGTTTGTTTGTTTCAGAGTCAGAGAGCCGTGTCTCTCTACAGTCAGAGGTTTTTGTACGGCGGCTCAATGAGTTTGTATCACTGTGGTACACGTTCGGTGGAGGAACCAGACTGGATGTTAACTGTAAGTACATTTGACTCATTTATGAAGCTCAAACTTGTATCATTAAGGTTCATTTCATTTCCTTCTACATAAATACTTCATGTTTCTCATAAATATAAAATCTAATATCAGTGTAAATTTTGAATTCAGATTAAAATCATCTTGTGCATTTATTTTTACTGGAAATTAAACTTTCAAAAGGTTTTTTTTTTCTTGAAGAAAAGTAGAAAACATTTATATATTTTACATTTCCATAAAAGTTTTGTCTTCAACCTTTTGCTGCAAATAATGTGACATCCATCTAAAATTAATAGTTCTTAAAGATTTAACATTATTAACGACACAGTAACAGTTTGCTGTCTGAGGTTTGATCATTTTATGGATTTTAATGTGTGAGTAAGTACAGTTATCTTCATTGTTCCCAAATAGACCAAAAAAAGGTCTATGCTGTTTTCTGTTTTACATACAATTGTTTATGACAAAAATCTGACATGTTAATTTCTGTTTGTTTTCTAATTATAAAACTAATAAATAATACAAACATAACGCACATGAGTACATCAGAAGTCAAAGAAACGCTTTAATATTTTTATCTTTGGTACTGAAACTCATCTGTTGCCATGGTTCAGCAGTGAAGCCTGTCTGTTTCTATGGTTACCAATCTCAGATAGAGAAGTGAAACAGCTGGAGATCAGTTTCACCCAAACTCCCAGTTTCTCTAACATCTCTCTCTCTGCAGTGGGTCGAGTCCCCCCCTCCCTGAGCGTGCTGGCGCCCTCTAGTGAGGAGCTGCAGCAGGGGAAGGCTACAGTCATGTGTGTGGCCAACAAGGGCTTCCCCTCAGACTGGAGGCTGTCCTGGAAGGTGGATGGCAGTGGCAGCATCAGCTGGGAGGAGAGCAGGAGCCCCGTGGTGCTGCAGAATGACGGCCACTACAGCTGGAGCAGCACCCTGAGGCTCCCTGCAGACCAGTGGGAGAAGGTGGGCTCTGTGACCTGTGAGGCCACCCAGGGCTCCCACACTCCACTCTCAGAGACTCTGCTGACAGACCAGTGTTCCCAGTCCTGAGCTGACTCACTGGGACTCTGATACTGGCTTTAGTCTGCAGCTTCTCTCAGTCTGCTCCCTCTGTGTCTGTATTGCTTTGATAGTTTTCATGTTTTCATGCTTGTGGCACTGTTGATGGTTTTAATACTTCAAATAAAAACTGAGGTCTTCAAATAGTGGTTTTCATGTGTTTCCATTCAGCTGCTCTTCTGTCTGATAATCATCCTTCAGGTTCAGCAGTGATGCTTCCATACACTGAAAATCTCATTTTTACTGTATCACTACACATCAGAGTGTAAACTTAAAAAAAAAAACAATAACATAATCACCACCAGCTGCTTTCTGCTATAATGTTTCCAAGTTGTTTGTAGATGCATAATTTTCACTCATGTGGGATTTTGTGATGATATTTGATGTTGGGTGTAGAAGAAGCAGAAAACATGGTCACAGATTATTGTAACCTGCATGTGACCCATGATGAGACCCGTCCTGGTTTTCTTCAAAGTCAGAATTGATAAAATAACCCAAAGAAAAACTAAACTTTCTTTATCAACATAGGAGACACTAAAAATGTCTCTTTCAGAACATCAGTGCAGGTTAAAAAGTGTAAATGTCAGAATAATTTATGTCACAAAGATGAAGTTAAAGACTTGATGAACTAAACTTTAAATCTTCAGATCAAATCATGTGAAATATTTCTGTGACCAAGAATGTAGCTGAGCAATCTACATACATACATATATCAGTACTGCAGTTTACTAAAATATTCTCATTTAATAACTACTTCCCAGTTTGAATATTTACAGGAGAGTTTCTTCATCACAGATCTGACTCACAGTATCAACTGTTTTGTGTTTCACATGTTCTTCTGTGCTAGCTCGTCAGGATGGACACAAGTCTGATGTTTTGGGTCAAACCCACATAAACATTAGTTATGAAAGTTAGAGTTTTATCAAGGCCTAAGAAATGATTGTGAAATTATTTTAGAAAGACTGTGAGGTGTGTGTGTGTGTGTGTGTGTCCTCAGTGAACTGTATCAGTCTCTGCAGTATCTTCCAGCTGCAGCAGTCACTTCAGTTTCTGTTCAGTCTGACTGAGGGAGGTTTTTGTACGACTGTTTTTCACTGTGTGAACACATGCTGACTGTTGATAACATGAAGACTCTGACAGTAATAAACTGCTGCATCTTCAGCCTGGACTCCACTGATGGTCAGAGTGAAGTCAGAGTTTGATCCACTGCCTGTAAAACGAGCTGGAATCCCTGATTGTCGATTGCTAGCAGAGTGAATGAGGAATTTAGGAATTCCTCCATCTTTCTGTTGGTACCAGGCTAAAAGATTCCCATTAGCTACATGCTGACTGGTCCTACACTTGATGCTCACAGATCCTCCCACAGCAGAGCTCACTGCTCCAGGCTGAGTCACTGTGATCTGTCCTCTGGACTCTGAGGACACAGAGACAAAAACATAAAGCAGCTTCATGGTTTTGTGGGCTTCATTTCAGAGGGACAGATGTTGATAGAGGAGAGGAGTTTGATTCTCTGGACTTTACCTGTGAAGCAGCAGCAGAGGAGAGTCCAGATGAGGACGCAGATCAAAGTCATGTTTTTGATGAGGAGGATTTCTGTGGCTTCTGTTGTGATGAAGGACAGCTGTCAGTCATCCAGTGTTCAACTCTCAGGACTATAAACTCTCCCAGAGCACTGGAGGATGGTGCTGCTGATGCAAAGTGCCTCTCTATGGAAATCATCTGACTGACTACAGCAGGGATGTTGTTTGTCGATGAATCAACCACTTCATGATATTGACAAAAACAAAGGTGCTCATTTCAGTATCCAGTTATATTTATTTAAGTGGAAATTATTTTTCTGAATGTCTCTTTTTATTTAACCTTTGTGCCCTCATCAAATTTTCCACCATGTCGACACCTTCATATACAAAAATGTACATGCAAAAAATTTGCCATAAAGTCCTCATATGGCAATATTTTTTCTCATTTTTTTTTCAAAAATAAATTGAGCCCTTTTCCAGTTTAAATAATTTTCACAATTTTAACCATTTAAATGCCACTTTAAAAAGTTTAATCTTTATTGAATAAACTCTCAAAAACTAAGTATTTTCCATATAATAAATAGGATGGGACATTGGTGTTTATTAGTGTCTTGGACATGTCAAAGTTGAGCAACAAAACTGATTTGATTGCATAATTATTAAGTTATTTATGAAAAACAAAAAAAGCTGAAAAAATATTGTTGTATGAGGATTTAATGCCAGATTCTGTTCTTGTACATTTTTGTCCACAAAGGTGTCGACAGGGTGCAAAATGCATCAACAGAGTACGGATGACACGTAAAAGTAAAAGACACCAGATTTCAAAAAACTCGACCAAAAAGAAGATTTCCTGGAAAAATCCACGTCACAAGTTATAACACAACCAAAATGATCAAAACATTAAAAAAAGTATAAAAAATGCTTTAAAATGTAAACATCTGTTGATCCTGTTACAGTCGCTAAATTTATGGCTCAAAGAATGAGAGGATGAGATGAGATGCCACAAGGCTGCTGCTGGTAATCTGTTGTTAGACTCAATTTGTTTCTCTCAAAATGTAAAAGAACCCACCCACCACTTTAATCACACTCTAGATCTTGTTTTAACATATGGCATAGAAACTGAACATTTAACAGTGTTTCCTGAAAACCCTCTCCTGTCTGATCATTTCTTGATAACATTTACATTTACAATAATTGATTACGCAGCAGTGGAGAGTGGACTTTATCAAAGTAGATGTCTTTCTGAAAGCGCTGTAACTAAGTTTAAGAATATAATCCAGCCACTGTTATCATCGTCAATGCCCTGTACCAACACAGAGCAGAGCAGCTATCTGAACGCTACCCCAACAGAGGTCGATTATCTTGTTAATAATTTCACCTCCTCACTACGTACGACTCTGGATACTGTAGCTCCAGTGAAAACTAAGGTCTCTAATCAGAAGTACCTGACCCCGTGGTATAATTCTCAAACACGTACCCTAAAGCAGATGACTCGTAATCTGGAGAGGAAATGGCGTGTCACAAATTTAGAGGATCATCATTTAGCCTGGAGAAATAGTTTGTTGCTTTATAAGAAAGCCCTCCGCAAAGCAAGAACAGCTTACTACTCATCACTGATTGAAGAAAATAAGAACAACCCCAGGTTTCTCTTCAGCACTGTAGCCAGGCTGACAAAAAGTCAGAGCTCTTTTGAGCCAACCATCCCTTTAACGTTAACTAGTGATGACTTCATGAACTTCTTCACAAATAAAATTTTTATCATTAGAGAAAAAATTACCAATAATCATCCCACAGATGTAATATTATCTACAGCTACTCTTAGTACCATTGATGTTAAGTTAGACTCTTTTTTTCCAATCGATCTTTCTGAGTTAACTTCAATAATTACTTCCTCCAAACCATCAACGTGTCTTTTAGACCCCATTCCTACAAAACTGCTCAAAGAAGTCCTGCCATTGATTAATTCTTCGATCTTATATATGATCAACCTATCTCTAATAATCGGCTATGTACCACAGGCCTTCAAGGTGGCTGCAGTTAAACCTTTACTCAAAAAGCCATCTCTAGACCCAGCAGTCTTAGCTAATTATAGGCCAATCTCCAACCTTCCTTTCATATCAAAAATCCTTGAAAGAGTAGTTGTCAAACAGCTAACAGATCATCTGCAGAGGAATGGTTTATTTGAAGAGTTTCAGTCAGGTTTCAGAGTTCATCACAGCACAGAAACAGCTTTAGTGAAGGTTACAAATGATCTTCTTATGGCCTCTGACAGTGGACTCATCTCTGTGCTTGTCCTTCTTGACCTTAGTGCAGCATTCGATACTGTTGACCATAATATCCTATTAGAGCGATTAGAACATGCTGTGGGTATTACAGGTATTGCACTGCAGTGGTTTGTATCATATCTATCTAATAGACTCCAGTTTGTGCATGTAAATGGAGAGTCCTCTTCACACACTGAGGTTAATTATGGAGTTCCACAGGGTTCAGTGCTAGGACCAATTCTGTTTACATTATACATGCTTCCCCTAGGCAGCATCATTAGAAGACATAGCATACACTTTCACTGCTATGCAGATGACACCCAGCTCTATCTGTCCATGAAGCCAGATAACACACACCAATTAGTTAAACTGCAGGAATGTCTTAAAGACATAAAGACTTGGATGGCCAATAACTTTCTGCTTCTTAACTCAGACAAAACTGAGGTCATTGTACTCGGCGCTGAAAAGCTTAGAAATATGGTATCTAACCAGATTCTTACTCTGGATGGCATTACCTTGGCCTCCAGTAACACTGTGAGGAACCTTGGAGTCATTTTTGACCAGGATATGTCCTTCAACGCACATATTAAAAAAATATGTAAGACTGCGTTCTTCCATTTGCGCAACATCTCTAAAATTAGAAATATCCTGTCTCAGAGTGACGCTGAAAAACTAGTTCATGCATTTATTACTTCCAGGCTGGACTACTGCAATTCATTATTATCAGGATGTCCAAAAAACTCACTGAAAAGCCTTCAGTTAATCCAAAATGCTGCAGCAAGAGTACTGACAGGGACTAGAAAGAGAGAGCATATTTCTCCTGTTTTGGCTTCCCTTCATTGGCTTCCTGTTAAATCCAGAATTGAATTCAAAATCCTGCTCCTCACATACAAGGTCTTAAATAATCAGGCCCCATCTTATCTTAATGACCTTGTAGTACCATATCACCCTATTAGAGCACTTCACTCCCGCTCTGCAGGCCTACTTGTTGTTCCTAGAGTATTTAAAAGTAGAATGGGAGGGAGAGCCTTCAGTTTTCAGGCCCCTCTTCTGTGGAACCAGCTTCCAGTTTGGATTCGGGAGACAGACACTATCTCTACTTTTAAGATTAGGCTTAAAACTTTCCTTTTTGCTAAGGCATATAGTTAGGGCTGGACCAGGTGACCCTGAATCCTCCCTTAGTTATGCTGCAATAGATGTAGGCTGCCGGGGGATTCCCATGATGCATTGAGTTTTTCCTTTCCAGTCACCTTTCTCACTCACTATGTGTTAATAGACCTCTCTGTATTGAATCGTATCTGTTATTAATCTCTGTCTCTCTTCCACAGCATGTCTTTCATCCTGTCTTCCTTCTCTCACCCCAACCGGTCGCAGCAGATGGCCGCCCCTCCCTGAGCCTGATTCTGCCGGAGGTTTCTTCCTGTTAAAAGGGAGTTTTTCCTTCCCACTGTCGCCAAAGTGCTTGCTCATAGGGGGTCATATGATTGTTGGGTTTTTCTCTGTATCTATGAAGCGCCTTGAGGCGACTTTTGTTGTGATTTGGCGCTATATAAATAAAATTGAATTGAATTGAATTGAATTGGTCTTTTAATAAAGCTTTTAATAAAGGGGATGTAGCTCCTCCCAAAAGGACAGACGGAAGCAAAAGGAGGAAGAAAACCATGAAAAGTCCCAACAGGGCAGATTGTTAAACATCAGGTGTAGTAAAAAGGTTGAATGTGTTCTTATGTCCACATCTAATGTGAGTCGAGCTGTTTGGGTCACGTCAGCGGTCGATAAACCAGCTGCTCTTCATAATTTCTCATCCTGAAGCAGTTCTTTGTCCTGCATTTGATTCTGATCATCACATTAAAACTATATTAATAAAGAGATTCAGTGACATAATTAAAGTACATGGTATCATTTGCATGGAGAACTTTACCAAAAACAGGAGCAGAGAGAAAACAGTCTGTATCTCTTGTTGTCTTACAGTGAATTACTATGATCCCATTTTCATTGCTGACAGTAATGCTAACAATAATTTAAAATAGAACATAAATACTCTCAAATCAGCTGTGTTAATGGAAATATTTATAACTGTCAGTATGTACTGATAAATTAAATTCAAATGTAGTAATATATAATATAGAGCATGTACCTAAGCACTTCAGAGACACGTTGCCTGAAGTTTTTGCTTTAAAGACGATTACATAATAATCATAAATATTTGTTTCTGTAGAACTTAAAGCAGGATGAATTAGTCATTAGTCTTTTGAGTTTCTAGCTTCCATAATTCAAAGATCAAATATTTAATTGATTGCTTTCAATCGTTGCTCGTATCGATATTCTCTGTTTTACAGATAATTAATTGCAGCAATAACATTTTATTTTGAGCATGAGGAACTGATGAGATTAACATTTATAAAATGTTATTATAACAAAATTTAAAAACTATTTTTAAAATTATCAAAATATTTTATCAATGTAAAATAATGTGTGTTTCTGAGCAGCTGTCAGTTCAGATTTTCTTTTTCTCAGTTCCTCTCCAGCTGTGTGAGGTTTTTGTACGACTGTTTTTCACTGTGTGAACGGCCACGTGTTACAGTGCTGACAGTAATAAACTCCTGCATCTTCAGCCTGAACTCTGCTGATAGTCAGAGTGAAGTCAGTCCCAGATCCACTTCCACTGAAACGATCAGAAACTCCAGACTGACGGCTGGTAGCAGAATAAATTAAGAGTTTGGGAGATTCTCCGTCCTTTTGAAGGTACCAGTTGAGGCATGTGCCAACACTTGAACTGGCTTTACATCTGACAGAGACAGTCTGTCCTGGAACAACAGACTGAGCTTTAGGAGTCTGAGTCAGGATGATTTCTGCTGATGAACCTGAAAACATGAAAAATAGGAGAAGTTTAGAGAAAGATGATCAACATCCAAACATTCGAGGATCATTTCTCTAACATGGAGAACAGATGGAAGAAGGTCAGTGCTGCTGGTTTCAGAGTTTCTCCATCATAGCAGAACATCATTGTGGTGAACCTGGCTGCATGCTGAAGCAAAGACAGAGAGTCTCACCCTGAACAAGGAGCCCCAGGGTGGCCAGCAGTAGAGTCAGTGACATCATCATTGTGCTGCTGGTGTGTGAGTGGCTCTGAAAGGCCTGGACAGCCACTGATCAACACTGGCCTCTTAACAGCTGTGAGCAGAGAGGCAGGACACATATGCAAACACACAGAGTCAGCTGCAGCTGTCCTCTGCTGAATAATTAAATCATTCATGACATCTAGTGGAGAGATAAATTAGAATAATTTAAGACGGGCCTTAAGTTTGAACAAAGACAGAGACTCAACAATGTTAAATCAAAAGCTGTTAGATGGACTGGAAGAGTTCATGGAGTCAGGGGCAATTTTTTGAGACAGACTCAGATTTCTGAACATTTTGCCTTGAACATCCTGTTTTTGCTGGTTAAAATTTCTGCAACAAAAAGGCACTTTGCTTGTGTTTGAGATTTAGATTCGACCACATTTCTTTGCCATGTTTATGTCTCTTCAGGTTGAATCCTTTTCCCCCTATTGCTATTTTCTAGCAATGATTGCAACTTCTTCTGTTTAACAGTCATATATATAAATCATATCCTTCAATGAGCGCGGCCTGTGTGCCAAAATAAATACTATGCTTTTCAGTTCTTCAACGGGGCTTACCACTTTTACCACGTTTGGCTGGACTCCAAACGTGAATTTAAAGTAAAAAATGGGAGTGATCGGTTTACTGTTCATGTTCTGTCACAGCACATAGAAGATTCATTTCTTGCTATTTCACAGTGTGACCTGTGAGGCCACCCAGGGCTCCCACACCTCATTATTCAGCTCCACTCTTGCTGTATTTTTTGTTTGTTTCATGCTTTAAGACCATTATATTTTCCTATTTTTAAACAATTTGTACTTTAAAAAAAAGATCTCTCTCTGTCTGTCTCTCTCTCTCTCTCTCTATACATATATATATATATATGGCAACAAACATCCACAGATACATCAGTAAGATGGCCCCAACTGACTCCGTGCTCAGCAGGCAGCAGAAACTGAAGAAAGAAGAGGAAGAGGAGGCACCATCATGGAAGGACAGGCCCCTGCACAGTATGTACCACCGGCAGAGAGAGGAAGTGGCTGATATCCAGAAATCCTACCAGTGGCTGCATAAAATTGGACTGAAAGACAGCACAGAGGCTCTAACCATGGCAGCACAGGAACAAGCTCTGAGCATAAGATCCGTAGAGGCTGGGGTCTATCACACCAGGCAAGACCCCACCAGGGGTGGGGAGGTGAGGTGGAGGCTGTGTAAAGATGCCCCTGAGACAATCCAGCACATAACAGCAGGGTGCAAGATCCTAGCAGGCAGGGTATACATGGAACGCCATAACCAAGTGGCCGGCATAGTATACAGAAACATCTGTGCCAAGTATGGCCTGGAAGTCCTGAGGTCAAAATGGGAGACGCCCCCAAGGGTGGTGGAGAATGACCGAGCTAAGATCCTGTGGGACTTCCAGATGCAGACGGACTTGCAGATGGCTAACCAACCGGACATCACAGAAAAATGTCTTTGATCATACAGTTTAAGGCAAGGTTTACAAATTTAAGTACAACAATGGCAACATTTAACAATTCACTCTAACAGCAGAGAGATTTGAATTTGTGTGTACAGTATATAATAACTGATTGTTTCATATGTTAAAGTGGGTCCATATTCTGTCATTCATGAAACACACCTGATTTTGTTTGGAAACACAAATTAACACCTTTCTTTAGAATTGTTTTCATTAAATATGAAGCGTTCACCATGGATCTCTTAATAGTTTCTCTCCACATACTGCTTTGGATCAGGTTTGTCTAAAACTCATGAATCTTCACTGAGGGTCAAAAACAGCTCCAGACTGACTCGCAGTAAAACTGTTAGAAACTCCAGAATGATGATTTGTAACAGATTAAACAAAGTGTTTAGTTACATCTGCAGTTTTGTGAAGATAGGGACAATCTATTCTGGAAATTTGTCCATAATCAGTGAACACTTACACTTTTATTTGGTGACACTACTGGTGGTGAATTGTTTCAAAATGTCTTCTTTCATCAAATGAAAGAAGACGTCTTCTTAAATGAAAGAAGACGTCTTCTTTCATTTAACGTCTTCTTAAATGAAAGAAGACGTCTTCTTTCATTTGATGTTGATGTGTACTCATTATCTCAAACTGTAAAACAGGATTAATGATTCATCTCAGTGCTTTACTTTTCTGCAGCTGTTTCAGATCAGTTTTTCTTCAGTTGAGAGTTTTTTGTACGATGGTTTTTCACTGTGTGAACGGGCGGCTGTAACCACTTTGTCCACAATAATAAACTCCTGCGTCTTCAGCCTGAACTCCACTGATGGTCAGAGTGAAATCAGTTCCTGACTGACTTCAACTGAAGCGATCAGGAATTCCAGACTGACAACTGGTTGCATAATAAACGAGCAGTTTAGGAGCTTCTGCAGGTTTCTGAAGATACCAGTGCAGGTAGTTACTCATACTTGAACTGGCTTTACATCTGATAGAGACAGTCTGTCCTGGAACAACAGACTGAGCTTTAGGAGTCTGAGTCAGGATGATTTCAGGTGATGAACCTGAAAATATTAATGAGATGAGAAGAGTTATTAAGAAAAATCCATCTTGGAGAAAATTTACTTGAATTTGAAGTGTGGAGCTGGCTGCATGCTGAAGCTTTCACAGAGAGTCTCACCCTGAACAAGGAGCCCCAGGGTGGCCAGCAGTAGAGTTAGTGACATCATCATTGTGCTGCAGGTGTGTGAGTGGCTCTGAAAGGCCTGGACAGCCACTGATCAACACTGGCCTCTTAACAGCTGTAAGCAGAGAGGCAGGACACATATGCAAACACACAGAGTCAGTCAGCTGCAGCTGTTTCCTCCTCAGAGTATCACTCTTCATATTAACATTATTACATGTAGAGGGCATTGAATGGTCTGATAGTGAACTGTGATTTGTGGTTCTGTTATCTAGTTGTTTTTTTTCTGTGTTCCATAGTAATGATTGATAATGATATCATTACGCTCACTGAACACTGAATTACTTATATTCATCTGCTCCTTAATGTAAATGTATAATAAGCTAAGTCCATGACATCTGCTCATCTGTTTAGGCCTTGTGTTTTAAAGCAGGTGAGAAATGCTAAGAAATGACAAAGAAGGTTATTTACAGGAAGAAGATACGTCCATCCTGTCTCCCTTTGAATATTCCTCACTGTTGCAGACACAAAGAGCACAGTTTTAATTTTAGCAGAAGTATTGGTTATATTTGTCTTCCATCTCTGTCTATAGTGAGACCAGCTGAGAAGATCATTGGAGCCTCTCTTCCCTCCATCACAGACACCTGCTGCACCTGCTGCATCTGTAAAGCGCTGCAAAGGGCCCCACACACCCTGCAGATACACTCTTCACCCTGCTGCCTTCTGGCAAGAGGTACCAGAACAATCAGGCCCTCACTGCCAGAATGCAAAACAGTTTCCTCCCCCAAGCCATCAGACTCCTGAACATCAGTGACTCATCTGACACACACACACCTTCATACACGCCATACACTTATCTGCACATTCTCATACACAGAAACACGCACATCTCCATACATCAAGTTATTTTTTGCACAATCCTCTGTCATTGTTGCACTTTTCTATTGTACTGTCTTGTGTCTGTATCTTTCTGTTCTGTCTGGTGTTGCACTCTCTTTGTTTTGTTTTGTTTGTTTTTTTCAATTTTTTTACACTTGCAGTTTATGTATTCCTGTGTTGATTTTCTGTTATATATGGTATATGTATCAGCATGGTCTTGGAGGAACATTGTCTCATTTTACTGTGTACTGTAAGACTGCATATGGTTGGAATGGCAAATAAGCCACTTCATCTTCACTGAACTGTATCAGTCTCTGTAGTATCTTCAGCAGCAGTCACTTCAGTTTCTGTTCAGTCTGACTGAGGGAGGTTTTTGTACGACTGTTTTTCACTGTGTGAGCAGAAGCTGACTGTTTGGCCAGAATTCACCCTTACAGTAATAAACTGCTGCATCTTCAGCCTGGACTCTATCGATGGTCAGAGTGAAGTCTTTGTTTGATCCACTGCCTGTAAACCGATCTGGAATCCCTGATGCTCGATTGCCATAGTAAATCAGAAGTTTAGGAACACCTCCATCTTTCTGTTGGTACCAATATAGGTCTGTCCCACCATCTACCGTATGACTGGTCGTACACTTGATGCTCACAGTTGCTCCCACAGCAGAGCTCACTGCTCCAGGCTGAGTCACTGTATATTGTCCTCTGGACTCTGAGGACACAGAGACAAAAACATAAAGCAGCTTCATGGTTTTGTGGGCTTCATTTCAGAGGGACAGATGTTGATAGAGGAGAGGAGTTTGATTCTCTGGACTTTACCTGTGAAGCAGCAGCAGAGGAGAGTCCAGATGAGGACGCAGATCAAAGTCATGTTTTTGATGAGGAGGATTTCTGTGGCTTCTGTTGTGATGAAGGACAGCTGTCAGTCATCCAGTGTTCAACTCTCAGGACTATAAACTCTCCCAGAGCACTGGAGCATGGTGCTGCTGATGCAAAGTGCCTCTATGGAAATGACTGCAACAGGGAGTGGGATCGATCTGATGATGCTGTTAATGATGTTCACTGTAAATTATTTCAAAAAGAACATTTCTTCATCCTTCTATGAGACCCAGTGTTTTGTGCTATTTCGTTTTTTATTGTATTTTTTGGCCGTTTTCCCTGTTTTATTTTATTTTATTTTGTTTTATTTTAATTTTGAGTCTTGTGTTCTTTGTTCGTTGTATTAGGTTCACTTCTCCTGTCCCGTCATTATGTTAATGTCTGTCTGGTTCGGCTTCGTCTCCATTAGAGGTCTTCGTCACTACTCACCTGCAGTTCTATAAGTTACGAATCCTTCGCCAGCAGCTCCACTATTCGTGGCTCTCATGCTGCCGTGACATTCAGCGTGCCCGACGCCTGCCAAGCCAATGCTATGCAGCTACGCAGAGTGTGTGTAGCCAAGCCACTGGAGGCACCGACGACATCACCGCTTTGTATGCAGTTCGCCACCACAGGCCTCCTGGTTGCCTCCAGAATTACATCGGTATCAACTGTTAAGCTGTCGACCCCCCCCACAACTATTTGATCATGGGCTATTGTGTTGCCGACCTGTTTCCATTTCCATACTTAAAGTAAAAAATGTAAGTGTAAATGTAACTGTCATGGTCTGCGGTGGGTGGCTGCAATTTCCATAAGGCTCCTGAACCTACCTGGGATCCGCCCCTGGGCACGGGCCACCTCCTGCAGCTCCTGCACACCTGGAGCCAATTGCAGGCAATCAAGCCAGAGGGATTTAAGCCACACGTTGATGTTCGTTCACTGCCAGTTCGTCATCAACCCATGTTGGTAACCGGCTCTTATGCTTCAAGTTTTCTCTGTGATTTATCTTGTTAACAAGACTTTCTTGTGCTGCAGTTGCTGGATTCATCTTGGCTCACGCTCTACTACCGGACTCAGGATACCAAGCAATCATTTTGAAAATCACTCTGTGCTTCACCTGCCTGCCCTCCTGCCATCACACTCCATCTGAAAACCCCGGATCTCAGGTCAGCCTTGCCACGCCACTCAGCTCCCCTGGATTCTCGTCACTCCCCTCTCAACACTCTGTGTCCCCTACTGCAATGTGACTGCACAGCTCCACTCTGCATCTCAGGCCCCGTTCCCTCGCCACGTCAAACTCTACGTTTTATTGTTTCTTTTTTGTCCTTGCTACATTTGGAGTGCTTAAGCCTAATAAAATATTGTTAAACCATCTGCTGTCTCTGCTCTGGGTTTCTGCACAGAGTTCAGTTCAGTACAGACCACTCGGTCCCGTGACAGTAACAGCATTGTTTATACTTCTTACTTCAAAGTAAAAAGCTTACAGTTGCTATTAACATTAATGTATTACCCTGTAATCAATAATATTTTTATACATTTTACACATTAACCCTCTGGGCTATATCTTGGCCGTTTGTGTCCACTTCACTTTTCTTTTGACTGCTACACTGCAGTGGACCAAAAGAATGACGCAGGTTTGATCTTAATGTGGTTATGATGTTAACGTCATTTTAACAAGATTAACACTGACAGCACTATTTTAGATTTTTTCAAACTCTAAAATACACAATATATCACAGCCATAACCTTTTGGTTACTGAGGACCAAAACTGTGTCAGAAATTCAGGAACAGAGTTTTGCAAACTCTAAAATAAATGCAAATTGTTTTATTGTGTTTCATTCATTTTTCTTTCATAATTATAATAATAATATGTCATGAAATTATGATTTAAAGAATTCATATTGGTGAATTTGTTTGTTTCAGAGTCAGAGAGCCGTGTCTCTCTACAGTCAGAGGTTTTTGTACGGCGCCTCAATGAGTTTGTATCACTGTGGTACACGTTCGGTGGAGGAACCAGACTGGATGTTGGAAGTAAGTCAAACTTAAACCTCTTTTACTTTAACAGATTTCTTTCTTGTGGTTATCTTGACTTTTCTGTTCAGTGTGCCAGAAAAAAACTTTCATGAAGAAACAAAGTTAGCTTCAGAATAAATGTTAAAATGAATATTAACAAATGATATAAAACATCAGAGTGGACTTGAGGATATTTTACATTTACATACATCTGGTTAAGTCTTGAGAGCTTTTAGTTTTAATCCAGTCTGTTAGAGTCAGAGAGCCGTGTCTCTCTACAGTCAGAGGTTTTTGTACGGCGCCTCAATGAGTTTGTATCACTGTGGTGGACTTTTGGTGGAGGAACCAGACTGGATGTTGGAAGTAAGTTTATACTGTTTTTAAAGAAACATTGTCTAAGTGTGAATGTTAGCTTTATAACATTCCTGTAGAGGTTATATTATATTACCATTATACATAGAGGGTAACTTAATCAGCTTTGCTCAGATTTGATGTCGACATTTCTGACATAAAGACAATGTGATGTGTAAATAAAATGAAATAGAATCATCCTGTGATTTTTTTCTATTTGTAAATTACATTTTTTGTTAGGATAAATTAAATGTTACTGTCCTTAAGGAAAACTGGACAGAGTGAAGATAAAGATCACTGGTGTTTTTACTGTGTCAGAAAAAATGTAGATTTTACGTATCATCATAAAATCATAGAACCACTACAATAAATGATTGAAGCCCACATGAGGTAAGTAGACAACTAGTGTATTTTACAGAACTGAGGATTTTGTAGCTTAACATCTGTTACAATTGTTGCCACTTCTGCTTATTCTATTTACAAATGTTAAGGATGAGCATTTGACAATGTGCAACATGTCTGGTGTTTCTATTGTATCAGATATAATTTCAAATGTCATTTAAAATCATATAAGCAGTAAAAAAAATCCACATGAAGCAAGCAGTGCAGTTTGGTTTCTTATCTCTAACACGTTACACAGAACTGATGATTTTGAGGCTAAACTTGTTTTGTAAATGTTTCCACATCTGCTTCTTTTATTTCCAGTGTAGTGTGAACATATTTCAGGTCAAACTGTGTGATGATTCTCTCTGTGCTGATATGCATGAGAGGTTTCTTAAAGGGAAGTGAAACAATGTGTGAGTTAATGACTGGTGGAGCAGAAAACCTGACAGAAACTTCTTAACGGAGAAAATCAAATTGTGGTTCCTGTCCTCTAAGCTGATTGGTGTCTCCTAGGTGACACCCGCCCCACCCTGACGGTTCTGCCCCCCTCCAGTGAGGAGCTGAAACAGGGGAAGGCCACGCTCATGTGTCTGGCCAACAAGGGCTTCCCCTCAGACTGGAGGCTGTCCTGGAAGGTGGATGGCAGTGGCAGCATCAGCTGGGAGGAGAGCAGGAGCCCCGTGGTGCAGGAGAACGACGGCCTCTACAGCTGGAGCAGCACCCTGAGGCTCCCTGCAGACCACTGGATGAAGGTGGGCTCTGTGACCTGTGAGGCCACCCAGGGCTCCCACACTCTGGTCTCAGAGCCACTGAGGAGAGACCAGTGTTCCCAGTCCTGACCTGACTCTGATACTGGTTTCATGCTCCTGCTTTCAGTCTGTGCTCTTTAACAATCTCACTCACTCGCTTCATCCTTAATGTGTTTGTTGCTTTTCATAAATTTGATGTTTTCAAGGTTTTTAAAATAATAAACATCTTCCCTAGACATTTGTCCTTTCACTTTATTTACTTCAGAAATTGTATTTTACAGTCACACTGGTCAGATCATCACTTTGAAGGATTTTTTTTGAATGTTGACTATTTTCTTAGATCTGTTTTTAATTTATTTGAATTCAGATTATTTTCTTTCATTTTGCTCTCATTCTGAAAATGTAAAAATCTAAACACTAAAGATTTTATCAGGGTGGATTGAAAAAGCAGAGTATCATCTGTACAAACAGGATTAACATGAACAGAGGAAGAAATAACACAAATACTAGTACTCATCAACTCTAAATGGCAAATAGCCTTTACTCATTTAGCACATTTTTAGTGCTTTTTACTAAAAGTCCAATACACACAAATGCACATCACACATCACATGGTGCTTTGTTTTTAGAGTCGCACTCAAACTCTGATAGATGCATTGAGGGTGGTAGGGGTTCAGTATCTGCCCATTGACAAGATCCTGGGCATATAAACAGATGTTGTAAATGCAGCCTCATGATAACGTACAATATCCAGAATATAGTTGAGTAGAAGTAGAGTTCAGCACACAATATAAGTATTTGAATAAAGTTTGTTGTTGTGCATTGTGCTGCATTTACTGCTTCTGACCTTACTTTTTTTGAAATCTGACTAAGGAGTCACTACGCTCGTTCATTTCCCCCAAATCATAATTACTGGTTGTCCACAAGTGCTCTGAGATATCACACAATTCTGGAGAGTCTGGGGTCAACTGGCATAGTTCCACCTGCTGAATCCACAGACAGCTTTTTTTAGCAGCCACACAGTTCACACAACACTCATGTTTGCCGTTAGACATTTCTTAAACTCCCCATTGCAACGTTTTATCCCTGGAATGGAAATTTCTCTCCAAGGTTTGCACTGTTGCACAAATTTTTGTTACATGCCCAATTATTTTATTTAGCTTTTTTCCCAAAATAAAAAAAACATATGAAATGCCGTCATGCATTTTACAAAGTGAGTTTGTTCACATGTAATCAGGTGTGTGTGCGTGTCTAGGAGAAAATTTCACCCGTACATCAGAAACAGGAAACTCAGTCTAGACTCATTTAACCCTCTGCAACTTTCTGATCACTTCTGTTATAATCAAGTCATCTTTCCCTCATATAGAGACAACCAACTTATTTACATGTCAATTGTTAACCCACTAAGTTGACAGGATAACATAAATGCATGTTTACAATTGTCACAAACAGAGTTTCCTTCATACAGTAAACCTCTCATGTTGTTCCCATGTTCAGAAAGCATCTTACAATTTTACTATAGTATACACATAATATATACAACCACATTGATCACTGGAGTCTCTCTCTCTCTCTCTCTCTCTCTTTTTTTTTTTTTTATTACAAAAAAAAAGTTAACCTGTTGTCCTGCAACCTGGAGAGTTAATCGTCAGCAGGATGAACTTGTTAGGAATGAAATGATTAAATAAAGCAGTTTTTTATGATTAATCCTATAAACACATTGCAATGTGCTCATTAAAGAGTTGACACTCATTTGATAGCTAGTGTCTGTTAAGTTTTTCCTGTTTTAACATTGATGAGAGATATGAGCATGTTCATGAGTGTAAGCTGGTCTTCGTTGCCTGCATTGTTTCACCTTGCTCTTTTTTAATGGCGACATGGGCAAACCACAGCCTGAAGCTCTGTCTCTTCCCCTCCTCCCTCGTTGGCCTGTGTTTCTTTTTGGTGCAGTGCTGTACGGTGTCCCTGCTGCATGGTGGGGGTCAGGACTGTGTTTTACTTCTTTTGCCACTTCCTTTGTGTGCAGCCTTCCTTGGGCATAGCGAGCATTTTGGAGTAATTCGGCCAGCCTTCGTTGGACCTCTCCCCCTACGTAGAGCTGCTGGACCTCAGGTGCTACATCTGGTCTCAGTCCTCGATAAATAACCCCACAGAGGTGACTTTCATAGGGGGTGGCGTTTGCTCCATCCTGGTCGTTAGGCTTAACAATGCCACTGTTGGCCTCCAAAGTTGTCATCAGGCGATGGATGAAATCCTCAGCGGACTCACCTCTGCTTTGTTTGCAGGCACATATTTTAGCCACGTGCACTTTATCCTTGAAGGACTGCCATGGGCCGTTGTCCAGCACTGTTATGGCGTCTCGCTAGGGTGTGTTCTCTTTCTTGGAGTTGAGGTCGAGGTGGAGGTCTTTCATTATTACACGGTGGCAGTTGGTCTTGCTTTTGGAGGGACTGAGGTCGGTTCTGGAGCTGTTATTCTTGCGGCAGTGGTTTTGGTCATTGGGGAGGACAGTACTCCTGATCAGAGTGGTTTTCATTTCTGCCTATGAAAAAAATACATTACAAAAAAAGGGTGGTGAATTATGGCCAGCGTATTTGTGAATTGGAGCTGCGGATTCAACAGGACCTGTCTTCCCCCCACCTCCCTTTTCTCACAAAAAAGTCCTCTCTTTAAAAGCTGCCTCTCTCTCCCATCTCTCTGCTTCCTCCATCCACATTTCCACACATCTCCTTTCAACGCACATCTAACGGACATCAGCCGGTTTGATTCTTTTCTTTTTCAACATCTCATTTTCTTTCTCACAACACACTCCATGCATTCTATCCCATATTTTCATTACCATACATTCAAAATTGGAGTTTCCACTGAGACTACGGGCTGCACCCTCCCACGGCTTTCCCAGCCGTGTGGCTGGATCCAGCTCATTTTTCAAAGACAGCGTCCCATGTGTGGCTTTTCTTCCTTTGCCTGCATGCTGGTGTAAAAGTGCCAAAACCCACCATGAACCAGCACAACTCGTTGAGTTTCCAGGATTGCACACTCAATTAAGGTGCAGCTTCACTAAAACAAACAAACAAACATGTTTAGTGTCTAAAATAATGTTGTTTTCAAAACTTCAAGATATAGCTTGGAATTTTATCTAGGAAAAGGAGTTTAAATGTGCAAAAGTGAAGCTTGAGTGAGCGTGAGACCTATCAAGATATTTTTTTTAATTGCATCATCATGAGTTATAGTTTAAAATGTGTATGAATATGCTTGTGTGTTGACATCACAAAACAGATGAAGGATACGTAACGATTTTTTCCCAAAGCCAGAGATAAAAAGAATTACCTGAAATATTTGCAGTGAAATGCATTTCAATTCCTAACTGTTGGATCTTCACATGACAGCCTGATGATGTGTATTCCAGCAGAACATAAAAATGTTGCCTTATTTTGAACTAATAACCTAAAATAATTTGTGGTATGCTTTCTTTTTTAACATCAGTCCATAATCATCTGAGGAATAAATGTTCCACTCTTAACCCAGGCTGCTGTAATAGATGCCGTCATGGTTCTCCAGTGGCTGCTCTTAGACACTGTTCTTGTCAGGGTCCTGGGCTTTTGACTGAAGTGTTTTGAGTTTCCTGTGTTTTTTGTCACTTTGTATTGTGAATTATGTTCTCATTGTTGGTCTTTAATTACCCCCTTAAGTCTAGTTTCTTGTATTATGTGCCTCGTATTTCCCTCATCATCATGTGGAAGAAGCTGCTCTGGTCAGATGAGACCAAAATGCAAAACGCTATGTGTGGCAGAAAACTAACACTGCACATCACTCTGAACACACCATCCCCACTGTCAAATATGGTGGTGGCAGCATCATGCTCTGGGGGTGCTTCTCTTCAGCAGGGACAGGGAAGCTGGTCAGAGTTGATGGGAAGATGGATGTAGTCAAATACAGGGCAACCTTGGAAGAAAACCTCTTGGAGTCTGCAGAAGACTTGAGACTGGGGCAGAGGTTCACCTTCCAGCAGGACAACGACCCTAAACATAAAGCCAGGGCAACAATGGGATGGTTTAAAACAAAACATATCCATGTGTTAGAATGGCCCAGTCAAAGTCCAGATGCAAAGAAGAATGGGCAAAGATTTCAGTCTGTAGATGTGCAAAGCTGGTAGAGACAGACCCTAAAAGACTGGCAGCTGTAACTGCAGCAAAAGGTGGTTCAACAAAGTATTGACTCAGGGGGCTGAATAATTACGCACACCCGACTTTGCAGTTATTTATTTGTAAAAAATGTTTGGAATCATGTATGATTTTCGTTCCACTTCTCACGTGTTCACCACTTTGTGTTGGTCTTTCACGTGGAATTCCAATAACATTGATCCATGTTTGTGGCTGTAATGTGACAAAATGTGGGAAAGTTTGAATACTTTTGTAAGCCACTGTATGTCAAATAAAAATCACATTTAGCTTTTTTTGTGCAACCATTCACTTTAAAGTCATGACAGTTAAAATAAAATAAAAAGTGAGCTTTTATAGCAGCAAATCAATTTGTATATTTTTATTTTTTATTATTATTTTTCTTTTTAGGCTGTTGCATTTACTAATTGGTGGTTAAACTAAATAAATTTAAATTTAAATTTCAGGGTGTGTGTGTGTGTGTGTGTGTGTGTGTGTGTGTGTGTCCTCAGTGAACTGTATCAGTCTCTGCAGTATCTTCCAGCTGCAGCAGTCACTTCAGTTTCTGTTCAGTCTGACTGAGGGAGGTTTTTGTACGACTGTTTTTCACTGTGTGAACACATATGGTCTGTGGTAACTCTGACAGTAATAAACTGCTGCATCTTCAGCCTGGACTCCACTGATGGTCAGAGTGAAGTCAGAGTTTGATCCACTGCCTGTAAAACGATCTGGAATCCCTGTGGAATATCGAGTGCTAGCAAGGTAAATGAGCAGTTTAGGAACTCCTCCATCTTTCTGTTGGTACCAGGCTAAATAGTGATATGGCCTGCTGTAGTGAACATCCTGACTGGTCGTACACTTGATGTTCACAGATCCTCCCACAGCAGAGCTCACTGCTCCAGGCTGAGTCACTGTGATCTGTCCTCTGGACTCTGAGGACACAGAGACAAAAACATAAAGCAGCTTCATGGTTTTGTGGGCTTCATTTCAGAGGGACAGATGTTGATAGAGGAGAGGAGTTTGATTCTCTGGACTTTACCTGTGAAGCAGCAGCAGAGGAGAGTCCAGATGAGGACGCAGATCAAAGTCATGTTTTTGATGAGGAGGATTTCTGTGGCTTCTGTTGTGATGAAGGACAGCTGTCAGTCATCCAGTGTTCAACTCTCAGGACTATAAACTCTCCCAGAGCACTGGAGCATGGTGCTGCTGATGCAAAGTGCCTCTCTATGGAAATCATCTGACTGACTCCAGCACAGTCAATGGATTTTTTGGTTTGTTTGTTTTTATGCTGTTGTTTTGCACAGTGTTTCATGTTTGTAATTATGTGCATTAGAAATACAAATATGCAGTTAATATCAAATGGCTTTTTCTGTCATCTTATTTTTTGAATCTGTGCATTTCATTCTTTCTGACAGTACTTCCATTCTGCATATCTCTAGATCCTTCCTCAGGTTAGTTTGTACCAGGATGTCCTTCCTTAATTGGAAGTAAAGTATATGATTTTCAGGAGCGGGACCAAGGCTCTAAACATCCTCCCTCCGGTTCTTATACGTTCCCCCAGTTCTACAAGTTGTTTGTTCTCTTTTATGTGTAAATAAAGTTCGTTCTCAGCGAATACCTTATCTGCCAGAAACATCAGACAAAGAACACCCAGCTCTTCTTCATCGTTGTTCCCTCCGGCAATCCAAGAAATTCAAACATACTCAATGTCATGGTGGCGCTTCCAAGAGACTGAAGCCCGACTGAAGCCCCGGAAAACTTTCTAGCAATTTTCTCACCACCCAACATACGATCCATCCAGTCATCTTCTCTCTGCTAAATCCAGTTATGAAGTAACTCCGGCCGCTTGCAACTGCCAGGAAATTCAGCGGGGTCGCCCACTAGCAGAACTCACAGCTCCACTCACGTTGCTCTGAAACAGGCCCACTGTCAGGGGCTGAGTCTGTGATCCAGCATTTTTTACTCTTTATTTGTAGTTTACCAATTATTATACACAGCATTCTTATTATTTTACAGATAACCACAAAACAACAATCCTTACAGATGATGAAGACAGATAATATCAAGACAGGAAAAGGGAAACAAACAAACAAAAAACCCAAAACAAAACACACACACACACATACACAACAATAAAATAAATTGTTTTTACAGAACTGTTCTAGGGCAAACAAAGACATTCAAGGTTCCAGTTCCAGACCAGGTAGATTGTTTATGTTGTATGTTAACAGAGGGTCCCATGTTGTGGTTTTTGTGTGTCCCGTTTGGATCTTTAGCCATCAGAATTGTTGTCTTAAGGCCAAGAAAGATGCCAAGCGGATTTATTTTACCAAGTGGATCATCATGGCCTTGCCATATTGGTCCATTTGATTGACCTTTATTATAATTTTGTATTTATTTTACAAACGGGACAGACATGACTGGGGGATAGGACCGGGAGAAAGAATGTTGTGTTTGCTGATGGATCCGTTGAGAGTACATCTGATTTTTTCCAGTTTGACATTTTGCATAACATCCCTTATCCAGTGGTGGTGTGATGGAGCAGCAGTAGACTTCCATTTAAATAAAACCAGGCATCTCGCTAATAATGACAAAAAGGCAATGACCCTTCTTCTGTAAACAGAGGGTCAGAAGAAGTCGCTACACCAAAGAAACAACCAAAAATTGCCACCAAGGGGAAGTCTGTGTTGGGTCTATGTTCGGAAATATTTTAGCTAGTTTAGCTTTTGAAAAATGTAACCTGTGTAACACTCTGAATTGTATTAAGGAGTGTCTTAACCCTTTAAGACCTACCATAGAACCAAGTCCGCCAGAGCTTATATTATATTTTTACATGTTGTGGAGCCATTTTTGGGAGCATTTCAAGTTGCTATACATCAATACAACCATTATAGCCCAGATTTTAATAATATGTCTGCATTGAGTGCATAGTAATTACATAAACTGCAAAAAGGTGCAATAAACTACAAAAAAATTGAAAATCTTTTTTTTTTTTTTAACATATATTTCTAGTTAGAGAAATTTACGAGGCTTATCCCTCAAAACTGTAAATACAAAAAAGTTGCACAAATAAAGACTTTTTATCTTTTCCTGTTTCCAAGTATAGAAGAAAACAAAATCCAATCCCACCTGGATTGTGACACTTTTACTGGTGGAGTGAATTAAATCATTCTATTCAACATTAAACCTGGACATATTGGAAACAAGTAATTCAAAAAAGAATGACTGGAAGCTACGTGAAGTACTAATAAAGACTTCTTATCTTTACCTGTTTCCAAGTAATACAAACTTGATGATGTGATGAATGAGAGGGAAGTGAAACAAAGTGAGAACGAGTGACTGTCGGAGCAGATAAAAACATTTAAAAAACACCTGACAGAAACTTCTGGAGTCCCAGTGTGCTGCAGAAAGACAGTTCACTGAATTCAATGTAAACCTGCGGATGAAGGTGGGCTCTGTGAGGTCAACAAAGGCCTCCTGACACTAGAGTTATTGAGGAGAGACCAGTGTTCCCAGTTGAAGTATTGTTTTACACTCCTGTTTTCAGTCTGCAGTTTCTAACAATGTCACGCTCCAGATTCATCCATAATGTCGATGTAGATGGCTGCTTTAAGACTTTGAAATAATAAATATCTTTCATATGTGCAAAACGTTTGACTTTATGTACGATAGTAACAGTGGTTAAATTATTAGTTCTAAAGGAAAAATTCAGTCATCACAGGTCATTGTTTATGTTTTAAGGACTGTTTACAAACATCTCACATCCACTTTTATTTTATTTTTATTCAGATTATTTCCTCATGGTTCTCTCTGAATATTTGAATTTAAAAAGTCCAAACAATAAAGATACTTCAGTCTTGGTATCAAAGAGCAGGGCATCGCCTTTATAAAGGGATTTAGAAAAAACAGCTGCTGTTAATATTTAATAAATCAACTTTAGTTGTGCATATTTCATTTGAACTCATAACTTTAGTCATGTGTTTTGACACAAAAATGTAAACTAGAAATATTTAAGCAAAGGCCAGTAATGATTCATTTATGTCTTTAAAAATGCTTTATATTTGACTCTGTACTGAATTATTAAATATTGGATACATTGATGAAAACTTAAATTAAAAAAAACTGTTTTTTTCAAAACACAGAGTAGGAAAGAGTTGGAAAGTTTTTTTAAAAAAAGCATTTGATAAAAATGTTTGAAAGATATAAAATAAATAAAAATAAAATAAAATTCAGTTCAGATGGTTTTAATACACCAAATGTGAAATATATGGAAAAAAACAAATATTTCAAATCTGAAATGAAATTATTTCAATGTTGTTTTTGTTAACCCATCTGATCAGATTGTTATGACATTTTATTTAAGATTGCATATTTCATGGTATTTTGTGTAACTACAGCTGGTGATCAGTTCCTCTTCAGCTGTTTGAGGTTTTTGTACGGCGTTGTATCACTGTGTGAACGGGTAGCTGTTGTGCTGCTGACAGTAATAAACTCCTGCATCTTCAGTTTGAACTCCACTGATGATCAGAGTGAAGTCAGTCTGAACTGCTGTTGCCTGAAAACGATCTGGAACTCCAGACTGACGATATGTAGTATCAGCTATCAGGAGTTTAGGAGCTTTTCCAGATTTCTGAAGGTACCAGTCAATGTCATCACCTATAGATGTGCTGGATTTACATCTGATAGAGACAGTCTGTCCTGGAACAACAGACTGAGCTTTAGGAGTCTGAGTCAGGACGATTTCTGCTGATGAACCTGAAAACATGAAAAGAAGAGAAGTTTAGAGAAAGATGATCAAACATTAGAGGATCATTTGTCTAACATGGAGAACATATGGAAGAAGGTCAGTGCTGCTGGTTTCAGAGTTTCTCCATCATAGCAGAACATCATTGTGGTGAACCTGGCTGCATGCTGAAGCAAAGACAGAGAGTCTCACCCTGAACAAGGAGCCCCAGGGTGGCCAGCAGTAGAGTCAGTGACATCATCATTGTGCTGCTGGTGTGTGAGTGGCTCTGAAAGGCCTGGACAGCCACTGATCAACACTGGCCTCTTAACAGCTGTGAGCAGAGAGGCAGGACACATATGCAAACACACAGAGTCAGTCATCTTTCCTCATCATGTCATCCTGTGTCAGGTGACACGTTCAGCATCTTTCAGTCAATACAGTGCCCTTCCCCCATGATAACACATGGAACAATATAATATACATAAGAAACAGATTTTTACAAGGCAGGAGAACGAACAATAGTCTTTTTAAGGCTGCTGCAGATGGAAATATTCCCCGCTAGCTCACCCAAGCTTGCTCTCTGGCACAGCTACAAGCCATGTGAGCTAGTAACCCCTCCTGCTAGGTTGTACTACCCCAGTCGACTGTCGTAAAGCAACTGTAAATCATCCATCCTGTTACGCAGAGAGGTGTGAAGCAGCGGGAATGAGGATCAGCACCTCCAAATCTGAGGCCATGGTTCTCAGCCAGAAAAGGGTGGAATGCCCACTCCGGGTCGAGGATGAGTTCCTGCCCCAAGTGGAGGAGTTCAAGTACCTCGGGGTCTTGTTCGCAACCGCAATTCAATATCAATGAAAAAAAGCTCAAAATCATTGAAGAACAATTTATAACCGAACACCCAATGTAGATACATACATATATACTAAATATCACACAATATCAGATACCCAAATTAACACTGGGTTACAATGTTACACGGGAAGTAAAACAAAACACTATGAACATGGGAATACTAGACTCTTCAAAGTAAAACAGGAAACTTGGAGAGACATAGACATGATAACATATGATAGACTAACACAGAAGACAGGAAAAGACTCACAAACAAGGAGACTTAGGTGGTAACACAACTAGGCTACACTTCAATTAAACCCTAACTAAGAATAACACCACAAGAACGTAACATATTTTAATATAACCTAAGAAATCAAAAATACTAAATAACCTTAAAACACAGGGTCTCAGCCCCTGACACTAGGGATCAGTTAATGCTTTAATGAGGATGGAAATTATGTGAAATTATGTTTTTACAATCATTAGAGCTTAATCTAAATGTCGAGGAGATTTTGGGCCGATGTGTTAGACAGAGCTCTCCGTCTGCATGATTTGGGAGAAAGGGCTTCATCCCTCCAGACGAGTTCAAAGTCTTTGACAATCAGTGCCAAAGAGCACTGAAGATGTTCCTTTCAGTGGCAACTAGACACTAGAATATTTTTTAAATGTATATATATTTCAGTTTATTGGAGGCAAATATGTCTTTATGTATTTTTCAGTATTTATGGATGTATCACAATTAACCTACACTGTATATCATGTGAAAAATGAAAAAAAAGGTCTCAGTTTATACTGACACAAATTAAATCAAGTTTTATCAATTTTAAATCAATCAAGTTTAAATTGATGATTTCATTATTGATTGATTTGATATCATCAGAGGAAGAAGTCCCATTTTCAAAACTCTTATATATATATATATATATATATATATATATATATATATATATATATATATATATATATATATATATATATATAAATAAAAATATCTTCTTTAAATATGTAGCACTGCAATAATTTCAGTTTTTCTTAGATCAGTTGGTAAAACTGAAAAGGAAGGAGTGAATGATTTTGTTGAGTTTGTTTGTTTCAGAGTCAGAGAGCCGTGTCTCTCTACAGTCAGAGGTTTTTGTACGGCGCCTCAATGAGTTTGTATCACTGTGGTGGACTTTTGGTGGAGGAACCAGACTGGAATTTGGAAGTAAGTCAGCCTTAGAGCTTTTTTAAATATATATTTTTTTCATTCCTTTCATTTCCTTTAATATTCAGCATACTAGGAAACAATTTATATTAACGAATCATTACTTTATAATTTTATAATATTTTCTGGCCTATGAACAAAGTTTGCTTTTAAAAGGCATATTCAACAACTCATAACATTTTCTAATGAAAATCTGTGATGTTTCATAGTATTAATTATTTCTAGTTCTGATGATGAAGTTGTATTTTGAGGGCTTGTAGGTTTAGTTCAGTCTGTTAGAGTCAGAGAGCCGTGTCTCTCTACAGTCAGAGGTTTTTGTACGGCGCCTCAATGAGTTTGTATCACTGTGGTTCACGTTCGGTGGAGGAACCAGACTGGATGTTGGAAGTAAGTTAATTAATTGTGTTTATTATTAAATGTTTTATCATTTTCTTTTATAACTACTTGTTAGGCTGCTTAGATGAGACAAAAGTATTTTATTTTTTTAATTAAAATAATTTCGTTTTTGATGTTTGTCCTTTTTACTGGACTAATTCAGATGAGCTCTGCGAGTTTCTCTTGTTTAATCTACATTTCTGTCACAGTAAAATATTTGTAGACAAGAGTAAACTTCATCATCTTATGATTAGTTTGTAAATTTCCACCACATCAGCTGCTGTTTGGATGAGTCAAAGTTTGCTTTCTGATGTTTTTATCGTGTCAGATGTTTCAGATTTAGTTTGAAATCATGTGAGCTGTTCAATAACATTTCAAATCTATATGAATGAGTAGCTGCTCTGTGCTTGTGTCCACTCATTTCTTCAGTCATCCATGATTTAGACTTCTAATCATTTTAAAGCCAAACTGCTGTAAATGTTTCCACATCTGCTTCTTTTATTTCCAGTGTAGTTTGAACATATTTCAGCTCAAACTGTGTGATGATTCTCTCTGTGCTGATATGCATGAGAGGTTTCTTAAAGGGAAGTGAAACAATGTGTCAGTTAATGACTGGTGGAGCAGAAAAAACACCTGACAGAAACTTCTTAACGGAGAAAATCAAATTGTGGTTCCTGTCCTCTAAGCTGATTGGTGTTTCCTAGGTGATACCCGCCCCGCCCTGAAGGTGCTGGGTCCCTCCAGTGAGGAGCTGCAGCAGGGGAAGGCCACGCTCATGTGTGTGGCCAACAAGGGCTTCCCCTCAGACTGGAGGCTGTCCTGGAAGGTGGATGGCAGTGGCAGCATCAGCTGGGAGGAGAGCAGGAGCCCCGTGGTGCTGCAGAACGACGGCCTCTACAGCTGGAGCAGCACCCTGAGGCTCCCTGCAGACCACTGGATGAAGGTGGGCTCTGTGACCTGTGAGGCCACCCAGGGCTCCCACACTCTGGTCTCAGAGCCACTCAGGAGAGACCAGTGTTCCCAGTCCTGACCTGACTGCCTGGGACTGTGTTTTCAGCCTCTTGCTGCTCTTTAAATGCTGTAACTCTCTTTTTCTTCATTTCTGTTTGTTCTCAGATCAAATTTAAAAAATCCATCTCAAATATGTTTTTTCCATATAATAAAAATATTTGTGTTGAAATTAAAACTGTTTTCAAGTAGATTATTGTTTTATTATCTATCATGTGTAATTTAAAATATGAAACTAATAAACATTTTGGGGAGAATAATGTATTAAAACTATCAGAGTAAAGCTCCTGTTCAGTAAAGGTAATATGAATATTAGTTTTACAGAGATGAGTAAAAGTCAAAGGACTTTAAAATCCATCCACCACTGGAGCAAAGCATAAGTTAGAAAAATGTTCTTAAAATGTAATGTTGAAGATCATTGGATCATGAAGGCACTGCTTGGCTTTACTGAAAACAATTATAGGATCTGTCTTTTGAACTTTAGTTCTTACAGTTGAACAAACGAAACACCAGGAGAATAACAAAGTGAAAGATGAAACATCAACCAAATCAATTTAACCAAATCAGTTATCATAACATTGTAATTTCCAACATGCATTATGTTATTTAGTTTAGCGGTCGGACTGGTTTATGTCCAAAGATATTTTCAGGGACTTGCCTTTAAAGTGTCTTGGATAAATACAACAAAGACCCAGGGTAACCAAGTGAACAATAAACACCCTGAAAACCAAAACTTTTACACCCGAGCCTCAACTCTCGCGGCCTGGTACCAAACAACTCATGGACTGGTATTGGTCAGAGGGCCGGGGGTTGGGGTCCGCTGATTTAGTTAATGAAGATGCAAAGTAACTATAAGATGATCACTAATTAGCACTTTCAGCACACATGTAATGTGGGAAACAGATGGATGATTGTGTCATTATATCACACAGATATCCACCATCATAACGTGAATGATGTGAAGGCTTTCAATGGTATGTATAAAATGTTTTTCTAGGACAAAACTTTAAAAAGCAGCATAATAAGTACCATAATATAAATAAACAACACCACAGATCCTATAATCTGATTTCTGTCTTTTGGTTTATTAACCCTTTAAGACCGACCATAGAACCAAGTCCGCCAGAGCTTATTTTTATATTTTTACATGCTGTGGAGCCATTTTTGGGAGCATTTCAAGTTGCTATACATCAATACAACAGTTATAGCCCGAATTTTAATAATATGTATGCATTAAGCCCATAGTAACTACATAAATTGCAAAAAAAAGTGCAATAAACTACAAAAAAATTGAAAATCGTTTTTGTTTTGTTTTTTACATATATTTCTACTTGGAGAAATTTAAGAGGTTTATCCCTCAAAACTTTAAATACAAAAAAAAGTTGCAAACAATAGTTTACAACAACAGGAAATTTATTTTGAGTGTCTTTATAGTTTTATTTTTGAGATACACCAATTTTTATATACTGCAGAAAAAACAAAAAACAATCCCATAATGCAAATTTGCAAAGAAAACAGCATGTGCATCAAAATAAACTATTTAAAGCAATTTGAGTTCATCGCTTTCCACCCAAAGCTCTTCATTTCTCGTTTCTCTTTTCCCCAGCAGGGTTGGAAAATAGCTTTTGTTGGATGATCTTGACCATGTCCTTTTCCACCTGTACTGCTGCAGCAAGCGGAAGTTCAGTCAGTCTTTATATTACAACTGGGCCAGGCTCACACCTGCTCAGGTGTGCTGCATCCTAAATTGGGTCAGCTCCACCTACTAGACACCTGAAAGAGACAGACAACAAGAAAACTAGGCCAGCCTATTGACTGTCACCAGTGGCGGTGCGGGGGGGTGGCTTACTGGGCTTAAGCCCAGGTTGTTTATTCAGAAGCCCGCGGTCTTTTGGAGTGTAATTTTTTCATAGTTAGATGCCTGGCTGACAACTGTATAAAACAAAAACCACACACAATATTCGAAGCACATAGTGCACACTGTGGTAATTTACCACTGTGCGTAAATCCCCCCTAATATTGGTATGATCCGAGCTCAGGCACTAAGCGGGCGGGGCAGCTGCTGCCTGCGAGTGCGCTGTTAGAGAAGCGCAGCCAGGCAGACAGAGGAGAACTGAAGTTTGAGCAGGTACCAAAGCAAATCATTCGTACTGTACAAATAATGTAAATATGATGGTGAATCACAAAAGATTGATAACAAACTGATCACTTAACCCATATTACGTTACTTACTCTTCAAGTGAATCAACAAATGGCTAAATGAAAAGCCGAACAACAACAATGCTGTTTCTTTAGAGAGTCTTAGCTTACATGTGTGTTTATTTCATATTTTCAGTTGTTTCCCTCCACGGCTAAACAAATCAGTTTCAGTAATGCACTGATATACAAGAATGGACATGAGGAGCTTCTTTCAAAGAAAAAACTCAGGTAGTATTTTATATATTACGCTTTGTATGTTGTTCAGTATATTTCTGTGCAAAACAAGAGGAACTTCAATACACAGCAGTATATTCACAGTTGAAACCAGATATTTACACTTTATGGAAAACACAAGAACATTTTTTTACTGTACAACATCAATTTAGAGTAAACTTGTTTTGTTTTGGTTAAATAAATATCTTTAATAAAATATCTTTTGAATTAGTTAAATGTCAGAATAAAGAGAGACAGAGCTGTCTATTTTTTTAATCACTTTCATCAAATGTAGGAGTACATATACACTAAGTTTATTGTTAATTAATAAGAAACTCCAGACATTCCATTCTGAGCTGAAGAAGCTTCTGATTGGTTAGCAGAGTCCATGTGAGTAAATTGGTGGCACAGCTGTGGATGCATATAAGGCAAAACACAGAGCCTGTTTCTTTGACATGGGAAAATCAAGAGATGTCAACCAAAACACCTGGAAAAGAATTGTGGAGCTCCATAAATGTGGCTCAATTTGAATACAATTTGGTGCCATTTACAATTAAGAAATACAGACAATTTCTCTCTTTACTCTTAAAGTTAACAGATATGTTTTTATATTTATCAACCTAAAAAACCAAACATTTAGTCTGATTTGATGTTACAATTAAAAAAGTGTTTTTATCTGAAGAGTTTGTAAATATCTGGTTTCAACTGTATATTTGATGATTGTCAGCACAAAGAGGGAGAGAGAGGAGAATGAGGACAGTACAGAGATGGAACAAGAGCAGGTGAGACACACATGTTAGTCAAATGGTCGTTTACAAAAAGTATCACCGTATCATAGGTACTCATGTATCTCGTACCTAGTGTTTCTTTTTAGGTTTGTTATTTTTCAAATTCTATATTTATTAAGTTATGCAGCTTGTTTGCACAACGAGGCTAAATAATTATATAAACTTTTCTCAATCTAAATAGTGCTCTTTGGTAGAATTAAAAAATAAGTGTAGTGCAGGTCTATGATGATTTTTAGTGCTACTATCATCTAGTTCTGATTCTGGTTCTGTCTTGGTTAAGTCCTCAGTAGTCCTGATTTTGAACTGTTGTAGTCCTGTTTTAATTCCGGATCAGTTCTTGGTCTGGTTGAATTGGGGTTTAGTCCCTGTGTCTTGATACAGCCCGACTTTGTTCTGCCTTGCTGCTTAATTAAAAACCTAGCTTAAGGTGTCCCCCCCAAAACAAATAAATAAAATAAAATAAATCCCACATGCATACTACTCTTTAGGGCTAAGCCCCGGGTGTTTCAAATGTCTGGCTCCGCCTCTGGCTGTCACAAGACCTTTGCTATACAAAGTAGCCAGGTAACACAAAGTAACTACAAATGTCCTTGTAGTCAAAGTGTCCAACGGTTACTTCCTTTGTCACATGTCACAAAATTATGTAAAGGGGTAGAAATATGAAAGTCCTAAGTTTTACATGATTTAGTGAACAACAACAAAGAACAACTGATTATAATACCAAATTATTTAGGAGGTATGATTATAGGAACTTCACTGTACTCTCGTGAGATCTTGCATTTGAATCCCTGCTACTGCTGTCTGCATTGAAACCTGTAGATTTGTGTCCTTAAAGGAGACGGCAAAGATTTTATTTGTATTTCCTTTCTGACACTACAGATGGTGTAAAGTTACGATAGTATGATGAGAAAGTTTAGGAAGGCAAAATTATTTTTGGCCAAATCTGATTGTGTGATAATGACTTTTTTATATGGGACTGGAGGTATCTGAAATATGTGTGAAGCAGAAGAGGTGAGGTGAAAGGTCATGAAGTGGATTACTTGTAACACTTTCTCTCAGCTTGTCTTTAGTAAATTGGACAATAATACAAACTCATAAAGAGATAAACCGCTATGAAGATTTTGTGTGTGTGTGTGTGTGTGTGTGTGTGTGTGTGTGTGTGTGTCCTCAGTGAACTGTATCAGTCTCTGCAGTATCTTCCAGCTGCAGCAGTCACTTCAGTTTCTGTTCAGTCTGACTGAGGGAGGTTTTTGTACGACTGTTTTTCACTGTGTGAACACACGCTGACTGTTAGGATAGTGAAAACTCTGACAGTAATAAACTGCTGCATCTTCAGCCTGGACTCCACTGATGGTCAGAGTGAAGTCAGAGTTTGATCCACTGCCTGTAAAACGAGCTGGAATCCCTGATACTCGAGTGCTAATAAAGGTAATGAGCAGTTTGGGAACTCTTCCATCTTTCTGTTGGTACCAGGATAAATAGTGGTAGTTGCTATAAACATAAATATTCTGACTGGTCGTACACTTGATGCTCACAGTTGCTCCCACAGCAGAGCTCACTGCTCCAGGCTGAGTCACTGTGATCTGTGCTCTGGACTCTGAGGACACAGAGACAAAAACATAAAGCAGCTTCATGGTTTTGTGGGCTTCATTTCAGAGGGACAGATGTTGATAGAGGAGAGGAGTTTGATTCTCTGGACTTTACCTGTGAAGCAGCAGCAGAGGAGAGTCCAGATGAGGACGCAGATCAAAGTCATGTTTTTGATGAGGAGGATTTCTGTGGCTTCTGTTGTGATGAAGGACAGCTGTCAGTCATCCAGTGTTCAACTCTCAGGACTATAAACTCTCCCAGAGCACTGGAGCATGGTGCTGCTGATGCAAAGTGCCTCTCTATGGAAATCATCTGACTGACTGCAGCAGGGATGTTGTTTGTCGATGAATCAACCACTTCATGATATTGACAAAAACAAAGGTGCTCATTTCAGTATCCAGTTAGACTTATTTAAGTGGAAATTATTTTTCTGAATGTCTCTTTTTATTTAACCTTTGTGCCCTCATCAAATTTTCCACCATGTCGACACCTTCATATACAAAAATGTACATGCAAAAAAATTGCCATAAAGTCCTCATATTGCAATATTTTTTCTCCTTTTTTTTCAAAAATAAATTGAGGCCTTTTCCAATTTAAATAATTTTCACAGTTTTAACCCTTTGTAGCCCTGGCTATATAAGTAGCTCATTATTTAAATTTGCTCATTAATATTGATAGTTAATCGCAAATGTTTAATGTGTTCAAGAATGTATACAAATGCCTGCAAAGTATGTGATGTGTGTCAGTTAAATGCACAACCTTTTTATTTGTATTTTGAGGTTTATGTCATTATTTTTGATATGTTATTGATATGTACTACAGCTCCAGTGAACCCTGAAGTAGTCTCAGGTAGATGGGTGGGAGCAGTGTTGCCAACTTAGCGACTTTGTCGCTATATTTAGCGAGTTTTCAGACCCCCTTAGCGACTCTTTTTCTAAAAAGCGACTAGCGACAAATCTGGCGACTTTTTCTGGTGTTATTGGAGACTTATTTATGACGACTTTCTGACGTGAAAACGCGTATCGCTCTTACTCTCAACAAGCAGCGGTGCTGCCGTGGGCGCCTCACCCGTGCCAAAGCGCTCACGGGTGGAGGATAGTCCTCCCCCAGCTGCTATCAGGGCAGGTGATGTTCACACCTGTGCGTCCAAACGCAAATGAATCGCGCATGAGCGAAGCCGCTGCTCCCGCACTGACTGTAACGCAGTCAGTTCTTTTACTGTTATGCTGTTTTGTGGATCACAAGGTTTAAAACTACTTATAAACACACACACACAAAGTAACTCCACCAGAGTGCCAATTTCGGGTCACTTTTGCCGGTCCAGGCCCGGATAAAGGAGCAGGGTTGGAATTGTGACATTAAAAAAACAATAATTGCTAAAAGAAATTTAATTTGTAGTTCTAAATAAACTCTAAATGGATTTAGGACGTTTTTTACTCACTTTATGTCTCGTCCACGATGTTATTTCTCTCTCCAACAACGTAGGTTACAATTATATTAGCATGACAGATTATGCAAATTAGGTGATGACGTCATTTGGTGACTTCTAGCGACTTTTAGGACAGCCAATAGCGATTTTTCTTACTAAGGATTTGGCAACACTGGGTGGGAGTAAGTGGGGAGCCGTGTGCACTCTGCAGGAAGCGAGGGAGACGAGAGCTGAACAGTGTCGAGTGAACGCAGAGTTCATAGAAGGCGACAGACGTATTTTCGGGTTGACGGATAGTTAACTGAGTCGAGAACTGTTGTACCCTACTGTGAGGTAAATGTGAATTTTGTCTGACACTTGTACCCAATGTTATTGTGTAAAACGGGCTAACTGCTAACCGCGATTAGCCGCTAGCATAATTGCTAACATAACTGCTAACATAGCCGCTAGCGTAGCCTAGCATATTCGCTAAGCTCTTGTTCTGCTCTGTTTTATTAATAGAGATTGACAGACCACGTGACTTTCGCGCATTGCATGCCGGTAACTCGTGGCAAAACAATCAAAGTACCGCATCAAATGCAAGCATTTGCAGCACCGCAAAACGTTCATTCTCTGGTTACAGTACCTTCTTGCTTTTTCTTTGCCCCCCCAAAAAAGTTATGTACAAAACGAAGGAGAACAATGCCGGTCCGTACAAAGACAGACTTGATGAAAAGGCAAAGAAAAGATACGAGGAAAAAATCAAAGGAGTGAAAGGGTTATACCCTTACGAGCACACAGAGGGACAAAAGACGTGCTGCCCAACTTTCACCACGCTCATATTTATAATTATACGGTTCTTGGAGTGAGTGCATACACTCATGAAGTTTAGTAACTTCAGGTCACTGCAACAAGCCCAGGTACAGTTTACCGACGGATGGGTACAGGACCATGAAATGCACCGTGTAGAACGAAAGACCATCTTATGTATCATAAGTTTACCAGTCTCACAAATCGTCTTCATAAATACACATTCGTTAACCGTTTATTAATAGGACCTTTGAGCTCAACGGTAATTAATTATTAGTGGAAATAATTTCTGGTTCGCATTACAGAAATGTAGCAGTGACAATAATATTGTATGCTGTAATCGTACTGGGCAATTAGTGATAGCATAGCGCCACAATTTCTGTTCAGCGCCAGACTTGCTTGTAACCTATATCACCAATTATGTTATGAAAAATGACGTATTAACTACTACAAAACACTGATCTTTGTGGAAATGCTTGGAGCAGACTAACCTGTGAGCTGGAGTGTTCTGGGACGTTATATTTGGTCTTTGAATGGCTGCAATCCAGGCCATCTGTCGCCTCTTTTTACTTCAGAAACATGGCTCGAATAATTTCTCTTCAACGACGTAATCCGATAAAAAAAACGATCTCTTTACCCGTCGGCTTCCCGTGGCTGTCATGCGACCGGCTATTGCAGTTAATAATACAACAGCTTCTTGACAGTTTTTTGTGTTTCTTTTTATCGCTGTGTAACTGATTTCAATTGAAAGCCTGCGTGCGCTAGTACCTCTTGCCACGAGTTCCCAGAATTCTTTGCGGTTTTACCCTCGAATGACGTCACATTTTCAATCTCTATTAAGCTAATGCTAAGATTGAATGTTATCGCATGTGAACTGGCATTTAGCGGGGTTGTGTGATTCAGTAGGAGGAGACGGACGTCTTGCTGGCGTGTGAGAGAGGTCCCTTCTGCTGGTGTGCTGAAGTTATGTGTTCACGTGGGAGCACGTGGAAAGGACGACTGTGAGTGCTGCTGCCGCGGCCTGCTGGTAGCCGTGACCCAGTTTCCCCGTTATTCCCTTGAACTGCCTGGAGGTGTGAGTACTGTTGTTTGCACGTGCTTTTTTTATTTTTACTGCTTGGCAACAAGTGAAGCGACCATATTGTTTTAGGTCCCAACGCACCCGAGCCACGACTCAGGCCTGCAACGAGGGGTTTGCTAGCAGAAAGTATGTAGCACTTGAGGTGTGTGTGTGTTTGGTGAGAGTGCGTGTGGGCCCACAATATTATTTGATTATTTTGTTTCTGTTGAGGTAGATACCTTACCATTGTTTAACAAACTTTATTGATTTGACTTATTTTCTTTTGTGTTGTTAATTAAGCATTCACTAAAGTGGAGTTAACTTTATAATTGACCTGCTTGTGTGTGGTTTGTTTCCATATAGTGTAGTTTTGTTGCATATTTTATACCATAAGCATTAAAAAGGGAGTATCAATAGGAAAGTAACAACAGGAACCCAGGGCCCCTCTCAATAGAACGTGGGACGGGTGTTACACCTTTAAATGCCACTTTAAACAGTTTAATCTTTATTGAAAAAACTTAAAATGTTCCATATAATAAATAGGATGGTACATTGGTGTTTATTAGTGTCCTGGACATGTCAAAGTTGAGCAACAAAACTGATTTGATTGCATAATTATTAAGTTATTTATGAAAAACAAAAAAAGCTGAAAAATATTGTTGTATGAGGATTTAATGCCAGATTCTGTTCGTGTACATTTTTGTCCACAAAGGTGTCGACAGGGTGCAAAATGCATCAACAGAGTACGGATGACACGTAAAAGTAAAAGACACCAGATTTCAAAAAACTCGACCAAAAAGAAGATTTCCTGCAAAAATCCACGTCACAAGTTATAAAACAGCCAAAATGATCACAAAATTTAAAAAAGTATAAAAAATGCTTTACAATGTGAACATCTGTTGATCCTGTTACAGTCCCTAAATTTATGGCTCAAAGAATGAGAGGATGAGATGAGATGCCACAAGGCTACTGCTGGTCTTTTAATAAAGCTTTTAATAAAGGGGATGTAGCTCCTCCTAAAAGGACAGACGGAAGCAAAAGGGGGAAGAAAACCATGAAAAGTTCCAACAGGGCAGATTGTTAAACATCAGGTGTAGTAAAAAGGTTGAATGTGTTCTTATGTCCACATCTAATGTGACTCGAGCTGTTTGGGTCACGTCAGCGGTCGATAAACCAGCTGCTCTTCATAATTTCTCATCCTGAAGCAGTTCTTTGTCCTGCATTTGATTCTGATCATCACATTAAAACTATATTAATAAAGAGATTCAGTGACATAATTAAAGTACATGGTATCATTTGCATGGAGAACTTTACCAAAAACAGGAGCAGAGAGAAAACAGTCTGTATCTCATGTTGTCTTACAGTGAATTACTATGATCCCATTTTCATTGCTGACAGTAATGCTAACAATAATTTAAAATAGAACATAAATACTCTCAAATCAGCTGTGTTAGTGTAAACATTTATAACTGTCAGTATGTACTGATAAATTAAATTCAAATGTAGTAATATATAATATAGAGCATGTACCTAAGCACTTCAGAGACACGTTGCCTGAAGTTTTTGCTTTAAAGATGATTACATGATAATCATAAATATTTGTTTCTGTAGAACTTAAAGCAGGATGAATTAGTCATTAGTCTTTTGGTTTTTAGCTTTCATAATTCAAAGATCAAATATTTAATTGATTGCTTTCAATCGTTGCTCGTATCGATATTCTCTGTTTTACAGATAATTAATTGCAGCAATAACATTTTATTTTGAGCATGAGGAACTGATGAGATTAACATTTATAAAATGTTATTATAACAAAATTTAAAAACTATTTTTAAAATAATCAAAATATTTTATCAATGTAAAATAATGTGTGTTTCTGAGCAGCTGTTTTTCTCAGTTCCTCTCCAGCTGAGGGAGGTTTTTGTACGGCGTTGTATCACTGTGTGAACGGGAAGCTGCTACACTGCTGACAGTAATAAACTCCTGCATCTTCAGCCTGAACTCTGCTGATAGTCAGAGTGAAGTCAGTCCCAGATCCACTTCCACTGAAACGATCAGAAACTCCAGACTGACGGCTGGTAGCAGAATAAATTAAGAGTTTGGGAGATTCTCCGTCCTTTTGAAGGTACCAGTTGAGGCAGCCGCCAACACTTGAACTGGCTTTACATCTGACAGAGACAGTCTGTCCTGGAACAACAGACTGAGCTTTAGGAGTCTGAGTCAGGACTTGTTCTCCTGATGAACCTGAAAACATGAAAAGAAGAGAAGTTTAGAGAAAGATGATCAACATCCAAACATTAGAGGATCATTTCTCTAACATGGAGAACAGATGGAAGAAGGTCAGTGCTGCTGGTTTCAGAGTTTCTCCATCATAGCAGAACATCATTGTGGTGAACCTGGCTGCATGCTGAAGCAAAGACAGAGAGTCTCACCCTGAACAAGGAGCCCCAGGGTGGCCAGCAGTAGAGTCAGTGACATCATCATTGTGCTGCTGGTGTGTGAGTGGCTCTGAAAGGCCTGGACAGCCACTGATCAACACTGGCCTCTTAACAGCTGTGAGCAGAGAGGCAGGACACATATGCAAACACACAGTCAGTCATCTTTCCTCATCATGTCATCCTCTGTCATGTGACACGTTCGTCCTTTAGTTAGTGCAGTGCTTTTTTGTTTTACTTTGCAGGAACATGTATATTTACTTAAGTATCCAAATCTCCACAATGTTTTGTCAATTTGCATTTAAAAGGTTAAAATTGACCAATTTTTCTTTTCCACATTCTTCCATCATTTACTTTCAGAGAGTGTGTGATGCTCATGCTTTGGTTGTTATGAATATAAATCATTATTGAAACATATACATAAATGCATTTTTATATATATATATATATATATATATATATATATATATATATATATATATATATATATATATATATATGAATGCTGACATCAAGACAAGAAAGCTCCCTACCATGCATGGAGGCTTTCACCCCAATTCCAGCACCCTGAGGCTGTACGCTAAGTGGAAGGAAAGGGGGCTGGTGAGTGTCAGCACCACAGTCCAGGATGAGACAACGAACATCCAAGAATACATCAGTAAGATGGCCCCAACTGACCAAGTGCTCAGTGAATACCTCAGGCAGCAGAAACCCAAGAAAGAGGAGGGAGACGAGGAACCATCATGGAAGGACAGGCCCCTGCACGGTATGTACCACCGGCAGATAGGGGAGGCTGATATCCAGAAATCCTACAAGTGGCTGGACAAAGCTGAACTGAGAGGCAGCACAGAGGCACTAATCATGGCAGCACAAGAACAAGCTCTGAGCATAAGATCCGTAGAGGCTGGGGTCTATCACACCAGGCAAGACCCCAGGTGGAGGCTGTGTAAAGATGCTCCTGAAACAATCGAGCACATAACAGCAGGGTGCAAGATGCTAGCAGGCAGGGCACACATGGAACGCCATAACCAAGTGGCCGGCATAGTGTACAGAAACACCTGTGCCGAGTATGGCCTGGAAGTCCTGAGGTCAAAATGGGAGACGCCCCCAAGAGTGGTGGAGAATGACCGAGCTAAGATCCTGTGGGACTTCCAGATGCAGATGGACTTGCAGATGGCTAACCAACCGGACATAGTGGTGGTAGACAAACAGAAGAAGACGGCCGTAGTGATCGATGTAGCGGTTCCGAATGACAGCAATATCAGGAAGAAGGAACACGAGAAGCTGGAGAAATACCAAGGGCTCAGAGAAGAGCTGGAGAAGATGTGGAGGGTGAAGGTAATGGTGGTCCCCGTGGTAATCGGAGTACTAGGTGCGGTGACTCCCAAGCTAGGCGAGTGGCTCCAGCAGATCCCGGGAACAACATCGGAGATCTCTGTCCAGAAGAGCGCAGTCCTGGGAACAGCTAAGATACTGCAGGACCCTCAAGTTCCCAGGCCTCTGGTAGAGGACCCGAGCTTGAAGGATAAACCGCCCACAGGGGCGTGCTGGGTGTTTAGGTTTTTTTTATATATATATATATGTATGTATGTTTGTATATATCATCCATAACTCAGACTTGTAGTCATTTTAAAGCTACTGTAAATGTTTCGACTTCTGCTTCTTTTATTTGCAGTGTAGTTTGAACATATTTCAGCTCAAACTGTGTGATGATTCTCTCTGTGCTGATATGCATGAGAGGTTTCTTAAAGTTAAGTGAAACAATGTGTGAGTTAATGACTGGTGGAGCAGAAAAAACACCTGACAGAAACTTCTTAATGGAGAAAATCAAATTTTGGTTCCTGTCCTCTAAGCTGATTGGTGGTTCCTAGGTGATACCCGCCCCACCCTGACGGTTCTGCCCCCCTCCAGTGAGGAGCTGCAGCATATTTGCCTTTGTGTGGTCCGAGCAAACTGATGCTTAAAATAAAACTCTATTCTACTCTTTTTGCTCTAAACATAATAATTAATGTCTGTAATATCACTATAAATTCAAGTTTTAATAATTTCGATTTTATAAACTATTAGTTTGTTCTCTATATTTAACATTATGCATAATTCGAAGCGCTCTCTTCTGTAATAAGTATAGTGCTGTTAAATTAGTCACATATGTATTCCCCCATACTTCAACACAATAACTCAAACAGGGTAAAAATTATGAAAAATATAATATTTGCATTGTCTTGTAATCTAATATATATCTAACATTACCCAGGATATAAATATTTTTGGCCATATTTATTTTGATATGTTCAACATGAAATTTCCATGTTAACTTGTCATCCACTAATACACCCAGAAAACTGTTCTGTAACTCTTTCAGTGAAAACTCCATCTATGGATAATACTATCTCTTCTTCCTTTACACGGTTTCCGAATATCATAAACTTTTTTCCAAATTCAGCGATAACTTATTTACATCAAACCATTTTTTTAGTTTTTTCATTTCAATAACCATAATTTTATTCTTTCAAGTTTTCTCTGGAGCACAAACAATTTGTGTCGTCTGCAAACAAAACAAAATTTAACATTTTCGACACATCACAAATGTTGTTTATATATAAATTAAAAGGTTTTGGTCCTAAAACAGAACCTCGAGGGACCCCACAGTCTATTTTCATTCTTTCAGATGAATTAACTAAACACTGCACACACTGAAACCTGTTATCTAAGTAACTGCTTAACCAGTTCATTACAATTCCTCTCACACCATAAGTACTTAACTTGGAAATGAAGATGGAGTGTTGCATCTTTAAAATGTACATTAATCAAATTTTATACGTTTTGTCTTTTACATACTGCATGTTCATGTTGGTATAGTAGGGTTAGTTGGTCACTCATGTGTTGTCTTGCTGTCTTTGGACTTTCCATTAGAAAGACTGTCTTTCATTTTGTGGAGATTCATTCATTCATGGATATTGTAACAGAGTTTAAAATATTGAAATCATTTCATGGTTGCTTTAAAGAACATGGAGAATATGGTAAAGTGTGTGTGTGTGTGTGTGTGTCCTCAGTGAACTGTATCAGTCTCTGCAGTATCTTCCAGCTGCAGCAGTCACTTCAGTTTCTGTTCAGTCTGACTGAGGGAGGTTTTTGTACAACTGTTTTTCACTGTGTGACAACCCACTGACTGTTAGGATAGTGCCAGCTTTTACAGTAATAAACTGCTGCATCTTCAGCCTGGACTCCACTGATGGTCAGAGTGAAGTCAGAGTTTGATCCACTGCCTGTAAAACGAGCTGGAATCCCCGATAATAGCTGATTGACATATTTTATTAAAGGTTTAGGAACTCCTCCATCCTTCTGTTGGTACCAAAACATATGGTTGTTGCCATGAACATCATGACTGGTCCTACACTTGATGTTCACAGTTCCTCCCACAGCAGAGCTCACTGCTCCAGGCTGAGTCACTGTATATTGTCCTCTGGACTCTGAGGACACAGAGACAAAAACATAAAGCAGCTTCATGGTTTTGTGGGCTTCATTTCAGAGGGACAGATGTTGATAGAGGAGAGGAGTTTGATTCTCTGGACTTTACCTGTGAAGCAGCAGCAGAGGAGAGTCCAGATGAGGACGCAGATCAAAGTCATGTTTTTGATGAGGAGGATTTCTGTGGCTTCTGTTGTGATGAAGGACAGCTGTCAGTCATCCAGTGTTCAACTCTCAGGACTATAAACTCTCCCAGAGCACTGGAGCATGGTGCTGCTGATGCAAAGTGCCTCTCTATGGAAATGACTGCAACAGGGAGTGGGATCGATCTGATGATGCTGTTGATGATGTTCACTGTAAATTATTTCAAAAAGAACATTTCTTCCTCCTTCTATGAGACCCAGTGTTTTGTGCTATTTCGTTGTTTATTGTATTTTTTGGCCGTTTTCCCTGTTTTATTTTATTTTGTTTTGTTTTATTTCAATTTTGAGTCTTGTGTTCTTTGTTCGTTGTATTAGGTTCACTTCTCCTGTCCCGTCATTATGTTAATGTCTGTCTGGTTTGGCTTTGTCTCCATTAGAGGTCTTCGTGACTGCTCACCCGCAGTTCTATCAGTTACGAATCCTTCGCCAGCAGCTCCACTATTCGTGGCTCTCATGCTGCCGTGACATTCAGCGTGCCCGACGCCTGCCAAGCCAATGCTTTGCAGCTACGCAGAGTGTGTGTAGCCAAGCCACTGGGGGCTTTTCTGCCATGGCCTCACCGACGACGTCACCGCTTTGTATGCAGTTCGCCACCACAGGCCTCCTGGTTGCCCCCAGAGTTACATCTGTATCAACTGTTAAGCTGTCGACCCCCCACAACTATTTGATCATGGGCTGTTGTGTTGCCGACCTGTTTCCATTTCCATACTTAAAGTAAAACATTCAAGTGTAAATGTAACTGTCATGGTCTGCGGTGGGTGGCTGCAATTTCCATAAGGCTCCTGAACCTACCTGGGATCCGCCCCTGGGCACGGGCCACCTCCCACAGCTCCTGCACACCTGGAGCCAATTGCAGGCAATCAAGCCAGAGGGATTTAAGCCACACGTTGATGTTCGTTCACTGCCAGTTCGTCATCAACCCATGTTGGTAACCGGCTCTTATGCGTCAAGTTTTCTCTGTGATTTATCTTGTTAACAAGACTTTCTTGTGCTGCAGTTGCTGGATTCATCTTGGCTCACGCTCTACTACCGGACTCAGGATACCAAGCAATCATTTTGAAAATCACTCTGTGCTTCACCTGCCTGCCCTCCTCCCATCACACTCCATCTGAAAACCCTGGATCTCAGGTCAGCCTCGCCACGCCACTCAGCTCCCTGGATTCTCGTCACTCCCCTCTCAACACTCTGTGTCCCCTACTGCAATGTGACTGCACAGCTCCACTCTGCATCTCAGGCCCCGTTCCCTCGCCACGTCAAACTCTACGTCTTATTGTTTCTTTTTTGTCCTTGCTACATTTGGAGCGCTTAGGCCTAATAAAATATTGTTAAACCATCTGCTGTCTCTGCTCTGGGTTTCTGCGCAGAGTTCAGTTCAGTACAGACCACTCGGTCCTGTGACAGTAACAGCATTGTTTATACTTCTTACTTCAAAGTAAAAAGCTTAGTTGCTATTAACATTAATGTATTACCCTGTAATCAATAATATTTTTATACATTTTACGCATTAACCCTCTGGGCTCTATCCTGGCCATTTGTGGCCACTTCACTTTTCTTTTGACTGCTACACTGCAGTGGACCAAAAGAATGGTGCAGGTTTGATCTTAATGTGGTTATGGCGTTAACGTCATTTTAACAAGATTAACGCTGACAGCACTACTTTAGATTTTTTCAAACTCTAAAATACACAATATATCACAGCCATAACCTTTTGGTTACTGAGGACCAAAACTGTGTCAGAAATTCAGGAATAGAGAGTTTTGCAAACTCTAAAATAAATGCAAATTGTTTTATTGTGTTTGATTCATTTTTATTTCATAATTATAATAATAATATGTCATGAAATTATGATTTAAAGAATTCATATTGGTGAATTTGTTTGTTTCAGAGTCAGAGAGCCGTGTCTCTCTACAGTCAGAGGTTTTTGTACGGCGCCTCAATGAGTTTGTATCACTGTGGTTCACGTTCGGTGGAGGAACCAGACTGGATGTTGGAAGTAAGTCAAACTTAAACCTCTTTTACTTTAACAGATTTCTTTCTTGTGGTTATCTTGACTTTTCTGTTCAGTGTGCCAGAAAAAAACTCAGTAAAATAATTTTTACATAAATTTTCATGAAGAAACAAAGTTAGCTTCAGAATAAATGTTAAAATGAATATTAACAAATGATATAAAACATCAGAGTGGACTTGAGGATATTTTACATTTACATACATCTGGTTAAGTCTTGAGAGCTTTTAGTTTTAATCCAGTCTGTTAGAGTCAGAGAGCCGTGTCTCTCTACAGTCAGAGGTTTTTGTACGGCGCCTCAATGAGTTTGTATCACTGTGGTGGACTTTTGGTGGAGGAACCAGACTGGATGTTGGAAGTAAGTTTATACTGTTTTTAAAGAAACATTGTCTAAGTGTGAATGTTAGCTTTATAACATTCCTGTAGAGGTTATATTATATTACCATTATACATAGAGGGTAACTTAATCAGCTTTGCTCAGATTTGATGTCGACATTTCTGACATAAAGACAATGTGATGTGTAAATAAAATGAAATAGAATCATCCTGTGATTTTTTTTCTATTTGTAAATTACATTTTTTGTTAGGATAAATTAAATGTTACTGTCCTTAAGGAAAACTGGACAGAGTGAAGATAAAGATCACTGGTGTTTTTACTGTGTCAGAAAAAATGTAGATTTTACGTATCATCATAAAATCATAGAACCACTACAATAAATGATTGAAGCCCACATGAGGTAAGTAGACAACTAGTGTATTTTACAGAACTGAGGATTTTGTAGCTTAACATCTGTTACAATTGTTGCCACTTCTGCTTATTCTATTTACAAAAGTTAAGGATAAGCATTTGACAATGTGCAACATGTCTGGTGTTTCTATTGTATCAGATATAATTTCAAATGTCATTTAAAATCATATAAGTAGTAAAAAAAAATCCACATGAAGCAAGCAGTGCAGTTTGGTTTCTTATCTCTAACACGTTACACAGAACTGATGATTTTGAGGCTAAACTTGTTTTGTAAATGTTTCCACATCTGCTTCTTTTATTTCCAGTGTAGTTTGAACATATTTCAGCTCAAACTGTGTGATGATTCTCTCTGTGCTGATATGCATGAGAGGTTTCTTAAAGGGAAGTGAAACAATGTGTGAGTTAATGACTGGTGGAGCAGAAAAAACACCTGACAGAAACTTCTTAATGGAGAAATTCAAATTGTGGTTCTTGTCCTCTAAGCTGATTGGTGTTTCCTAGGTGATACCCGCCCCACCCTGACGGTTCTGCCCCCCTCCAGTGAGGAGCTGAAACAGGGGAAGGCCACGCTCATGTGTCTGGCCAACAAGGGCTTCCCCTCAGACTGGAGGCTGTCCTGGAAGGTGGATGGCAGTGGCAGCATCAGCTGGGAGGAGAGCAGGAGCCCCGTGGTGCAGGAGAACGACGGCCTCTACAGCTGGAGCAGCACCCTGAGGCTCCCTGCAGACCACTGGATGAAGGTGGGCTCTGTGACCTGTGAGGCCACCCAGGGCTCCCACACTCTGGTCTCAGAGCCACTCAGGAGAGACCAGTGTTCCCAGTCCTGACCTGAATAACTGTGACTTTCATGCTGGTCTTACTTTCAGTCTGCGCTCTGTAGCTTTGAAAAAAATCGAATTTCTTCTCTCATTTATCATTGCTTTGTTTAAAGTTGGTTTTTAAAGTTTTAAAGAATAAAAAAATATCTACATTAAATAAGAACCGAGTGTTTGTCTTACTTTTGTGGTGATGTCAATTTTAAACTCTAAATAATGATTTCCAGGGTTCTTATTGGAAACCAGTGTGCTATCTGTAGTCAGTATGAGTCAGTAGAATTAAACCACTTTCAATACATGAAGTTCAGCAAAGTTTATGTTAAAGAGTAAGTGCGAAGGGGAATTGAGAGACACTGCCATTGCTAAGCAGGATATTAAAGACATTACATATATGCAAATTCATTGCATGCTGTGTAATGAAATGTTTCAGCATGTTGCAGTTTGTTGTATAAAACACTGACTGCGCAGGTGGAGTAGAAAAGCTCTGTATAAGAATCAGTCTATTCTCCTGATCAGTGTTGGGGTAGGTATTTTAAGAAGTCATTTAACATACAGAGTTTTTTTGTTAAAAGTATTCAGTACGTTATTTTGGTGTTTTTTTTCTGTAAAATCACCTGAAACACAACATGTCATAACTGTCATTTAACAATATGAACTTGTAGGCTACAGTCTCTCACACCAACATAAATCCTTGTCCTAACGACGACACACATATTTTCTTTCTCTTGTCATTTAGATATATGAATACCTGTCAAGGGTTCTTGACATACAGGTCTCCGACTCAGAGGACACAAATTAATGTCCTGTGTCTTAGGAGGGCAGGATTGCTTTGCTTTTTCATTATAGGATGCTTCGCAATATTGGTTTTGTCTAACAACCTGTTTCTGACTCCTAAATTGTCATTAATGCAACCGCTCTACATAACAGTGTAACTGATTATAAATCTTTTATTCATGAACCTACACATTACGCTTTATTTACTAGTTGTATGTATTTTAACAGAGCAAGAGGTGGACCACACGTCTGAAGAGCTGCTGGTCTTTATAACTGGGGCTGACTTACTTCCCCCACTGGGGTCCTGCAACATAGACTTTTATGATCAGGAGTCGGGGATGCGGCACATCCCATACGCATCGATGTGCAGCTTATCCCTGTATCTTCCGAGACGATTTCAATTTAAAGATCTTATGAACACTGCATTAAAAGGATCCCTGGGATTTGGAAAGCTGTAGCTGCATTTACATGAACTGATGCTGGAAAGCTGTGGTTAAAACCTGTGGCCTTTTGGGATGAAGTTGTGTTATTCTAAGTGTTATTAAATGGGATTGAACCTGGGCTTCTTCAAAATTGTACATTTTAAAAGTGTTTAGTATAAAAGGTTTTTGTTTTTACAAATGTGACTGTTCATTGTATATAGTTGTATTTATAGTCCCGTTAAGACAGGTGGGGTATGCATGCAACAAGCCATGCACCAAGAAGTGATGTTCAGAAAATGTTTCAAGTATTGGAAGGAAAATAACAAATCATCTAGAAATGTTCTTTTGAAAGGTTGTTGTGCATTCATGTTTAAGTATTCAGTTATAAGATACTGCATAGTTTCTTGTTGCTGCGTTGTGTTTGTGTTGTTGTTGTTTTATTTTTTTTGTTTTAAATGTGCAATAGCTGCCTATCAAACTTTGAACTGAAAGACGCTGACTTTTGTAAAATCAAAGTATTGTAATGTCAGTTCTCATGGTGTCTTGTCTCTTTACAAATTAAAGTTGAGGCTCACCTGTTACGGTCAAATACTGGTGTTGGGATCCACTGACGAGGGCTGTTCAGTACACAGGTATGTGCTTAAGTCGAGGTAAATGGTTCAATAAATTTACCTTCATCTGTTCTCAAACTGAGAGCTCAAGATTCCATCTCAACTCAGTTTTTTCAACTGCTTTCAGGAACAAAGCAGTTTGAACTCCGAAGTTTAAAGTCAGAGTTGGTTAACTCTGAGATTGGCAGCTGACCTTTGACTATAACCTGTTTAAATATTAATAACTCAATTTGAGGAATGTGAACATGTGTCAGTGCTATTATTAGAACACATACTAATATACACAGAGGGTAACGAGGGAATACACCACAGAAGGCAGACACTGCTGAACCTAATCAGACATGACGAATACACTCACACAGAACGCAGAATCCAAATAAAACAGGAAACCAGAGAATAGCTCTGAGACACGGGTTGACAGAACATAAGGAACAGAGGGACGAAGAGATGCGACTGGAAAACACAAAATAGATGAAACAAATCATATTAATAATCAAAAAACATAAATAGGAAGTCAACAGGTCTTTGGACCATGGCAGTGTTGAACAGCAAAAAAGAGAAAATCTAAAAACCTGAGAAAGAAAAGATGAAATTTGATCATTTGACTGATTTGGACTTAAAGTTTCTATTTGAAGTATTTGCTAAATTGTGCAGATAATTATGACTCACTGACTTTTGGCGAATTTAGTGTTAGATTTTTTTTCTTAAAGAAATGTGATTTTTAATAATGATCGATATTTAGAAATTGAGATTTATTTGAGCTCGTATGAAGCAGAGGTCAAAGGTCATAAATGATTTGTTAAAAAAAATGATATATTTCCAACTTTTTTTTCCTTTAGCAACAATGACATTTTCACCATGTGTGTGTGTGTGTGTGTGTGTCCTCAGTGAACTGTATCAGTCTCTGCAGTATCTTCCAGCTGCAGCAGTCACTTCAGTTTCTGTTCAGTCTGACTGAGGGAGGTTTTTGTACGACTGTTTTTCACTGTGTGAACACATACTGACTGTTGATAACATGAAAACTCTGACAGTAATAAACTGCTGCATCTTCAGCCTGGACTCCACTGATGGTCAGAGTGAAGTCAGAGTTTGATCCACTGCCTGTAAAACGAGCTGGAATCCCTGATTGTCGATTGCTAGCAACATAAATGAGCAGTTTAGGAACTCCTCCATCTTTCTGTTGGTACCAGTGTAAGTAGCTGTTGCCATGAACATCCTGACTGGTCCTACACTTGATGTTCACAGTTGCTCCCACAGCAGAGCTCACTGCTCCAGGCTGAGTCACTGTGATCTGTCCTCTGGACTCTGAGGACACAGAGACAAAAACATAAAGCAGCTTCATGGTTTTGTGGGCTTCATTTCAGAGGGACAGATGTTGATAGAGGAGAGGAGTTTGATTCTCTGGACTTTACCTGTGAAGCAGCAGCAGAGGAGAGTCCAGATGAGGACGCAGATCAAAGTCATGTTTTTGATGAGGAGGATTTCTGTGGCTTCTGTTGTGATGAAGGACAGCTGTCAGTCATCCAGTGTTCAACTCTCAGGACTATAAACTCTCCCAGAGCACTGGAGCATGGTGCTGCTGATGCAAAGTGCCTCTCTATGGAAATCATCTGAATCAAGGACATGTAATTATTTGTTCTTTGCACAGTTTTACTTTCATCAGCTTCTGAAATGAAAAAGTTTAGTTTTTCAGTACAAATAAACAGAATAGAGCCCTTTCATCACTGTGAAAACAGATCCTTGAATATTTAATCATAAATTGTTAAATAATTCTTTGTCAGTGATGCATTTTTCAGGTACAAAGAAAATTTTATTATCATTTTTAATGAGATGTGCAAAGGGCCCTTGAATTCTGTGCATTTAAAAGTGGAGTAGAACCAACCACAAAATCACCTTTAATTCTTCATCATCTTTACTAACATGAAGAATTACAACACAATTTGGCCCTTGAAGTTCCTTTTTTTGTTAGGGAGGGTTTGTGTGCTGTTGAGTGCAATGTTACAATAAGTTCTTTAAAACAACCAGAAAGACAGCACCAATGTGTTTAAAAAATTAAAAAATAAAAAAATAAAAAAACACTACATTTTCAGAAATATTTGTGGTGTTTTCTTGTTTGGTTGGTGTTTTTTGACTACTTGAAGACTAAATTGGCCCTTCAACGAGATCACAGTGTCAGCAGTGGCTCACAGCTCAAGTTTGAGACCCCTGATTTAAAGGAACAGGAATACTGGTTATATTTTTTGGACCACCTTCTTGTGATGAGAGAAGATGATCAATGTTGAGTTTTTCATGTTCCCAGAGTTGCACTTTTAATCCTGCTTTGATTTCATTACTGTGCTAGTGCTTATGAACTTTGTTTGAGTCTTGTGTTTGCTTTTAGATTCCTGTTTTGACTTTACAGTTATCCTCGTGATATGTTTCAGGTCTTGCTCACGTTGGACCTTGTGGTGATTTTGTTATTATTATTATTAGTAGTATTAGTAGTATTATAGCCTCCCCAGTGTTTCCATGTCTCTTATCTGCTCTGTTATGTAGTTTATTCCTCTCACTTTTCTAATTAAAGTTTTGGTTTGGTTCCTGTTTAACATCTGAAGAAAGTTGAAGGTGTAGATCACAGGCGTCGAACTCCAGGCCTCGAGGGTCGGTGTCCTACTGGTTTTAGATGTATCCTTGATCCAACACAGCTGATTTAAATAGCTAAATGACCTCCTTAACATGTCTTGAAGTTCTCCAGATTCTTGGCAATGAACTAATCATGTGATCCAGGTGTGTTGACCCAGGGTGAGATCTAAAACCTGCAGGACACCGGCCCTCGAGGCCTGGAGTTCGACACCCCTGTAGATTTTCCGTGCAGACTGTCATGGTCCTTCTGTCCTAGTCAGTCTGACCTGCTATTTCTGCCATTCTCTCCTCCACCAGCTCTCTGCCTCCACTATCACTGTGTGTGTGTATTCTGGTGTTCTCGTCTTTGTGCAGCATCAGGACTTTGAGAAGAGTTTCCACTTCTGGGCCACAAACACCTGCTGGCAATCACACACCTGCTGGCAATCACACACCTGCCTGATGATCTTGTCAAGCGCTACTATTCAGGAGTGTCCTGTGTCTTTGACCCAGTGTTTTTGTTTTTTTTTTGGACCTCGGTTATTTATTATTGTGGTGATTTTGTTTCTTAGTCTTGATTTGTGCTTCCTACTTTAATTGTTTATATTTCTATTTATTTAGTCTGTTCCCTTTCGTGTCCTGGTTGTCTTGGTCTCGTCTGTGTCTTCTCTCCAGCCCATAATGTTACCCCCTTGCTGTCCCTCGCTCTCTGTCTCTATGTTGTGTTTCCTGTTTTATTTTGGTAGTCCTTGTCTCACGTGTATTGTATATAGTTTTGCTTCCCCCTCATCTCATTATGTCTCATTTGTTCGTCCTGTGTTCCCATCTGTTGCCCGTCCCCTCGTTATCCTGATGTGTTTCCGTGTTTCCTTGAGGCCCACACTACTCCCACTTTACTCCTTGTTCCTATTTTCAGAGTTTTGTGTTTTAGCAAATAAAGCTTCTTTTTTCAGTTCATCCCTTTGTTTGTGTTTTTTCACACTAACTCTAACAAGATTACATAAGCAGTCATCACAATGTAAATTCATAGGTGTCATTTCAATCGGCCAACATGTTTTGAGAAAAAAGAAGTTTTGGGGGTGGGGTCGACGTTAAGTCTTCTCCTGATGTAACTATGGAGCCATTGATGGGTCTAAAACACTCTTTGGGAGGGACATGGACCGGTTCTTTTACAGTGCTTTTGTGTTGTAGTCTGAGCACTCAGAGCTCTATCTGAGCTTTGGGCTACTCTTTACACAACGTGTCTCATTCACCCACAAAGAAATACAAGAATTGTTTCTATGCTTTTCTTATGTAGGTGCTTTCTATGTAACACTTACAAACATTCAGACTCAGATGCACTGGACAGATGCTTCTGAGCTACAGCCAACTCAGGTAGTTGTATCATACTCAAAGTATACTGTCAGGAGATCAAGAGTCATGTTCATGAAAGGAAACTGTTACTGGTTGCAAACCACTGGTTACCCCGAAGAACTGGAGGACTGGATTAGACTTCGCCAGTTAAACATTTAAAAGAGCAGGAACAGTTCCAAGATGACGTTTTTTCAGCACGATTGGATTACAAAGGAGAAAAACTGATCTGAAGAAAATCACATCACCTGTCAAAGAGGGTGGAGCCAAGGTTTTGGCACTGACACTGGCTGCCAGTGTAGCTGGGGCACTAGTGTTTATTGATGATGTGGATGCTGATACAGGTAGCAGGATGAAGTGTACACATCTTTACTCTCTGCTCACATTCAACCAAGTGCTGCACAATCACTGGACGACCCTTCACAGTGCAAATGGATAATGGCTCAAAGAAAACTGTAAAAACACCCACGACTTCCTCTGGCAAAGAAATAGGATATTCTTCAATGGTCAGATCAGAAATTGAAATTGAAGATGGCTTCAGTAAAGGCCTGGTAGAGCATCTCAAAGAAGGACACAGCATTTGGTGATCTCCATGTATTCAAGGCATTAGGTAGTGATGGTCTACAGAGGATTTTCATCCAAATATTAAAAACAGTTTTATTAACAATTATCTTGGTTTGTCCAATTAATCGTGTGCCTCTGAAAATGTGGGACGATGTCTAAATATGGCTGAGATTCCTAAACAGCTGATACAAAACTCGACGTGGATAAGCAGTTTTATGGGCCTTGAAGGTCTGGATTTCAGTCAAGTCTGAAGTGTTTAAGTCTGTTACTGTTGATGTACAAAGTAAAATTGTAAAAATGTGTCATCATCCGAACATGTTTGGATTTAACTGTATTTAAACTAATATTTGTATCAGCTGAGTCATGGCTGCTGTGCAAACAGTGAATGATTTAGTTGAGTTTGTTTGTTTCAGAGTCAGAGAGCCGTGTCTCTCTACAGTCAGAGGTTTTTGTACGACGGCTCAATGAGTTTGTATCACTGTGGTGGACTTTTGGTGGAGGAACCAGACTGGATGTTGGAAGTAAGTTAATTAAACTGTTTATTAATAAATATTAGTTTTTTATTACTTGTTAGAAATGTGTTTTTTATTTTAAATTGTTTCAGGAAACATGTTTGCCCTCTTTAACAGGGCTAATTCAGATTAGCTCTGCAACGTCAATATTTTTTTTTATCTCCATTTCTGTCAAACTGAAATAGAAATAACTTTTATTATAGAGAAGAAAAAAGTTATTTATCCTGGTATTAGTTTCAGAATTTTCACAACATCAACTGTTATTTGAACAATGAACGTTTTCTTTGTTAACCAAAAATAGGATGTTTAACCTCCTAAGACCCGAACTCTTCCATGGGATGCATTTTTAATTTCTCTTTGATATTTGGGCTGATTGGAACCCAATGAATGTAAAAACAAAGAATTACCAGATTTTCCTTAACCTGATTTTTGTTTCTAAGAAAAATGAGAGTCACATATGAAGACATTAGTTTTAAATTGTCCGCGTAAGTGGAAATCAGGCCCTTGTAGTGCAAAATTTAGTATTTTAGTCTAGATAACCCTATATATATATATATATATATATATATATATATATATATATATATATGGTAAGTTGTATGACTTTGTCAATAGAATGTCTAAACGACGAACATTTTTGGTGTAATGACACGGGGGACTGTCTTTGTTTCCACTTCATCAGTTATTTATAATTCAGACTTCTAATCATTTTAAAGCCAAACTTCTGCTGTAAATGTTTCCACATCTGCTTCTTTTATTTCCAGTGTAGTTTGAACATATTTCAGCTCAAACTGTGTGATGATTCTCTCTGTGCTGATATGCATGAGAGGTTTCTTAAAGGGAAGTGAAACAATGTGTGAGTTAATGACTGGTGGAGCAGAAAAAACACCTGACAGAAACTACTTAACGGAGAAATTCAAATTGTGGTTCTTGTCCTCTAAGCTGATTGGTGTTTCCTAGGTGATACCCGCCCCGCCCTGAAGGTGCTGGGTCCCTCCAGTGAGGAGCTGAAACAGGGGAAGGTCACGCTCATGTGTGTGGCCAACAAGGGCTTCCCCTCAGACTGGAGGCTGTCCTGGAAGGTGGATGGCAGTGGCAGCATCAGCTGGGAGGAGAGCAGGAGCCCCGTGGTGCAGGAGAACGACGGCCTCTACAGCTGGAGCAGCACCCTGAGGCTCCCTGCAGACCACTGGATGAAGGTGGGCTCTGTGACCTGTGAGGCCACCCAGGGCTCCCACACTCTGGTCTCAGAGCCACTCAGGAGAGACCAGTGTTCCCAGTCCTGATGTCAATCACTGAGTCTTTGATGCAGTTTTTCTTGGGGTACTGATCTCTGCTTGTGTGTCGTATCATCCTTTATCTCTTTGTTACTTTTACTTTTCATATTAAAAAAAAAACAATAGAAAAATTTCCATTTCATAATTAAAATAATTATAACAAATACCTCTGCATTCATCCTCTTGTGTCTAGTGTCTGTTCTAAAAAGAATAAATGTTAATGAGTAAACATGTTCTTTGAGTACTCGACTTTAACAAATACACCTTAAAATATAAACATTTAATAAACAAAACCAAAATAACAATGAGTGTTATATAATTTGAAATTGTTGACTATACAGTGAATCCCATATGTAATGTATATTTGCTTATTTTTAGTCTTGATGCAGTTATTTCACCCATATTTTATTACACACACAGACAGCATGGCATCTTATATGTCATCTCCACTTAGGTAGCCAATCTGTATTTCTACAATTAAATCATAGCAGCCTTTTGTATTCTCCACCAATCACAGGGACGCAGCGTGTTTGGAGGCGTGGTCCCGCTCCTGAAATTCCGATACTTAATATCCAATAGAAAGATTGCGTCACGGCTGCGGCGGCAGTCGTGTGGTGTGTGGGAGAAAAGAACCCAAAATGTAATAACTGGCTTGATGTGAGTCAGCGTTTTATTTACGATGGGTGAACTACAAACAGAAACGAGGGTGGATAACACTACGACACAAACCTGAACTGTGGGCTATGGTGGCTCAAGAGTTGGCAGTTCAAGCCCCGGCTCGGACAATCTCTGTCGTTGTGTCCTTGGGCAAGACACTTCACTTCACCTGGTGATGGCCAGAGGGGCCGATGGCGCGATATGGCAGCCTCGCTTCTCTCAGTCTGCCCCAGGGCAGCTGTGGCTACACCTGTAGCTGCCTCCACCAGTGAGTGAGAGTGAATGAATAGTGGAATTGTAAAGCCTTGAAAAGCGCTATATAAATATATCTGTTGTGATTTCATAGCAGCTCCGATCTCCTTTAAAACACACGAGCTAAACATGGACTATAGTACATTACACTGACTGAGTTATCAGACTGGAAAATCTGACATTTTGTTAATGAACTCATGAACACAAATTAATACAAATTGTATGAATCCTTTTGTTATTTTACACGGTGGTTTTGCACTTGGGTTTGTACTCCACTAGCTAAAAGCTGAAAAATGTTTTTTTCCTCATCTTTAAAATAAAGACCAGTTTAGAAATCAATCTCCACTACAGCATGTTCAGAATATTCAGAAACACACCCAGATAGAAGACTAGTATTAATAACTGACTGCACACTTATTTCCACACTGTCATCCTCATTGAGGGAACGATGTCTTGCCCCCAAAGACATTTTGTAGGTTTGGTGGCTCCTTAGAGTACGAGAACCTGGATGACTGAGAACCTTCACAGATCTATTTTCAAGCTGAGCTCAAAGGTCATAGCCAAGCTTTTTTCAATACACTGCTCAGCTTTCTTTATCATAATCGTACACATCATGGTTTTGTCAGCTTCGTTTCAGAGAAATAAATTTTTGCAAGATGAGAGATTGTTTCTCGAGACTTTCTCCAACTTTTCCTTGCTATGCAAAAAATGTGTGCACGTGTGTGTGTGTGTGTGTGTGTGTGTCCTCAGTGAACTGTATCAGTCTCTGCAGTATCTTCCAGCTGCAGCAGTCACTTCAGTTTCTGTTCAGTCTGACTGAGGGAGGTTTTTGTACGACTGTTTTTCACTGTGTGAACACAGCTTGACTGTTAGGATAGTGAAAACTCTGACAGTAATAAACTGCTGCATCTTCAGCCTGGACTCCACTGATGGTCAGAGTGAAGTCAGAGTTTGATCCACTGCCTGTAAAACGATCTGGAATCCCTGATTGTCGAGTGCTAGCATAGTAAATGAGCAGTTTAGGAACTCCTCCATCTTTCTGTTGGTACCAGGCTAAATAGTGGTTGTTGTTATAAACACGAACATCCTGACTGGTCGTACACTTGATGCTCACAGTTGCTCCCACAGCAGAGCTCACTGCTCCAGGCTGAGTCACTGTGATCTGTCCTCTGGACTCTGAGGACACAGAGACAAAAACATAAAGCAGCTTCATGGTTTTGTGGGCTTCATTTCAGAGGGACAGATGTTGATAGAGGAGAGGAGTTTGATTCTCTGGACTTTACCTGTGAAGCAGCAGCAGAGGAGAGTCCAGATGAGGACGCAGATCAAAGTCATGTTTTTGATGAGGAGGATTTCTGTGGCTTCTGTTGTGATGAAGGACAGCTGTCAGTCATCCAGTGTTCAACTCTCAGGACTATAAACTCTCCCAGAGCACTGGAGCATGGTGCTGCTGATGCAAAGTGCCTCTCTATGGAAATCATCTGACTGAATACAACAAGCAGTTGGCTCAAATTGTTGATGCTGTTTATCAGTTAATCAGTTTTTCACAATGTTCACTGTAAATTATTTCAAAAAACTGATTATTTGGAAATGATATTTCCTTTTTCTTCTTTGAATAGTTAAGTTGTCTTTATCTTGATCAGGTCATGAATCAATTAAAAAAAATAATTGGTTTGAAATGTTGTTTATATTTTGTACAGAAATACTTTTGAGTATGAAATGTTTTCTTTCTTGTGTTTTAGGATTTTTAAATTTGGGTATTTTCTGCAATCTTTTACAAAAACATGTCCATTGACTGAGAAAGGCAAGAAAATGTTTCATGATCAAACCAGAGCAGTACTTTGTGATATAACCCCAAGTGTTGCCAAATGCCAACAAAACATGCAAACAATGTCTGAAGATAAAGACACAGACATTCGTCCTTTTAAGACAAAATCTGATTTCCACTTGTTCACTTAAAAAAAAGAAGAAAAGAAATGATGTACTTGTCTACTCAAACACATGAACACAGTTTCAGAGAATCTTCACCCTGAAAGAAGTTTTAGAAACTTACCTGTCAGCAAATCAAAGAACCGCTTACATGTAAGCAACAGGACAGAACAGAAAAGTTTCCCCCAAAAAAGAACCTGCACATTTGAACACGGCGTCAAAAATGAAAGACATTAAAAAAAATCAGAGGAAAGGTACAATTTGCAAAACCTAATTTAGAGTTTTGTAAAAGTCAGTACAAAAAAACTTGCAGTGATTCACATTGATGCAGGATGCAAAAGTTAAACATGACCACAGCTCAGAATCATTCATCTGTTTTCATTTGATATTTTTATAAGAGGACAACCTGTGAGACTGAAAGACTTCGGTTTCATGCCCTGAACATGTCACTTTCTGTTTCGTGATGTAGTGTCTGCAGTGTTGGGAAGCTCCAAAAGTTGATTCTGTTCATCTGGACGTAGCGTTTTCTGGGAGAAACGTTTCGTTACTCATCCAAGTGACTTCTTCAGTCTCAGCTGACTGCAGGTTTCCCCAAACTTATAAACAGTAATTAATTATGATTAAGGAACTGGCCTCACAGCCCATTGTTCCTTCAGTGGGCTGGTTCCAGTCATTATGCAAATGTACTGTTTATAAGTACCAGAGTGACCGAGCCCCAGGCCGAGAGGCCGAGGGCACCCCACCCCCAAAGGGGCCCGAGCGAGCCCCAGGCTCCAGGCCCCGACAAGCAGCCACCAAGGAGTGACAAAACACAACAACAAACACACAGAAACTCTGATGTCCAACTCCAGGCCTCGAGGGCCGGTGTCCTGCAGGTTTTAGATAACACCCTGGGTCAGCACACGTGAATCAAATGATTAATTCATTACCGGGCCTCTGGAGAACTTCAAGACATGTTGAGGATGTAATTTAAATCAGCTGTGTTGGATCAAGTACACATCTAAAACCTGCAGGACACCGGCCCTCGAGGCCTGGAGTTGGAGACCCCTGCCATAGACCAAGATGCACTTGGTGAAATCTGGAAGTAGTAACTGCTGTTCTTTATGATGCTGCCACCTTGTGGTGGAAGTTGGTAACATCAGGAAAATGTGCCTTACCTTAATTAAGAACATTCAACAAAACACAGATTCAAAAGAAAGAGACAAGAGAACATGTTTACGGGCAGCCTAACATCCTGAGAGAAAACTTACTTAGTCCAGATGTACGACTCCATAATTGAATTAAGTTTATGATTACGTGGACATTTTATCATGTTCACAAGTGACGAGATGGGATGTTCAGTTGATTGATTCTGATTCTGTCTCCAGTCCAGGTCGGCCGTAATCAACAGTAGGTTTTTTTTAAAGTCAAAACACAATTATAGTATCACTGAAACAAGACTAGAAAAGTGAAGATTTAATTAATTTACTGGTTTGAACACAATATTTTAGTTGAAAGATGAGAAAGCTACTGTCATAGGGATTTATTGTACTGAGTCACTGACAATGCCGTGTGTGTGTGTGTGTGTGTGTGTGTGTGTGTGTGTGTGTGTGTGTGTGTGTGTGTGTGTGTGTGTGTGTGTGTGTGTGTCTGTGTGTGTCCTCAGTGAACTGTATCAGTCTCTGCAGTATCTTCCAGCTGCAGCAGTCACTTCAGTTTCTGTTCAGTCTGACTGAGGGAGGTTTTTGTACGACTGTTTTTCACTGTGTGAACACATACTGACTGTTGATAACATGAAAACTCTGACAGTAATAAACTGCTGCATCTTCAGCCTGGACTCCACTGATGGTCAGAGTGAAGTCAGAGTTTGATCCACTGCCTGTAAAACGAGCTGGAATCCCTGAATCTCGACTGCTAGCATAGTAAATGAGACGTTTAGGAATTCCTCCATCTTTTTGTTGGTACCAGGCTAAAAGGTTGGAGCTATGAACATTCTGACTGGTCGTACACTTGATGTTCACAGTTCCTCCCACAGCAGAGCTCACTGCTCCAGGCTGAGTCACTGTGATCTGTCCTCTGGACTCTGAGGACACAGAGACAAAAACATAAAGCAGCTTCATGGTTTTGTGGGCTTCATTTCAGAGGGACAGATGTTGATAGAGGAGAGGAGTTTGATTCTCTGGACTTTACCTGTGAAGCAGCAGCAGAGGAGAGTCCAGATGAGGACGCAGATCAAAGTCATGTTTTTGATGAGGAGGATTTCTGTGGCTTCTGTTGTGATGAAGGACAGCTGTCAGTCATCCAGTGTTCAACTCTCAGGACTATAAACTCTCCCAGAGCACTGGAGCATGGTGCTGCTGATGCAAAGTGCCTCTCTATGGAAATGAACTGACTGAATACAACAGCTACTTGGTCCAAATAGTTGATGCTGTTCATCAGTTAATCAGTTTTTCACAATGTCCACTGTAATTTATTTCAAAAGAACGATTTTTTTGGAAAGGAGATTTCCTCACCCCAATCCAAGTGTTGGCCAATCAGGACTGTGCAGGGTGCCAGTTTAGCTCAGTGGGTCATGGGAGGGGGCAGCAGCCTGGATTTGAGTCTAACCTGTGGCCCTTTAATGTGTGTCTTTCCCACTTTCCTGTCTGTCTTCACTGTTTTACTATCCAATGATGGGAAAAATGCTGAAAAAAAAAGAACATGCTAACTATAAGACAGTGTTGCCTGAAGATAAAAGCACACACATTTGTCCTTGTAAGACACAATCTGATTTTGTTCACATAAAAAAAGAAAAGAAATACTGTACTTATCTACTCACAAACACATGAACAGAGTTTCTGAGAATCTTCACCCTGAAAGAAGTTTTAGAAAATGACCTGTCAACAAATTAAAGTGCTGTTCACATGTAAAAAATAGGCCAGAATAAATAGAAAAGTCAATGTTTTTCAAACTACACCTGTGCATGTAAACATGGACTCAAAAGTGAAAGACATTTAAAAAATTGAAAGAAAAGGAACAATTTGTAAAAGTTATTTTTAGTTTTTAAAAACTCACTCAGTACAAAAAACCTTGCAGTGATTCACATTGATGCATGATGCTGACCACAGGTTGGAAAGTTAAACATGACCACAGCGCAGATATCACTTGTTAAAAGGTTTTGTAGAATAACAGGACAACCTGTGAGATGGGAACGACTCGACTTTCATGTCCTCAACATGTTATTTTCTGATTTGTGATGTAGTGTGTAATGCTCAGCAATATTATCATTTTAACTGGTTCTGTGCATGATCTAGGCAGTCTTTCTCAAACTGTGGTACACATACCACAAGTGGTGCTTGGGCTCTCTCTGGTGGTACGCGGGAAATCTCCTTTTTTTTTTAAGATTAAATAATATACCATTGTGGAGGTATGCAAAGACGACACGAGCCTTCCCGAGGCTCTTCTGGGAGCCGGAGTCAACCAGAAAACGTCTCCCCGAGCATGAGTCCTCCATGAAGTGCAGCCTGTCCTTATCGCCAGCGGTCACGGCCGCTACAGAGCACGGGCGGGCTCATTTCCCTGGGCCTTAAAACTGCAAAGGTGGCACAGCGCTGTCACGCTGATGGTAAAAACACAACCCTTTTCCATGACACCGCATTCCTAGCCACTATCGATGAGTTGGAGGCCCCCGGGAGAATCGGTGGGGGCGCGGGAGAGTCGGGAATTATCGTCTGGATGCCAAAGCTCCTGGTAGCCAGGAGAATGTGATCCACTTCTTCTGCAAGTGACTGGGAATCCTTCGCACCCAGCAGCGGGGAGTTGTCAAGGCCAGCTCAAAGAAGACGTGAGTGAAGAGGAATCCACCGTTATCCGTTCCTAGCAAGGACAGCGTGCTCTCCATGAGCTCGAGAGCGGTACCATCACCCAGGCCAGAGAGAGAGAGGAGTTTCTCAGCCCGCTCTGCATCGGAGGGGGAGTAGCGCCGCAGCAGCACCTTCAGAGCGGTGTATTTCCCTTTGATAGGGGGGGATCTCGGAGGAGGGTCATCACAAAACAGTAGGCAAAACTGACGTGAAAACAGTGCTTTATTTACAGTGCCTAGTTTAATTACAATGCAGGAACTATAAAGGCTATGAACTGTGAACTATGAAACCTGAATCTCAGACAGTGTGCTATGACTAGATGCAAGAGTTTAAGTACAGATCCTGGGGAGGGAAAAAGGGGCAGCGGCCTGGGTGGAGTTACACAGAGTCACTATAATGAGAAGAGACAGGGGGTAGGGACAGGATTAGGGCGTCGGGGGATTCCCCAGGAGCATCTTCCTTGGGGGGCTCAACCCGGGGTAGCGGTCATGGCCAATTAGGGGCTCTGTTGGCTCTTAGGTGATGGTTTCCTCGTGGCTGCATGCAGCGGGGCTAGGGGAGGGTCTGTGCTGACAGATGTGGGTTACTGATCTGGTAGCCTGGCTGCCTCTGGGTGGGTCCGGGGCAGGCGTGAGGTTCTGGGGGCGCTCCGGCTCTGGCCTGGGGCCCTGGCCGGGCCTCGGGGGCTTGGGTCCTGGTTGGTGTGTTGCCGGGGTTGTGGGCGGGTGGGTGTATGGGCGCCCAGCCCTGGCACAGGGTGCCGCCGGTGCGTCGAGCCACCTGGGGGGCTCTTCAACTGGTGGGGGAGGTTGTCACATCTTGCAGGAGCTTTCCTCTCTTCAGGAACTCTCTCTGCAGGAGGGGGAGATACAGGAGAGGTGGAGGAAGATCTCAGCCTGGGCGTCTATTGTCTTATGTAGTCTGGAAGATGAGTGGATGATGGGGTGGGTGCAGTTTTCTCTGTGGTGGGGTTGGGTGGACTGTCCCGGGCTCTGTGGGGCCGGGCGGCGCTGCTTCACTGGGCACCGGTTTGGATGGGCCTGGGCCCCCTTTCCCTGGCGGGTCGCGGAGTATGGGGGTGCCTACTGGGGTCAGCGGCGGAGCTGGCCCAAGGGAGGGGTCACTTGCCCCAAGGGAGAGGTCACTTGCCCCTCCCTTCCTTCCCTCCCCATCTCCAGCTGCCTCCCTCTTCCCGCTCCACCACAACCACCCACACATGCAGGGCCTTGGAGTAGGGGTGTGTCACCAGGGTGCAGAGGAGGTAACCCCCCCCCCCCCCCCCCCCCCCAGTCCCCGTCCCCTTCTGGCTGCCTCTGCCTCAATTTTATCCCACAACTTAGACATTCACATTACTCACACTCTCATTACACATACATATAGGATCTTGGGGGTGGGCACGCTACACGGAATCCAAATTACTATCAGGGTGTACACCTCACCCCTGGAATCGTTGCCCACCTCTCAATTTTAAATACACGTAGACATTGAGGGCTATCAGGGGGGACTATGCGCTTACCTGCTGCTCTCTGGCAGGTAGCTCCATGCCCTCCTGGGTTTTAAATGCACCTTAGAACACACATGCATCAACACTACAATGAGCGGGTGGAGGGATGTGCGTTCTGCTGGAGCGGGGGGGCTAGAAGGAGGAGTTGGCCGTCCGACTGGGGTCTGGAATGTGGGGCCTCCCTGCTGCTGCGGAGTCGGGGCGGTCTGCTTCTCCCCACCGCAGGGAAAAGGGTAACACCACCTGGGTCTGGGTGCAGTTCCCCCCCTCCAGGGGCAAGGGTACCTAGACCCGGTTCGTAGAGTACGCTTGGGGAGTGTGATTGTGTGTACAGTGTCTCTCTATGTCTGTCTCCACGTTGGTTGAGTGTGGAGTAAGTGCATATGAGAGCATGAGGGTGGGAATGGATGTTTGTATCTGTGTGTGCCTGTATGTCTGTGTCTATATGTCAGGTTGGGTATCAGACGCCACCTCTCTGGGGACATCTCAGGTCCTCCAAGATTTGGAGGCCTATCTCCCCCCACCACTTCCCCTGCCGGGGGCGGACTCCCTGAGACATCGGTGCGTTGGTGGTATTTTGTGTCCGGGGATGGGCGTCCAGGTACACACCGGCTCACTCCTTGGCGGCTGCTTATCGGGGCCTGGAGCCTGGGGCTCTCTCGGGCCACTTCGGAGGTGGGGTGCCCCCGGCCTCTCGGCCTGGGGCTTGGTCACTCTGGCACAGCTGGCTGCCGGCGGAGCTCACGGGCACATCACTGCAAACCCCACTGGCTTCTGCTCCGCAGCTGCTGAGTGACCCCTCATCTGGGACTCTCCTCAGCTCTTTCTGGGACAGTGGCGCAGCTGCCCCTCTGTTGGTCTTCCTTGGTCTCTTGTGTTCTGGGGGCCTCTGGAGTCTTGATCTCCTCCATACCTGCTTCATGCCCTGGAGGACGGGGCTGTGGCCCCCCACACCCTCTAGCAGATCATTACATGAAGGAACCTTTTAAAAAACAAGCGCGTCCATGGTCACAAGTGTACACACGGGTGCTCACACACACAAACTACACCCTTTTTGGCTCCTACAGCAAAGCACACTGTGTGCTGTCGATCTTACGTGCTGCACAATAATGTTTAATATTTAGTATTTACTGTTATATTCCCATAGATCATCGTGATGTTGTTTATTATGTTGTTATGTTTCTTCTGCTTGTTTTCTTTTTTCTTTCTCAACAGGTGATCCAGTTGATCGATATATGTATTTTTTTTCTGCTTATTCTGTTGGTTTTTCTCCCCCGTCCCTCTTCTCAGCTGTTTTTCTTTCCCTCTTTCTTTCTCCTCTTTTTTCCCCCAGTCAAGTCTGTCCCATATTCAGCAAGTGAAAATAAAATAAACAATAAAAGGTGAATCAAATGGACCATTGCAGCAAGGCTGGGATGGTCAATTTGGTAAAGTAAATCCGCTGGGCATCTTTCTTCGCCTTTAGACAATAATTCTGATGGCAAAAGAGCCAAACGGGACAGGCACAGAAAAAAAAGAAAAGTGAAGAGACAGCCAGTCAGTGGCAGTCTAGTGAATCACAGCCATTTGATTAAACTATGATGGTTATGGCTTATGCATTGCAGGCGCAGACGTCGTGCAAGGAGGGTGTCTAGGGGGTCCGGGGGAGGCTGAATATACTTGGAGCAACGGCCCTGGCAGGGAGGCAGATGAAGGGCCACGATGAAGGGAGTGCAACCTGATAGCAGAAACCCAGTGTCCAGACAGAGATGCATCTCTCCTGTTTGTAAAGCGTGACAGCCAGGCAGGTACTAAGACAGAGAGAAAACACTGAGTAGAAATGCAGATGTTAGGGAAACTCTCAAGAGCTTGGCGGCCTAGAACTAACGTGGGTTAGCTGAAGATCTGGCAGAGGTCTGTTGTGAGTGCTGGTCTTAAATGCTGGTGACTTGATTGCAGTCAGGTGTGAAGGCTGATGGGAGTCTCCGCCTGAAGGTGGAGCCCAGCAGTGGAAAAACCCCGCACTCACCCGGACCATGACAGTTAAAATGTAAGATAAGATAAGATAAGATACCTTTATTAGTCCCACAAGGGGAAATTTCATGTTAAGGCTGCCGACCTATTGCACGCAATGGCGGCACTCACGACCGCAGTGAGCTTCTCCAAGATGTGATCCAGTTTGTGCTCAGAACTTATTCTGAGTGTTCACGGCAGCCGTAAGCTTCTCCAAGATCTTATCCGTGCTGCACTCAATGAGCCCATTTTGAGAAACTCACGCCTCGTCCCATCGTTTCAACCCCAGCGGGCAGCCTTGTGGGGGTTGGAACAGCTGGTCCGCTTTCTTAATTCTTCGATAAGTCAGGGCCAAGCCAGCTCCGATCAGCAAGGACCCTGTTATCATGGTTCTTATCATGAGCCCAGACTTCTCGTTGAGAAAGGGTGTCAATTACATTCAGAGACCAGTTGATCAAATCCATAATTCATCTTTTGGGTTTTAGAGAACAGACATGTTAAAAACACAACAGCCTTAAAAAATGCAGAATAGTTTGGATCCAGAAGCAGGGTTCATACGTCATCACTTAAAGATTGGATATCCCACCTGCTGTGAATGTTTTAATGCAGTACAGTTGTTATTATTATCATTTGTCACATCCTGTTTGTGACAGTTAAAATAAATAACATTCATATAAGAAATAAAATTGTCTCGTGTAAACTGTGTGGTGTTACAGTGGCTTTTCCACATTTTGTCACATTACAGCCACAAACATGAATCAATGTTATTGGAATTCCACGTGAAAGACCAACACAAAGTGGTGAACACGTGAGAAGTGGAACGAAAATCATACATGATTCCAAACATTTTTTACAAATAAATAACTGCAAAGTGGGGTGTGCGTAATTATTCAGCCCCCTTTGGTCTGAGTGCAGTCAGTTGTTCATAGACATTGCCTGATGAGTGCTAATGACTAAATAGAGTGCACCTGTGTGTAATCTAATGTCAGTACAAATACAGCTGCTCTGTGACGGCCTCAGAGGTTGTCTAAGAGAATATTGGGAGCAACAACACCATGAAGTCCAAAGAACACACCAGACAGGTCAGGGAAAAAGTTATTGAGACATTTAAAGCAGGCTTAGGCTACAAAAAGATTTCCCAAGCCTTGAACATCCCACGGAGCACTGTTCAAGCAATCATTCAGAAATGGAAGGAGTGTGGCACAACTGTAAACCTACCAAGACAAGGCCGTCCACCTAAACTCACAGGCCGAACGAGGAGAGCGCTGATCAGAAATGCAGCCAAGAGGGCCATGGTGACTCTGGACGAGCTGCAGAGATCTACAGCTCAGGTGGGGGAATCTGTCCATAGGACAACTATTAGTCGTGCACTGCACAAAGTTGGCCTTTATGGAAGAGTGGCAAGAAGAAAGCCATTGTTAACAGAAAACCATAAGAAGTCCCGTTTGCAGTTTGCCACAAGCCATGTGGGGGACACAGCAAACATGTGGAAGAAGCTGCTCTGGTCAGATGAAACCAAAATGGCCAAAATACAAAACGCTATGTGGGGCGGAAAACTAACACTGCTCATCACTCTGAACACACCATCCCTGCTGTCAAATATGGTGGTGGCAGCATCATGCTCTGGGGGGGCTTCTCTTCAGCAGGGACAGGGAAGCTGGTCAGAGTTGATGGGAAGATGGATGGAGCCAAATACAGGGCCATCTTCGAAGAAAACCTCTTGGAGTCTGCAAAAGACTTGAGACTGGGGCGGAGGTTCACCTTCCAGCAGGACGACGACCCTAAACATAAAGCCAGGGCAACAATGGGATGGTTTAAAACAAAACGTATCCATGTGTTAGAACGGCCCAGTCAAAGTCCAGATCTAAATCCAATCGAGAATCTGTGGCAAGATCTGAAAACTGCTGTTCACAAACGCTGCCCATCTAATCTGACTGAGCTGGAGCTGTTTTACAAAGAAGAATTTCAGTCTGTAGATGTGCAAAGCTGGTAGAGACAGACCCTAAAAGACTGGCAGCTGTAACTGCAGCAAAAGGTGGTTCAACAAAGTATTGACTCAGGGGGCTGAAAAATTACGCACACCCCACTTTGCAGTTATTTATTTGAAGATGGGCATTTGACAGTGTGCAGCACGTCTGGTGTTTCTGTTGTAGCAGATATCATTTCAAATGTCATTAAAATCATGTAAGCAGTAAAAACAATTAATCCACATCATTCAAGTAGTGCTATTAAGTTTCTTATCTCCAACAAGTGATGTGTTATAGATAACTGATGATTTTGAAGCTAAACTTGTTTTGTAAATGTTTCCACATCTGCTTCTTTTATTTCCAGTGTAGTTTGAACATATTTCAGGTCAAACTGTGTGATGATTCTCTGTGCTGATATGCATGAGAGGTTTCTTAAAGGGAAGTGAAACAATGTGTGAGTTAATGACTGGTGGAGCAGAAAAAACACCTGACAGAAACTTCTTAACGGAGAAATTCAAATTGTGGTTCTTGTCCTCTAAGCTGATTGGTGTTTCCTAGGTGATACCCGCCCCGCCCTGAAGGTGCTGGGTCCCTCCAGTGAGGAGCTGAAACAGGGGAAGGCCACGCTCATGTGTCTGGCCAACAAGGGCTTCCCCTCAGACTGGAGGCTGTCCTGGAAGGTGGATGGCAGTGGCAGCATCAGCTGGGAGGAGAGCAGGAGCCCCGTGGTGCAGGAGAACGACGGCCTCTACAGCTGGAGCAGCACCCTGAGGCTCCCTGCAGACCACTGGATGAAGGTGGGCTCTGTGACCTGTGAGGCCACCCAGGGCTCCCACACTCTGGTCTCAGAGCCACTCAGGAGAGACCAGTGTTCCCAGTCCTGAACTATATGTGACTTTTATGCTGGTCTTACTTTCACACTGCATTCTGTAGCTTTTTTTTTTTTTTCCAATTTCTTCTCTCATTTTTCATTGTTTTGTTTAAAGTTTAAAGTTTGTTTAAAGTTTTAAAGAATAAAAAAAATCTACATTAAATAAGAATCGAGTGTTTGTCTTACTTTTGTGGTGATGTCAATATTAAACTCTAAATAATGATTTCCAGGATTCTTATTGGAAACCAGTGTGCTCTCTGTAGAAAGTCAATATGAGTCAGTAGAATTAAGTCACTTTGAATACATGAAGTTAAGCGAAGTTTATGTTAAAGAATAAGTGCGAAGGGGAATTGATAAGAACTTAGAGATTATGATTTTATTACTGAGAATATTGAGCGACACCGCCGTTATTCATGCAAAGTCATTGCATGCTGTTTAATGAATGTTTTAGCATGTTGTAGCTTGTTATATAAAGCAGTTTGAGTTCTCAGGTGGAGTAGAAAAGCGCAATATAAGAATGAGTCAAATGCCGTGATCAGTGTTGAGGTAGGTATCTTAAAGTATTCTATTATGCAGAGTACTTTTTTAAAGTAATGCAGTACATTATTTTGGTGTTTTTCTGTAAAATCACCTGAAACACACCATCTCATAACTATCATTTAACAATAAGAACTTATAGGCTACAGTCCCTCACGCCACATGGTTCACATGTATTTGAGCAATATTCAGGAATTGGTTCACATGTATTTGAGCTGCTATGAAGCAGAGGTCAAAGGTCAAAATTTGATTGACTGAGATACAGATAGATTTCCAAATTCTTTTTTGTTTAGCAACAATAACATTTTCACTCTATCACTCTGTGTGTGTGTGTGTGTGTGTGTGTGTGTGTGTGTGTGTGTGTGTGTGTGTGTGTGTGTGTGTGTGTGTGTGTGTGTGTGTCCTCAGTGAACTGTATCAGTCTCTGCAGTATCTTCCAGCTGCAGCAGTCACTTCAGTTTCTGTTCAGTCTGACTGAGGGAGGTTTTTGTACGACTGTTTTTCACTGTGTGAACAGATGCTGACTGTTGATATAATGCTGACCTACACAGTAATAAACTGCTGCATCTTCAGCCTGGACTCCACTGATGGTCAGAGTGAAGTCAGAGTTTGATCCACTGCCTGTAAAACGAGCTGGAATCCCTGATTGTCGACTGCTAGCATAGTAAATGAGTAGTTTAGGAACTCCTCCATCTTTCTGTTGGTACCAGGCTAAACGGTCGCTGTTATAAACATTCTGACTGGTCGTACACTTGATGTTCACAGTTGCTCCCACAGCAGAGCTCACTGCTCCAGGCTGAGTCACTGTGATCTGTCCTCTGGACTCTGAGGACACAGAGACAAAAACATAAAGCAGCTTCATGGTTTTGTGGGCTTCATTTCAGAGGGACAGATGTTGATAGAGGAGAGGAGTTTGATTCTCTGGACTTTACCTGTGAAGCAGCAGCAGAGGAGAGTCCAGATGAGGACGCAGATCAAAGTCATGTTTTTGATGAGGAGGATTTCTGTGGCTTCTGTTGTGATGAAGGACAGCTGTCAGTCATCCAGTGTTCAACTCTCAGGACTATAAACTCTCCCAGAGCACTGGAGCATGGTGCTGCTGATGCAAAGTGCCTCTCTATGGAAATCATCTGACTGACTCACACAGGGACTTGGATCGATCAGCTCACATGTTATTGAATATAAGTATTTTTTGAAGAATGGTTTGGTGTTGAACTTAACTTAACCTGGACAGATTTGTGTCCTTTGCACCATTTAATCACATTTAAATTGTCTGTCTGGACTAGTGATGTGCGAATCATGAACGAATCGTTCAATACTCGAGAATCACTTTACTGCCTCATGAATCATGATTCACAACCCCAACTGACTCACTGACTCATCCCTGTTGCTGTTTGCAAGCTAATTTCATTAGTAGAAATATATCCCGCTTATAATTAAAATTGTGGGAAAAAAACAACAGTTATGGTTTAGGGTCCGGATGGCTTTGGGATAGAAGCTCCTCTTGAGTCTCTCTGTCCTCACCCGGATGATGCAGAACCTTCTTCCAGATTGCAGAAGTTGGAACAGTTTGTTTCCAGGATGGGACGGGTCCTTCAGTATCTGCGCTGCTCTAGTCCGGCATCTCCTGGTGTAGGTGTCCTGAAGCGGGGGGAGAGCAATCCTGCAGCAGCGTTCTGCTTTATGGATCACTCTCTGAAGAGCTTTTTGGTCCTTCACACAGCTGTTCCCAAACCAGGATGTGATGTTCTGTGTGAGGATGCTCTCCATAGCTATTTGACACATTTGAGGAAAATACTAATAAAATAAAATAAAAAATAAATAAAATGAATGTTCCCTTTAGTAATCTTAATTTTTTTTTTTTGCTCTTTTTTGCTCTATAAAAATAGTTGTTTTTCTTTTTCAGTCACTCATCTTAGTAGTAGGATTTACATGAAAAGAGAAACAAATTAAGTTTGAGTGAAAATGTAAATTTTTTGCACTCTCTGGGAAACTGACTCAGTGACTCCAAAAACCCGATTCATTTTGGTAAGTGACTCATTCAAACTCGATTCAGTAAAAAGAATCAAATTTACCATCACTAGTCTGGACTCTTGGGGTAACTCTTGACTCTGCATTGATTTAGTTTCAAATCTCAAATCTCCCAGTTACAAAATCCAGGCCCAAACCTAAACCTTGCAAGGGTTGTCATAAGGAAGCCCCATTCAACCCGGTCAAAAGCCTTCTCGACATCAAGCGAGAAGGCCGCAACTGGGGCTAGCTTGAAATAATAATAGAAGTCTTCTAATGTTATCACCTGAAGACCTATTCTTAATAAAACCAACCTGATCACCATTGATGATATCTGGTAATATTTGATCTAAGTGGAAGGCCAAAACCTTTTGCAATCAACTCCTAAAAGGCTTACTGGCTGGTAATTTGCTGGGTCTGATACAAGGGCGTAGATTTGGCATGGACAGAGGGGACGTGTCCCCACCAATACCCAGCGATTGTCCCCACCAATAATTTGATCTCTTCGAGTAAAGAAAAACAAACCCGATAGAAAGAAAAAAAACACGATCTGTCAACATCTCATTCACCCAGCGGTGCAGAAAGAGTTAAATTACGTTATCTACTGGAGTCCTACATTATGTGATAAATATGGCCAATGTGATTGGCTGTGCCTCTCAGGGAGCTCTGTTTAGTTTTAGCAGCGGCAAACATGCGCTGCGAGGAGAGGAGGACGGCAGCAAAAAGGAAGAACCTGGATATAAGAAAGTATTTTTCAAAGAAACCTGTAAGTCACTTAAAGTCAAGCTCACTCATAAAATGTGTCCGTCATAATAACGTTACAGGCTATGCTAGGACATACATGCCAACACTCCCGATTTTTCCGGAAGAATCCCGAATTTCAGTGCCCCTCCCAAAAATCTCCCGGAGCCACCATTCTCCCCAGTTTCTCCCGATTTTCCACCCGGACAACAAAATTGAAAAACCATATCCCAGATTGGCCCAGCCAATTCCAGTTTCCAACAATGGCTACTTAGTTTAAATATTACTCTTATTACTATTTCTGGGTCGCAAAATAAACTTTTAACATATTTTCAGGCGAGAATGTAGCTGTGTAAACTTTATATATCTGAGCCGGCGTTGTGCCAAAAAGTGATTTCCAATGTTTGTGTGTGTTTTTTATGTGTAATGTTGTTACGTATGATGCTAAATAGACTTTGATGAACAGGTATTACAAAGGGTTATATATAAAATGAAAAAATTACCTGTTTCTCAAGTAGATTTGTAACCGTGTTATTGTACTTACATTATAATCAATCAGCTTCCTTTTGTCCACTTAAATTATGTTTACACAATTATTTTTGCATTTACTGCAATTTCACCTGTCCTCTTGGCCAGATTACTCTTAAAAGAGACCTTTGTAAAGTCAACAAGAACTTTTTTAACTCCATAAATAAAGGATACATAAAAGTCCCTGCCAAAAACTGAATACAGCTTCTACCTTGTTACAGGAATGTTGTTTGTTGCTAAAGATGACTTGATATCATTCATGAGGGATACATGTGACATATGTTTCACATATTATAGACCAACAACTTATTTATAGCAGTTTAAATACAAGCAATCAGTTTTTGGCAAATACCAGAAGTCAGTTTTTGGCAGACAGTTACTTCTAGACAAAACACCGGGTCCTCAGGTGGACGCAGTCTTTGAATTTGGACACCCCCGGCCTGTTTCCGGACAGACAGTAATAATGGTGACATTTAACTTTAACGAGAGGAGCAGGCGTGTGTTTTGGCTCCTTCACATAGTGGACATTGAGTTGTTTGAAGCATTGATTTGATCGGGGCAATAGTGCCTAAAACGTTGCATAATTTTGCTGAGAGATCTTTTACTTTGTGGTAATCTTAGATGAGTAGTTTTATGGACAAAAACCAGCAGGTCATTCAGTGTTCCCTTAGTGCTGTTGTGGAAGTTTTCCACTTAAATAAAGCCTGCAGACGAGCGGTGAGCGGTAGCTAACATTCTTTAATCCAAACACACAAAGAACTGACAACCAAGCTTGTGGAGAGCCTACATGACCGCGGGGCAGACGGTCTGCAGAGTCTCTCTGAGCCTAACATGGCTCTCAGTTAAATACCTTCTTCAGGAACAAAAGGCAGTACACAGCTGTTTCACACCTTAAGGTTCACACTCTCTTGCTACCTCCCAGAGTCCTCGAAGAGACAAAAGACTCTTCCTGTGGAGCTGTCTGCTTCCCCCAACTTCCTTACTAGACCCCCACCATTTGTCTTACTGTATGAGTGTGAGACTTGTTAAAATAATGTGATTAATACATAAGTAAAAGAAATTCCTATACAGTGCTAATGTATAAGAGACGTTATTAAGTCCTTAAAGTCATATTCTTTTATTGTCATGACTGTATTTGAAGCTATTTTTATTTTTGTATGATACCTGATTTATATGGAATATGGCTGAAGTAAACTAAAGTATAAAATACTTTTGTTTAATAGTAATTTAACATTATATAATTCACATATAAAACTATGAATTGTAATTTTAAATGGTTTAAAAGCATGTAGAATAGCATATGTAGACAAGTATATTTCTCCTTTTTTATGGAGAAGCAAAGACAAAAAGGAGAACAAAAAGAAACGGGGCAGAGTTCGGTGGTTGAATCATTCGTCCCCACCAATGCCAAAACCAAAACTCCACACTTGGTCTGATATATGCCTATCCTTTTTAGGAATAAGGGAGATTAGTGCATCATTAAATGTACTCGGTAAGGAGCTTATTTCTAGTGCCTCAAGGTAAACTTTATGCAAGACTGGAGCTAAAATATCAATATATTTCTTATAGTACTCAATCGGGAAGCCATCCAAGCCTGGCGATTTCCCATTTTTCATTGATGAGATCACAGCTCTGACCTCTTCTTCAGTTATAGGCGCATCTAGTCTTGTTTTTTGTTCATTTTGTTATCTTTGTGTTCAAATACTAAGAAATGACAAAAGGTTATTTCATGGAAGAAGATACATCTATCCTGTCTCCCTTGGAATATTCCACACTGTTCTGTAGATACTGCTGCTTATGTGCTGTTCTTCTTCCACCTCTGCCTTTATCTTCAGTGAACTGTATCAGTCTCTGCAGTATCTTCCAGCTGCAGCTGCAGTTTCTGTTCAGTCTGACTGAGGGAGGTTTTTGTACGACTGTTTTTCACTGTGTGAACACCCACTGACTGTTAGGATAGTGTTAGGATAAACTGCTGCATCTTCAGCCTGGACTCCACTGATGGTCAGAGTGAAGTCAGAGTTTGATCCACTGCCTGTAAAACGAGCTGGAATCCCTGATTGTCAATTGCTAACAAGGTAAATGAGCAGTTTAGGAACTCCTCCATCTTTCTGTTGGTACCAGTGTAAATGATTGCTATGAACATCCTGACTGGTCCTACACTTGATGCTCACAGTTGCTCCCACAGCAGAGCTCACTGCTCCAGGCTGAGTCACTGTGATCTGTCCTCTGGACTCTGAGGACACAGAGACAAAAACATAAAGCAGCTTCATGGTTTTGTGGGCTTCATTTCAGAGGGACAGATGTTGATAGAGGAGAGGAGTTTGATTCTCTGGACTTTACCTGTGAAGCAGCAGCAGAGGAGAGTCCAGATGAGGACGCAGATCAAAGTCATGTTTTTGATGAGGAGGATTTCTGTGGCTTCTGTTGTGATGAAGGACAGCTGTCAGTCATCCAGTGTTCAACTCTCAGGACTATAAACTCTCCCAGAGCACTGGAGCATGGTGCTGCTGATGCAAAGTGCCTCTCTATGGAAATCATCTGACTGTAAGACAGATTCAGTTGATCTGAAGAATCATTTATAAGTGGATCTATCAGTTTATCACAGTTAATTTTGGGAATATTTCAAGCTTTTTTCTTTCCTTTCATTTTTGTTTTGGTTTAATTTTTTTGGTGGGGGGTATCTTAACCCAAGTAATCACCTTTCTACCACAGGAAAGAAGTTTGAAGAAGCTGCTGCAATTAAAATGTAATTAAATTAAAATTAAAATATGCTCTTATATTCTTTGGAAGACTACAGGGAGACTTCACTTCCATGTCATAAATACTGTGTTTTTCCAGTTTGTGTTTTATCGAGTATTATGCTAACCCGCAGTGAGGTCATTTATTTTATTTAAGACATGACAGCAAAGCTTAGGAAAAATCATTGTGTGATTCTCATTATAGCTTTAACACTTATTGCTTTAACAGCAGGATGGTCCTGGGTTCATCCAGGCTGGGGACTTTCTTTGTGGAGGTTGCAGGTTCCTCCAGTGTTTCTGTGGGCTCTCTCCGGTTTCCTTCCACATCCAAAGACATGCAGATACTGTGGTTAGGTTAACTGGTAATAATAATAATAATAAGAATGAATAACCTTAAATGTATAAATGATTATTTTAAAATGGATGCGAAATTTAACCGGGAGCCAGTGAAGCTGCTTCAGGATTGGGGAGATGTAGTGGGTAGAGGAAGTCCTAGTAATAATACGGGCAGCAGAATTCTGGACACGTTGGAGCATACAACAGCTACTTGGCTCAAATTGTTGATGCTGTTTATCAGTTAATCAGTTTTTCACAATGTCCACTGTAATTTATTTCAAAAGAACAATTTTTTTGGAAGGGAGATTTCCTCACCCCAATCCAAGTGTTGGTCAATCAGGACTGTGCAGGGTGCCAGTTTAGCTCAGTGGGTCATGGGAGGGGGCAGCAGCCTGGATTTGAGTCTAACCTGTGGCCCTTTAATGTGTGTCTTTCCCACTTTCCTGTCTGTCTTCACTGTTTTACTATCCAATGATGGGAAAAATGCTGAAAATGCCACAAAAAAAACATGCTAACTATAAGACAGTGTTGCCTGAAGATAAAATCACACACATTTATCCTTGTAAGACACAATCTGATTTTGTTCACATAAAAAAAAGAAAAGAAATACTGTACTTATCTACTCACAAATACGGTGGCCCCTAGAGACAAAGCACGTACAAACTCCAAAACACTTGCAAACTCCAAAGCACATGCAAATTCCAAAACACAACGGAAGTGCTCCAGGACGCTAGGGGCAGTGTTGAGCTTTTGTTACCTAGTAACTTAACAAGCCAGGAAGTACCAATGACCGGGTCTGCAGCCTTAAAGGCCGCATTTTAAGGCCGATTACGTCACAGCGACACGACGAAGGCTGCTCGAAATGCGGCCCTCAAATGCGTCCCTGAATTTTAGGGATGGGTCGGTGTAGCCTTCATGGCCCAACATATCCCAGATCTCATAGCGCGGCGGTGGTGTGGATAATTTTGCCGAAATAAACGGCACAAGCGGAGCCGCCGAAGAGTAAACTTTCAGAAGTAAGTACTGAAAATTATGTCACTTATTTATGCGCAAATGTTTTTATAATGAAGAACATTAAAACATTGCTGTTGGCCACATGTCGGGAAAGTTATGTGACATTAGTGATGTTTGTACTAACTTGGTTTTAAAGCCTTTACTTCAAAATATACGCCGTTCAATAGTTGACTTTAATCTTACAGAGAATGTGATGATTTTATGGATAATTAAAGTCAGTCATATATCCACAAACACAACAGGCTGAAAGTCAGTGATGCTGCTCGGTTTGCGGTCCTAAATATCACGGCACAAGCAGGATTCACTGCACTGTTAATGTTAGCTATGTTATATTGCTGCCTCTGTTCGGTGGTGTCGAGCCAAACGGACTTTAACGTGTGTTTGAACGAGCTGACGGTTCACTCGTTAAGCTGAAAGAAAGATGCTTTAATCACAGCAGTCACACATGTGTCCACTGTACCATCTGTTTAGCACTCGTAATAACACAAACACTAAATCCTCCTACTTTTGTGCTGTTTTGTAGCAGTGTATACACCTGAGACTGTCACCTGTCTGTCTGTCCTGCACTCTCTCTATTTTTCTTTCTCTCTGATTGTGTAATAAAAGTATGAACATTCATTTATAAATTACACTTGTGTTTGAATCCTGAAGCTTATCACACATTAGATTTCCATGTGTGACAACTGCAAGTGTCCAGAGTGAGGACAGACTGAGGGACTCACTGCTGCACATCATCTGTGAGGCTTTGCACCCTTGATGATCCACCAGGACAAACTCAGCAGCGTGTGAGGAAGAGGAGGAGGAAGAGCCAGCAGCAGCTGACAGATGGAGAGAATAGACAGACTGTTCCCTTTTTGTGAAGGACTTAGAATCACTAATTGTCTGTCCTGAATCAGTCTTATTAGGTAATGTTCAAATAATTTTATCCTCCCAGTGTTTTCAGCGTGGGAGAAAGTACTCAGGGCCTTCAAGTTACACACTATGAAAGGCAGCAACAAGTTTAATGTTCAGAAACCTAAAGTATGTATCAGCAGCAGAATGGAGCTAAAAATAAATGTTTGTTTCAGTTCTATGAAGCTTTGAGTATTTTGGATCAGTAGCACTGCTGTGTTTGTTGCATCATATCGCTGTAATTGTTTATATGCTTTATATATTCTGAGGTAAGTTGATCTATAGTGTTACATCATATTCTATAAGGATGTTATGTGTTTGTAGACTTTCTGCCCAGTTTGACCCATTTACCAGAAGTCAGCCTGTTTAGGGCTCTGATATCTATTCTGTATGATTTAAAGCAGTTATGACATGGTCTGATTTTCTCACCCAATAAAGGAATATTTAATATATTAGTCTACTCTTCATTCTGTCAGAAACAGTTATCACAGCTCATACAATTTCTTTTTACACATGTATGTAAGCAATGAGCCAAATTTAGTAATGCCAACATACTGAAGGAACAACATTTGTCTCTTATATATGATACACCTATATATGCACTGTCAAAGATACTTGTCTTTGAGTGAAGATTTAAGGTGATAACACATATAAATAACTGCAACTTGAATCTGTACTGAGGCTCAGTATTTGACACAGAGTTCATGTTCACTGCTGTAATAGCTAATAATGATTAACATAATAACTATAATATTGGCCATATTATATTTACATTACCAAAGTGAGATGACTTTAGTCTCATGAACAACATTAGCTAATTGTTATTTACTAACTAATCTTAAATGACTGTTCAGTACAGAAATGAAGCCCAAAAATTATGTTTTACTGTCCTGTGGTCTCAGCCTCAGATACTTATCAAATCACACAAAGCTCTTGTAGAAACAAACAAACAAATGAACAAAATATGTTCTCCTTCATTTCTGTCAAACAAAGTTGTATGACACGTTTCCAGCGGTTAGTATCATGGTTGCTAGGCAACCTGGGAAGTGCGACGGAGACTAGACCGTCCCATACAGACAACCTTGCCGTTTATTTTGCAAATCGAGCTCAACACTGCCCCTAGCGTCCTGGAGCACTTCCGTTGTGTTTTGGAATTTGCATGTGCTTTGGAGTTTGCAAGTGTTTTGGAGTTTGCATGTGTTTTGGAGTTTGCATGTGTTTTGGAGTTTGCAAGTGTTTTGGAGTTTGCAAGTGTTTTGGAGTTTGCATGTGTTTTGGAGTTTGCAAGTGTTTTGGAGTTTGCATGTGTTTTGGAGTTTGCAAGTGTTTTGGAGTTTGCAAGTGTTTTGGAGTTTGCAAGTGTTTTGGAGTTTGCAAGTGTTTTGGAGTTTGCAAGTGTTTTGGAGTTTGCAAGTGTTTTGGAGTTTGCATGTGTTTTGGAGTTTGCAAGTGTTTTGGAGTTTGCAAGTGTTTTGGAGTTTGCATGTGTTTTGGAGTTTGCAAGTGTTTTGGAGTTTGCAAGTGTTTCGGAGTTTGCAAGTGTTTTGGAGTTTGCAAGTTTTTTGGAGTTTGCATGTGTTTTGGAGTTTGCAAGTGTTTTGGAGTTTGCATGTGTTTTGGAGTTTGCATGTGTTTTGGAGTTTGCAAGTGTTTTGGAGTTTGCAAGTGTTTTGGAGTTTGCATGTGTTTTGGAGTTTGCAAGTGTTTTGGAGTTTGCAAGTTTTTTGGAGTTTGCAAGTGTTTTGGAGTTTGCAAGTGTTCTGGAGTTTGCATGTGTTTTGGAGTTTGCAAGTGTTTTGGAGTTTGCATGTGTTTTGGAGTTTGCAAGTGTTTTGGAGTTTGCAAGTGTTTTGGAGTTTGCATGTGTTTTGGAGTTAGTACGTGCTTTGTCTCTAGGGGCCACCGTAAAAATCAGTTAAAAGATAAAGTTTTTTCAGCATGACTGGAAGAGAAAATTACAAAGAAAAACTGATCTGATGCCAATCACAACATCTGTCAAAGATGGTGGAGACAAAGTTATGGCACTGATGGTTTTGGCTGTAAGTGTAGCTGGGCCACTAGTTTTTATTGATAATGTTGCTGCTGATAGAGGAAGCATGTCACAATCTGGGAGGCAGATCGTCTGGAGGAGGATTTGGACCCAAACGCAAGCACGGACGACAGCGTAGCTGTGAGCAAGTTTATTAACAATGAAAGGCAAAATATAAACCAGAGCAGAGCATTTTGTGGGCCTTGAAGGTCTGCACGTCAGTCACATCCTGGTTCTTTGAGTCAGATTCCACTGTGTTGGTGTACACAGTAAAATAGTGAAAATGTGTCATTGTCCAAAAACTTATGGATCAAACTATATTTAAACTAATGTTGTACGGTGTTATTATGATGGTATTTGAAGAAGTCATATCAGCTGAGTCATGGCTGCTGTGAAAACAGTGAATGATTTTGTTAAGTTTGTTTTTTTCTCAGAGTCAGAGAGCCGTGTCTCTCTATAGTCAGAGGTTTTTGTACGGCGCCTCAATGAGTTTGTATCACTGTGGTGGACTTTTGGTGGAGGAACCAGACTGCACGTTGGAAGTAAGTCCAACTTAAACCTCTTTTATTTTATCAGATTTCTTTCTTGTGGTTATCTTGACTTTTCTGTTCAGTGTGCCAGAAAACAAAAATCATTAAAATAGTTTTTAGATCAATTTTCATGAAGACACAAAGTTAGCTTCAGAATAAATGTTAAAATCAATATGAACAAATAATATAAAACATCAGAGTTGACTTGAGGATTATTGAGATATATATATGTCTGGTTAAGTCTTGAGAGCTTTTGGTTTTAATTCAGTCTGTTAGAGTCAGAGAGCCGTGTCTCTCTACAGTCAGAGGTTTTTGTACGGCGGCTCAGTGAGTTTGTATCACTGTGGTGGACTTTTGGTGGAGGAACCAGACTGGATGTTGGAAGTAAGATTATAATGTTTTTAAAGAAACTATATTGAGGTTTAAATGTTAGCTTTATAACAATGAAGTATTCATGTAGAGGTAATATTATAACCATTATACACTGGAGGCTGACTCCATCAGCTTTAATTCGATTTTATGTCGACATTTCTGGCATAAAGACAATGCATTGTGTAAATAATATAAACTGTCATCAGCTTGTGATTATTTTCTAGTTTTAAATCACAGTCACTGTTTCTAAGATGAATTAAATGTAACTGTCCTCAAGTTAAACAGAGTGAAGATAAAGATTTCTGGTGTTTTACTTCAGTCAGTAAAAATGTAGAATTTGCTTAGAAATCATAAAAGCACTACAATAAATGACTGAAATTCACATGAGGTAAGTAGAAAACTTGTGTATTATACAGAACGGAGGTTTTTGAAGCTTAACATCTTGTATAATTGTTGCCATATCTGCTTATTTTATTTCCAGAAGTTAAAGATGGGCATTTGACAGTGTGCAGCACGTCTGGTGTTTCTGTTGTAGCAGATATCATTTCAAATGTCATTAAAATCATGTAAGCAGTAAAAAAAATTAATCCAAAACATTCAAGTAGTGCTATTAAGTTTCTTATCTCCAACAAGTGATGTGTTATAGATAACTGATGATTTTGAAGCTAAACTTGTTTTGTAAATGTTTCCACATCTGCTTCTTTTATTTCCAGTGTAGTTTGAACATATTTCAGGTCAAACTGTGTGATGATTCTCTCTGTGCTGATATGCATGAGAGGTTTCTTAAAGGGAAGTGAAACAATGTGTGAGTTAATGACTGGTGGAGCAGAAAAAACACCTGACAGAAACTTCTTAACGGAGAAAATCAAATTGTGGTTCCTGTCCTCTAAGCTGATTGGTGTTTCCTAGGTGATACCCGCCCCGCCCTGAAGGTGCTGGGTCCCTCCAGTGAGGAGCTGAAACAGGGGAAGGCCACGCTCATGTGTCTGGCCAACAAGGGCTTCCCCTCAGACTGGAGGCTGTCCTGGAAGGTGGATGGCAGTGGCAGCATCAGCTGGGAGGAGAGCAGGAGCCCCGTGGTGCAGGAGAACGACGGCCTCTACAGCTGGAGCAGCACCCTGAGGCTCCCTGCAGACCACTGGATGAAGGTGGGCTCTGTGACCTGTGAGGCCACCCAGGGCTCCCACACTCTGGTCTCAGAGCCACTCAGGAGAGACCAGTGTCCCCAGTCCTGAACTATATGTGACTTTTAAACTGGTCTTACTTTCACACTGCATTCTGTAGCTTTTTTTTTTTCCAATTTCTTCTCTCATTTTTCATTGCTTTGTTTAAAGTTTAAAGTTTGTTTAAAGTTTTAAAGAATAAAAAAAAAACCTACATTAAATAAGAATCGAGTGTTTGTCTTACTTTTGTGGTGATGTCAATATTAAACTCTAAATAATGATTTCCAGGATTCTTATTGGAAACCAGTGTGCTATCTGTAGTCAATATGGATTGATATGTTTATTGATTAGCATTCAAATATCTCAGTGAAGACAGAACAAAGATTTACCACAAAGCAAGAAAGCATGAGACAAGGCTAATCAAAAGGTATTGGCTGAAGCATTTGCTTATTACGCCAACCCTTTTAACAAAAGATCTTTTAGCATGCAGCTCCTGTACACAGGGCTCGAAGCAAATAATAAAATTCAATTCAATTCAATTTCATTTATATAGCGCCAAATCACAACAAATGTCGCCTCAAGGCGCTTCATAGATACAGAGAGAAAAGCCCAACAATCATATGACCCCCTATGAGGAAGCACTTTGGCGACAGTGGGAAGGAAAAACTCCCTTTTAACAGGAAGAAACCTCCGGCAGAACCCGGCTCAGGGAGGGGCGGCCATCTGCTGCGACCGGTTGGGGTGAGAGAAAGCAAACAAAGCAAAAACAAAACAAACAAACAAACAAACAAGAAAAAACACCACCACCTTAGTAAGTAACTACATCAAAGCAAAAGAATCAAGAGGTTTAGAATTAAGTCACTTTGAATACATGAAGTTAAGCGAAGTTTATGTTAAAGAATAAGTGCGAAGGGGAATTGATAAGAACTTAGAGATTCTGATTTTATTACTGAGAATATTGAGCGACACCGCCGTTATTCCTGCAAAGTCATTGCATGCTGTTTAATGAATGTTTCAGCATGTTGTAGCTTGTTATATAAAGCAGTTTGAGTTCTCAGGTGGAGTAGAAAAGCGCAATATAAGAATGAGTCAAATGCCGTAATCAGTGTTGAGGTAGGTATCTTAAAGTATTCTATTATGCAGAGTACTTTTTTAAAGTAATGCAGTACATTATTTTGGTGTTTTTCTGTAAAATCACCTGAAACACACCATCTCATAACTATCATTTAACAATAAGAACTTATAGGCTACAGTCCCTCACGCCAATATAAATCCCTATCCTAATGAGGACACACATACAGTGGCTTGCAAAAGTATTCAGCCCCCTTGAACTTTCCCACATTTTGTCACATTACAGCCACAAACATGAATCAATTTTATTGGAATTGCAAGACAAAGTTATCAGACTAGTATTGAACAGCAAAAAAGAAAAAATCTACAAACCTGAGAAAATTGGACTTAAAGTTTCTATTTGAAGTTTTTATATAAGTTATGCAGACAATTGTGACTCACTGATTTTGGTGATTTACTTGTGTTTTTTTCTCTTTCTTTAAAAAATGTTTTCATAATGAGCAATATTCAGGAATTGGTTCACATGTATTTGAGCTGCTATGAAGCAGAGGTCAAAGGTCAAAATTTGATTGACTGAGATACAGATTTCCAACTTCTTTTGTGTGTGTGTGTGTGTGTGTGTGTGTGTGTGTGTGTGTGTGTGTGTGTGTGTGTGTGTGTGTGTGTGTGTCCTCAGTGAACTGTATCAGTCTCTGCAGTATCTTCCAGCTGCAGCAGTCACTTCAGTTTCTGTTCAGTCTGACTGAGGGAGGTTTTTGTACGACTGTTTTTCACTGTGTGAACACCCACTGAATGTGGGTGCTGTGAAAACTCTGACAGTAATAAACTGCTGCATCTTCAGCCTGGACTCCACTGATGGTCAGAGTGAAGTCAGCGTTTGATCCACTGCCTGTAAAACGAGCTGGAATCCCTGATTCTCGAATGCTAGCATAGTAAATGAGCAGTTTAGGAACTCCTCCATCTTTCTGTTGGTACCAGGCTAAACGGTTTCCACTATCTACACGCTCACTGGTCGTACATTTGATGCTCACAGTTCCTCCCACAGCAGAGCTCACTGCTCCAGGCTGAGTCACTGTGATCTGTCCTCTGGACTCTGAGGACACAGAGACAAAAACATAAAGCAGCTTCATGGTTTTGTGGGCTTCATTTCAGAGGGACAGATGTTGATAGAGGAGAGGAGTTTGATTCTCTGGACTTTACCTGCGAAGCAGCAGCAGAGGAGAGTCCAGATGAGGACGCAGATCAAAGTCATGTTTTTGATGAGGAGGATTTCTGTGGCTTCTGTTGTGATGAAGGACAGCTGTCAGTCATCCAGTGTTCAACTCTCAGGACTATAAACTCTCCCAGAGCACTGGAGCATGGTGCTGCTGATGCAAAGTGCCTCTCTATGGAAATCATCTGACTGACACAATGAAATCCTTCGTGCTTTTTCTGTCTGAATTAATGATGTCTTTTCTGTTTTTGCTTAGTTTCCTATTAATTGATATTAAAAATTACTCAAAATTTAATTTGCAGTTTCCATATGGATTACAGTTAATGTGTAACCTGTCCCTAACCTGGGACAGCTGGGTAAAGCTCCAGCCTCTCCAGAATCCTGTCACATAAGATCACAGATTGAAATAGAAAGTGTGTCACCATCAATATTTTTTATAACTTTGATTTTATTTTTTTATATATAAATTTGTTGGCCCAACAGCTAATTTAGGAAATTATATAGGTGACTCATAACTGAATGATCAGCTGTCAGTCATTCAGTGTTTAACAGAATGGCTTATTTATTTATTAATGTCAATAGTAAATGATCAGCTGTAATGAATATTATCTGTAGTGTCCACCTTAACACAAGCTCACTCTTCTGAAAAGAAAAACAAATTATCATCAAGAGAACTAAAACCATGAATAACAATAATCAAGAAATATAAATTAAACACAGAACACTTGGTCACAGACCCAGGGCCGTGAAAACTATTTTGATTGAAAACATATATTATGTTGTTTAATTTATAATGACGCAGAGCTGGTAAAAGAGGAAGAATTTATAGATTATCTGGGATGAAGAATAGTTGAGTTCTTTAAAATAAATAACACAAAAACATCTGCCTTCATTGAATGAAAGCATTGAATAAATAAAAATATTTATATTTTTATTGAGATTCATAAAAAGCTTTATTACTTAAAGAGTTACAACAAATCAGACTGCTTATGTAATGGAGTTATTTCTAGGAAAACATCAGTCAGAAGATTGATCCACAGAGGGAGAAATAGCCATATGCTATGAGATGATAAATTAATGACGTTTGAAGCAAATGCTTAAATTTACAACACGTGTTCTTTGGTCAGAGTGGCAACCCAGATAACTGTTGCTATGACAATATATAAAGTATGGATATATTATAGTAAAGTTGTTATTACACATTATGTTGAAAACAGCAAAGCTTTTGGAGAATTTCACCAGCCATTTGTACAGTACTGCACTTAAAACAACACAGAAGAGCTACTGATTATTGAAGGTGTTAACTACAGTTTCAAATGGAAACAGAGGACACCTGGATTCTGAAATAAACACTGGGTGCTGGGAAATGGTGCAAAGTAATTGAACGACTGTCTACTACAAACAATCTCATGGGGATACAAGATTATCTTTGTAATTCATCTTGGTATAATGAGGAAACAAAGTATTTTGAGTTCAAGAGGTGAGCTTGCATGTATCAGCATGAGGTCCAGGAAATCATCAATCAGCTGAAAAACTAAATCAAACATAGAGAAAAAAAACTTTATTACTGTCAAGTTACACTCAAGAACTGGAAGACTGGATTAGACTTTGCCAGTAAAACATTTAAAAGGTCAAAAACTACAGTGGGCCCTAGAGACAAAGCACATGCAAACTCCAAAACACATGCAAACTCCAAAACACTTGCAAACTCCAAAACACAACGGAAGTGCTCCAGGACGCTAGGGGCAGTGTTGAGCTTTTGTTACCTAGTAACTACACAAGCCAGGAAGTACCAATGACCGGATTTTGGCTGTATCCCAATTCAGGGTCTGCAGCCTTAAAGGCCGCATTTTAAGGGCGATTACGTCACAGCGACACGACGAAGGCTGCTTGAAATGCGGCCCTCAAATGCGTCCCTGAATTTTAAGGATGGGTCGGTGTAGCCTTCATCGCCCAACATATCCCAGATTTCATAGCGCGGCGGTGGTGTGGATAATTTTGCCGAAAAAAACGGCAGAAGCGGAGCCGCCGAAGAGTAAACTTTCAGAAGTAAGTACTGAATATTATGTCACTTATTTATGCGCAAATGTTTTTATAATGAAGAACATTAAAACATTACTCTTGGCCACATGTCGGGAAAGTTATTTGACATTAGCGATGTTTGTACTAACTTGGTTTTAAAGCCTTTACTTCAAAATATACGCCGTTCAATAGTTGACTTTAATCTTACAGAGAATGTGATGATTTCATGGATAATTAAAGTCAGTCATATATCCACAAACACAACAAGCTGAAAGTCAGTGATGCTGCTTGGTTTGCAGTCCTAAATATCACGGCACAAGCAGGATTCACTGCACTGTTAATGTTAGCTATGTTATATTGCTGCCTCTGTTCGGTGGTGTCGAGCCAAACGGACTTTAACGTGTGTTTGAACGAGCTGACGGTTCACTCGTTAAGCTGAAAGAAAGATGCTTTAATCAAAGGAGTCACACATGTGTCTACTGTACCATCTGGTAACTCTTCTTGTTTCGTAATAACACAAACACTAAATCCTCCTGTTTGTAGCAGTGTATACACCTGAGACTGTCACCTGTCTGTCTGTCCTGCACTCTCTCTCTTTTTCTTTCTCTCTGATTGTGTAATAAAAGTATGAACATGTATTTATAAGTTACACTTGTGTTTGAATCCTGAAGCTTCTCACACATTTGATTTCCATGTGTGACGACTGCAAGTGTCCAGAGTGAGGACAGACTGAGGGACCCACTGCTGCACATCATCTGTGAGGCTTTGCACCCCTGATGATCCACCAGGACAAACTCAGCAGTGTGTGAGGAAGAGGAGGAGGAAGAGCCAGCAGCAGCTGACAGATGGAGAGAATAGACAGACTGTTCCCTGTTTGTGAAGGACTGTTAGAAAAGTTTAACATAACTAATTGTCTGTCCTGAATCAGTCTTATTAGGTAATGTTCAAATAATTTTATCATTCCAGTGTTTGCAGTGTGGGAGAAAGTACTCAGGGCCTTCAAGTTACACACTATGAAAGGCAGCAACAAGTTTAATATTCAGAAACCTAAAGTATGTATCAGCAGCAGAATGAAGCTAAAAATAAATGTTTGTTTCAGTTCTATGAAGCTTTGAGTATTTTGGATTAGTAGTACTGATGTGTTTGTTGCATCATATTGCTGTAATTGTTTATATGCTTTATATATTCTGAGCTAAGTTGATCTATAGTGTTACATCATATTCTATAAGGATGTTATGTGTTTGTAGACTTTCTGCCAAGTTTGACCCATTTACCAGAAGTCAGCCTGTTTAAGGCTCTGATATCTATTCTGTATGACTTAAAGCAGTTATGACATGGTCTGATTTTCTCACCCAATAAAGGAATATTCAATATATCAGTCTACTCTTCATTCTATCAGAAACAGTTATCACAGCTCGTACAATTTCTTTTTACACATGTATGTAAGCAATGAGCCAAATTTAGTGATGCCAACATACTGAAGGAACAACATTTGTCTCTTATATATGATACACCTATATATGCACTGTCAAAGATACTTTCTGTCAAACAAAGTTGTATGACACGTTTCCAGCGGTTAGGATCATGGTTGCTAGGCAACCTGGGAAGCGCGACGGAGACTAGACCGTCCCATACAGACAACCTTGCCGTTTATTTTGCAAATCGAGCTCAACACTGCCCCTAGCGTCCTGGAGCACTTCCGTTGTGTTTTGGAATTTGCATGTGTTTTGGAGTTTGCATGTGTTTTGAATTTTGCAAGTGTTTTGGAGTTTGCAAGTGTTTTGGAGTTAGTACGTGCTTTGTCTCTAGGGGCCACCGTAAAAATCAGTTAAAAGATAAAGTTTTTTCAGCATGACTGGAAGAGAAAATTACAAAGAAAAACTGATCTGATGCCAATCACAACATCTGTCAAAGATGGTGGAGACAAAGTTATGGCACTGATGGTTTTGGCTGTAAGTGTAGCTGGGCCACTAGTTTTTATTGATAATGTTGCTGCTGATAGAGGAAGCATGTCACAATCTGGGAGGCAGATCGTCTGGAGGAGGATTTGGACCCAAACGCAAGCACAGATGACAGCGTAGCTGTGAGCAAGTTTATTAACAATGAAAGACAAAATATAAACCAGAGCAGAGCATTTTGTGGGCCTTGAAGGTCTGCACGTCAGTCACATCCTGGTTCTTTGAGTCAGATTCCACTGTGTAGCTGTAGCACTACCCTAACCCTGACTCAAGCCTTCACCCTAAAATTGAATGATTTACCTTGGAATTTGTCCCCATAAAGTAGGCGAGACCTCACAACATGAGTGTGTAAACAAATTTGTGTCCCCACAACAATAAGTACATTGACCACACACACTGACACCCACACAGCAATATTGATATGGCAGGGATCAGGCCCACACAATGTGCTTACACATGGCCTACATACCACAAAGAATGATGGCCCTTTGGAGGCCCAGACCTGGTTTGCCAGAGGTGGCCCACACATGGGTCAGCACAAGGCCAGTTTCAGACACCCTGGTCGTCCTGTGCTGGCCCATGTGTGGGCCACCTCTGGCAAACCTGATCTGGGTCACCAAAGGGCCGTCATTCTTTGCGGTATGTGGGCCATCTGTAGGTGATGTGCAGCCACGGGCCAGTTGTAGACACACTGCTGGCCCTGTGCTGGCCCAGAACAGTTTCAGCTCTGGCCCCAGATGTTGGCATAATGTGTACCTTAATCAAGTCATGCAATAACAACATGTGCCGGAACATGCAAAACAGTGCAAAAGTAACATGCCGAAACTCTGTTCAGACAGTGAATGGACTGATTTTTATGTAGCGCTTTTCTACTCTCCCAGATTACTCAAAGTGCCGGCTTGATACCAGATCCTGGCCAGACCTGCTTGCTATGTGGGCACTAACACACACACAGACACAGTTACTTTACCAACTGACCCCTGAGCTCCTAAGTGTCCCTCAAATGAAAGTCACACCACCTTAAACTCATCATTCTATTGGAAAGAGATGTGCCTGGTAGCATTGTTTGAAAAAAAAAAGTTGGTTTTTTTTGAAGGGCCACCGTGAGGCATGAAACTGTGGTTTGTTGCCTCAGGGCAACGCTATGCATTAGAGGGATAAGTTATGCAGACAATTGTGACTCACTGATTATGGTGATTTACTTGTGTTTTTTTCTCTTTCCTTAAGAAATGTTTTCATAATGAGCAATATTCAGGAATTGGTTCACATGTATTTGAGCTGCTATGAAGCAGAGGTCAAAGGTCAAAATTTGATTGACTGAGATACAGATTTCCAACTTCTTTTTTGTTTAGCAACAATAACATTTTCACTCTATCACTGTGTGTGTGTGTGTGTGTGTGTGTGTGTGTGTGTGTGTCCTCAGTGAACTGTATCAGTCTCTGCAGTATCTTCCAGCTGCAGCAGTCACTTCAGTTTCTGTTCAGTCTGACTGAGGGAGGTTTTTGTACGACTGTTTTTCAATGTGTGAACAGATGCTGACTGTTGATATAATGCTGACTCTGACAGTAATAAACTGCTGCATCTTCAGCCTGGACTCCACTGATGGTCAGAGTGAAGTCAGAGTTTGATCCACTGCCTGTAAAACGAGCTGGAATCCCTGAATATCGATTGCTAGCAATATAAATGAGCAGTTTAGGAACTCCTCCATCTTTCTGTTGGTACCAGTATAAGCAGTTGTTGCCAAGAACATCCTGACTGGTCGTACACTTGATGCTCACAGTTGCTCCCACAGCAGAGCTCACTACTCCAGGCTGAGTCACTGTGATCTGTCCTCTGGACTCTGAGGACACAGAGACAAAAACATAAAGCAGCTTCATGGTTTTGTGGGCTTCATTTCAGAGGGACAGATGTTGATAGAGGAGAGGAGTTTGATTCTCTGGACTTTACCTGCGAAGCAGCAGCAGAGGAGAGTCCAGATGAGGACGCAGATCAAAGTCATGTTTTTGATGAGGAGGATTTCTGTGGCTTCTGTTGTGATGAAGGACAGCTGTCAGTCATCCAGTGTTCAACTCTCAGGACTATAAACTCTCCCAGAGCACTGGAGCATGGTGCTGCTGATGCAAAGTGCCTCTCTATGGAAATCATCTGACTGACACAATGAAATCCTTTGTGCTTTTTCTGTCTGAATTAATGATGTCTTTTCTGTTTCTGCTTAGTTTCCTATTAATTGATATTAAAAATTACTCAAAATTTAATTTGCAGTTTCCATATGGATTACAGTTAATGTGTAACCTGCCCCTAACCTGGGACAGCTGGGTAAAGCTCCAGCGTCTCCAGAATCCTGTCACATAAGATCACAGATTGAAATAGAAAGTGTGTCACCATCAATATTTTTTATAACTTTGATTTTATTTTTTTATATATAAATTTGTTGGCCCAACAGCTAATTTAGGAAATTATATAGGTGACTCATAACTGAATGATCAGCTGTCAGTCATTCAGAATGGCTTATTTATTTATTAATGTCAATAGTAAATGATCAGCTGTAATGAATATTATCTGTAGTGTCCATCTTAACACAAGCTCACTCTTCTGAAAAGAAAAACAAAGTATCATCAAGAGAACTAAAACCATGAATAACAATAATCAAGAAATATAAATTAAACACAGAACACTTGGTCACAGACCCAGGGCCGTGAAAACTATTTTGATTGAAAACATATATTATGTTGTTTAATTTATAATGACGCAGAGTTGGTAAAAGAGGAAGAATTTATAGATTATCTGGGATGAAGAATAGTTGAGTTCTTTAAAATAAATAACACAAAAACATCTGCCTTCATTGAATGAAAGCATTGAATAAATAAAAATATTTATATTTTTATTGAGATTCATAAAAAGCTTTATTACCTAAAGAAGTACAACAAATCAGACTGCTTATGTAATGGAGTTATTTCTAGGAAAACGTCTGTCAGAAGATTGATCCACGGAGGGAAAAATAGCTGCTATGAGATGATAAATTAATGACGTTTGAAGCAAATGCTTAAATTTACAACACGTGTTCTTTGGTCAGAGTGGTGTAACCCAGTGTTAAAAACAGGATTAAAAGTATAAATATTCATACTCTCACAATGGGAATAAATATTGATAAAAACAAAGTTAATTAGAATAAATACTGATAAAAAGCATGTAAACATAAGTTTAATTAATATGTATATGTAATATATATATGGTGTGGGGGCAGGACTTAGTCCTGTAGAGTGTGTTTGTCAGATCCACTGAGCCACCAATCATTGGCCGGTCTGACCCTCCCCCAGTCTGTGCGCTGCTCAGACACCTGTGTGTGCCTTCGTGTGCCAGTCAGATACGCCAGAGACACAGACGGTGAAAGATCAGTTTACCCGTGCGGCGAAGAAGCTAGCTGGATAGTGAAAGTCCTTTTTTCGGCAAGAATAATAAGAGTGATACTGTATTCCAGAGGCCGTGAGCCAGCGTGAGCTCTGTGAAGCCCCGTGTAACATTTGTTGCTTCACATGGTAAGTCCCAGGCAGCGCATGTGCGCTAGCATAGCATGCTACTTGCCGCTAGCTCCGATGCTAACTTCCGTTAGCCATTTTGCAATGAAAGTGCCTTTTCCGAGGCTAAAACAATTAGCACTGAGTCTGCTGCACTTTATACGAGATGTTCTTTAAAGGTTTATGTCACATTACTGTGGTATTGATGTATAATGTATGGTTTTGTGCGAAGTTGTTATGTTAGCACATATTCACTTTTCTCATGGTGCTAATTATAGTTCTGCACACTAAGTATTAGCAACGTGAAATTAAGTGCCTTCACCTGCACTTTACTTAGCTGAAACTTGATAAGTCTCAAGCCAATGTGTATTTTTAATGCACTGCTGAGCTATTTTGTATTATTTTAAATGTGTGTTTCCTATGCACTTTTTTCCTTTGAAATTAGAATAATTTGTTGTACAACATAGAATATTTTGAAAGAAATTTAGAAACACTACAAGCAACCAGTAGTAATAATAAGTTACAGACATGATATGACATGATTTTTTTTTCCAATTTCTTCTCTCATTTTTCATTGCTTTGTTTAAAGTTTAAAGTTTGTTTAAAGTTTTAAAGAATAAAAAAAAATCGACATTAAATAAGAATCGAGTGTTTGTCTTACTTTTGTGGTGATGTCAATATTAAACTCTAAATAATGATTTCCAGGATTCTTATTGGAAACCAGTGTGCTATCTGTAGAAAGTCAATATGAGTCAGTAGAATTAAGTCACTTTGAATACATGAAGTTAAGCAAAGTTTATGTTAAAGAATAAGTGCGAAGGGGAATTGATAAGAACTTAGAGATTAGGATTTTATTACTGAGAATATTGAGCGACACCGCCGTTATTCATGCAAAGTCATTGCATGCTGTTTAATGAATGTTTCAGCATGTTGTAGCTTGTTATATAAAGCAGTTTGAGTTCTCAGGTGGAGTAGAAAAGCACAATATAAGAATGAGTCAAATGCCGTGATCAGTGTTGAGGTAGGTATCTTAAAGTATTCTATTATGCAGAGTACTTTTTTAAAGTAATGCAGTACATTATTTTGGTGTTTTTCTGTAAAATCACCTGAAACACACCATCTCATAACTATCATTTAACAATAAGAACTTATAGGCTACAGTCCCTCACGCCAATATAAATCCCTATCCTAATGAGGACACACATACAGTGGCTTGCAAAAGTATTCGGCCCCCTTGAACTTTCCCACATTTTGTCACATTACAGCCACAAACATGAATCAATTTTATTGGAATTGCAAGACAAAGTAATCAGACTAGTATTGAACAGCAAAAAAGAAAAAAATCTACAAACCTGAGAAAATTGGACTTAAAGTTTCTATTGGAAGTATTTATATAACCCTCTACGGCATGACTTTTTAATTTTGGGGGAAAAAAATATTTCTCCCTATTTTGGGGGAGCTTTAGGGTCCCTAATAATATATCAACAGTGTTGGTCAAGTTACTTGAAAAAAGTAATCAGTAATTAATTACTGATTACTTCTCCAAAAAAGTAATCCCGTTACTTTACTGATTACTTATTTTCAAAAGTAATTACTTAGTAGTAACTTAGTTACTTAGTTACTTAGTTACTTAGTTACTTTTTAAAAACATGATTTACAACCTGAATAGGTGATAAAGCGATAGATCTTTCAGCCCAATTCTACTTTTTCTACATAATCCATCATACAAAATGTAATCAAATGGAAAAGTCTTTTTTTAAAACTTGTTTTGTTAGTTTTAATCTTTTAACTTTATGCATGAAGCAAAATTTTAATTATATGCACCATTCTTAAACACAGCAGAAAATAAATAAAGTCAAAGACTAGCGGTCCTTTTGCTCTATTTTCACCTGTAAAGCAGGAGTAGAGTAGGCGGAGGTTTATCCTGGTGCAGGTGTGCCGCAGCGGTCAGTGGAAGGATACCGCAGTTTCTCTGTGAGTTTCTCATTACGACATAGCTACTCGGTGCTTGCTTGGAAGTTTAGGGGGGTTTTTTTCCACTGTAAAAAGAAGTTTTCTTCCCACGCACAGCGGACACTAATGTTTTTGTCACTTTTTACGGAATCAAACTCAAAATAAGGTCAGTACTTCCACGCTTTAAACGCTGCACGCTCATACTCTCTCTCTGCACTCGATATATGATCCATTGTTGATCTGCACACAGCTGTTGTCACGAACATCACACTCGCTTACGTCACTGTCATGAGACATTCTCGCAAGAAAATCACGGTTTTAGTAACGCAGTAACGCAGCGTTCCTACGGAAAGTAACGGTAATCTAATTACCGTTTTTGCAATAGTAATCCCTTACTTTACTCGTTACTTGAAAAAAGTAATCGGATTACAGTAACGCGTTACAAGTAACGCGTTACTGCCCATCTCTGTATATCAATCATAAAATTTGACACCCTGCCCCCCCCAAACAGATATTGTTTTGTTGCTTCAAGGCAACACTGTGCAACAAGGGTAGTAAAATGCCAAGTTATTCTATAATAAGTTGTACTAGTACAACAAGGATGAACAAATAAATAAACAACAAATAAACAATGTAAACATTTCACAAAACAATAAAACACCAAAATACATCCAACATTTGACCCTAACCCCATGCACGTGCACACGCACGCACATGCACACACACACACACACACACACACACACGTTGTGTTTCCATCACTTTTGGGGACATTACATTAACTTACATTAATTTCCTGGAGACTTATCCTGACTCTACCCATCACAAGTCCCTGCCTGAACCTTACCCTTACCCTGATTCAAGCCTTGCAATTTGTCCCCATAAAGTAGGCGAGACCTCACAACATGAGTGTGTAAACAAATTTGTGTCCCTACAACAATAAGTACATTGACCACACACACTGACACCCACACAGCAATATTGGTATGGCAGGGATCAGGCCCACACAATGTGCTTACACATGGCCCACATACCGCAAAGAATGATGGCCCTTTGGTGGCCCAGACCTGGTTTGCCAGAGGTGGCCCACACATGGGTCAGCACAAGGCCAGTTTCAGACACCCTGGTCGTCCTGTGCTGGCCCATGTGTGGATTACCTCTGGCAAACCTGATCTGGGCCACCAAAGGGCCGTTATTCATTGCGGTATGTGGGCCATCTGTAGGTGATGTGCAGCCACGGGCCAGTTGTAGACACACTGCTGGCCCTGTGCTGGCCCAGAACAGTTTCAGCTCTGGCCCCAGATGTCAGCATAATGTGTACCTTAATCAAGTCATGCAATAACAACATGTGCCGGAACATGCAAAACAGTGCAAAAGTAACATGCCGAAACTCTGTTCAGACAGTGAATGGACTGATTTTTATGTAGCGCTTTTCTACTCTCCCAGATTACTCAAAGTGCCGGCTTGATACCAGATCCTGGCCAGACCTGCTTGCTATGTGGGCACTAACACACACACAGACACAGTTACTTTACCAACTGACCCCTGACCCCTGAGCTCCTAAGTGTCCCTCAAACCTCACTCAGGGATCCACTACTCTACTTCACTGTCACTTCCTGAAAGCTCACTGTCCTCACTTTCTCTCTCTGTCCAGGACAGAAAGTGCACATTCCCTTGGTTTCCTTGCATAAAAGGTTTTTACATCTATGTCCTGTAATTATGAGTAGATTGTAAAGTAAAAACATTGACTATGATCATATAAATGCACACAAACACATCTCTACACACATATCCAAATGCATTATATTGCCTGAAATAAATTGGGCTAACTGCGCAGTGTTGCCTTGAGGCAACGAATGAAAAGGAACACTTTTACAGTATAAATACATTTTAAAAAGTAGAACAAACAATCAAATATGCTTCATAACATATTCATGCACATACAAGTATTTTTTAATATACATTTATTTCACTATAAACATGTACAATAGTGATCTTTATTTTGCCTCCTAATGGAGATGTCTCTCATGTAGTGCAGCTTGCAGAAAAGCCCCCCCCCCCCCCCCCCCCCCAAATGAAAGTCACACCACCTTAAACTCATCATTCTATTGGAAAGAGATGTGCCTGGTAGCATTGTTTGAAAAAAAAAAAGTTGGTTTTTTTTGAAGGGCCACCGTAAGGCATGACAATGTGGTTTGTTGCCTCAGGGCAACGCTATGCAGTAGAGGGATAAGTTATGCAGACAATTGTGACTCACTGATTTTGGTGATTTACTTGTGTTTTTTTCTCTTTCTTTAAGAAATGTTTTCATAATGAGCAATATTCAGGAATTGGTTCACATGTATTTGAGCTGCTATGAAGCAGAGGTCAAAGGTCAAAATTTGATTGACTGAGATACAGATAGATTTCCAAATTCTTCTTTGTTTAGCAACAATAACATTTTCACTCTATCACTGTGTGTGTGCGTGTGTGTGTGTGTGTGTGTGTGTGTGTGTGTGTACTCAGTGAACTGTATCAGTCTCTGCAGTATCTTCCAGCTGCAGCAGTCACTTCAGTTTCTGTTCAGTCTGACTGAGGGAGGTTTTTGTACGACTGTTTTTCAATGTGTGAACACATACTGACTGTTGATATAATGCTGACTCTGACAGTAATAAACTGCTGCATCTTCAGCCTGGACTCCACTGATGGTCAGAGTGAAGTCAGAGTTTGATCCACTGCCTGTAAAACGAGCTGGAATCCCTGATTGTCGACTGCTAGCATAGTAAATGAGCAGTTTAGGAACTCCTCCATCTTTCTGTTGGTACCAGGCTAAACGGTCGTTGCCATTAACATTCTGACTGGTCGTACACTTGATGCTCACAGTTCCTCCCACAGCAGAGCTCACTGCTCCAGGCTGAGTCACTGTGATCTGTCCTCTGGACTCTGAGGACACAGAGACAAAAACATAAAGCAGCTTCATGGTTTTGTGGGCTTCATTTCAGAGGGACAGATGTTGATAGAGGAGAGGAGTTTGATTCTCTGGACTTTACCTGTGAAGCAGCAGCAGAGGAGAGTCCAGATGAGGACGCAGATCAAAGTCATGTTTTTGATGAGGAGGATTTCTGTGGCTTCTGTTGTGATGAAGGACAGCTGTCAGTCATCCAGTGTTCAACTCTCAGGACTATAAACTCTCCCAGAGCACTGGAGCATGGTGCTGCTGATGCAAAGTGCCTCTCTATGGAAATCATCTGACTGTAAGACAGATTCAGTTGATCTGAAGAATCATTTATAAGTGGATCTATCAGTTTATCACAGTTATTTTTAGGAATTTTTCAAGCTTTTTTCTTTCCTTTCTTTTTTGTTTTGGTTAAATTTTTTTGGTGGGGGGTATCTTAACCCAAGTAATCACCTTTCTACCACAGGAAAGAAGTTTGAAGAAGCTGCTGCAATTAAAATATAATTAAATTAAAATTAAAATATGCTTTTATATTCTTTGGAAGACTACAGGGAGACTTCACTTCCATGTCATAAATACTGTGTTTTTCCAGTTTGTGTTTTATCAAGTATTATGCTAACCCGCAGTGAGGTCGTTTATTTTATTTAAGACATGACAGCAAAGCTTAGGAAAAATCATTGTGTGATTCTCATTATAGCTTTAACACTTATTGCTTTAACAGCAGGATGGTCCTGGGCTCATCCAGGCTGGGGACTTTCTTTGTGGAGGTTGCAGGTTCCTCCAGTGTTTCTGTGGGCTCTCTCCGGTTTCCTTCCACATCCAAAGACGTGCAGATACTGTGGTTAGGTTAACTGGTGACTCTAAATTGATCAAACGTGAAAATGTGAGTATGAATGGTTGTCCATCTCTTTATCTATCCTGGGTGTATCCTGTCTCTTTTCCCAATAGCATCTGAGAGAGGCTCCAGCATCCTCTTCACTTAGTCCTGATCTGCATGGACCCACATGCTCCTGGTCCTAAATAATTCTGACATTTTAATAGAACAGAGCAGAACTTAACTGAACTTCATGCAAGAGGGAAAATGTCAGGATAAGACACATTACTTGACTCATGAAGTCAACTTTTGCATGAAATGAAACTTGAGAAAACTGATAATTAAAAGTCAAAGGCATTTTGAAGCAGCTCAAACTATAAACATTAATGTGATTCAGGCACTGTTGGAAATCTCTAAATCATAATTGTGTCATAATCCATCAGTATTTCAAAGTGTATGCTCTCCTGCTCCCTTTAAGTCACTGTAATCCACTTTTTCAACAAACTCATTAGTTCCTGGGTGTTTTCAAAATAAAAGCTTTCTACCATCTTACTGGTCAGAAAATCTTTATTTCTACAGGTTTTCCTCGTGAAACAGTTGTGGGAACTAAAAAATATTCAGTTCGGTCCAATTCAGTTTTATTTATGTAACATCAACTCACAACAGTCACTATTGTAACATAAAAAAGACTTACAAGAATACAGAACAACCCCAACAATCAGAGAGCCCCCTATGAGCAAATATTTTCCAGGATGATCTTTGATGACGATACTAATAGCATGAGACGTCTCATCATTTAAAATTCTAAATGTTTCATGCATTTCCAACAATGTCAGCTGTAAAAGTAATTCTGTGAATATGATCGTCCTTATCAATCATAACTATTCAAATACATATTTGAATAGTTATGATGAGCATATGAGCATATTATTCTCAATGAAGAATAAAAGCCTCAATGTGCTCATTCTAGTGACATTTTTTATGACTTGTTATTTATTCACTTCCTGAATGTGACACTGCAGATAGTAAAGGTATGGATGGATGTATTGATGCTAATTTATTCTTAAAGCAGAAATATTTCAGCAATATAAAATGTGTGTGTGTGTGTGTGTGTGTGTGTGTGTGTGTGTGTGTGTGTGTGTATGTGTGTGTGTGTTTGTGTGTGTGTGTGTGTGTGTGTGTGTCCTCAGTGAACTGTATCAGTCTCTGCAGTATCTTCCAGCTGCAGCAGTCACTTCAGTTTCTGTTCAGTCTGACTGAGGGAGGTTTTTGTACGACTGTTTTTCACTGTGTGAACACAAGCTGACTGTTGATAGCATGATAACTCTGACAGTAATAAACTGCTGCATCTTCAGCCTGGACTCCACTGATGGTCAGAGTGAAGTCAGAGTTTGATCCACTGCCTGTAAAACGAGCTGGAATCCCTGATTGTCGACTGCTAGCATAGTAAATGAGACGTTTGGGAGATTCCCCATCTTTCTGTTGGTACCAGGCTAAATAGTGCGTACTTCCAGAAGCATAAACATTCTGACTGGTCCGACACTTGATGCTCACAGCTGCTCCCACAGCAGAGCTCACTGCTCCAGGCTGAGTCACTGTGATCTGTCCTCTGGACTCTGAGGACACAGAGACAAAAACATAAAGCAGCTTCATGGTTTTGTGGGCTTCATTTCAGAGGGACAGATGTTGATAGAGGAGAGGAGTTTGATTCTCTGGACTTTACCTGTGAAGCAGCAGCAGAGGAGAGTCCAGATGAGGACGCAGATCAAAGTCATGTTTTTGATGAGGAGGATTTCTGTGGCTTCTGTTGTGATGAAGGACAGCTGTCAGTCATCCAGTGTTCAACTCTCAGGACTATAAACTCTCCCAGAGCACTGGAGCATGGTGCTGCTGATGCAAAGTGCCTCTCTATGGAAATCATCTGACTGAATACAACAGCTACTTGGCTCAAATAGTTGATGCTGTTTATCAGTTAATCAGTTTTTCACAATGTCCACTGTAGTTTATTTCAAAAGAACGGTTTTTTGGAAAGGAGATTTCCTCACCCCAATCCAAGTGTTGGCCAATCAGGACTGTGCAGGGTGCCAGTTTAGCTCAGTGGGTCATGGGAGGGGGCAGCAGCCTGGATTTGAGTCTAACCTGTGGCCCTTTAATGTGTGTCTTTCCCACTTTCCTGTCTGTCTTCACTGTTTTACTATCCAATGATGGGAAAAATGCTGAAAATGCCAAAAAAAACCATGCTAACTATAAGACAGTGTTGCCTGAAGATAAAAGGACACACATTTGTCCTTGTAAGACACAATCTGATTTTGTTCACATAAGAAAAAGAAATACTGTACTTATCTACTCACAAACAGATGAACAGAGTTTCTGAGAATCTTCACCCTGAAAGAAGTTAGAAAATGACCTGTCAACAAATTAAAGTGCTGTTCACATGTAAAAAAAAAGGCCAGAATAAATAGAAAGGTCAATGTTTTTCAAACTACACCTGCGCATGTAAACATGCCCTCAAAAGTGAAAGACATTTCAAAAAAATTTAAAGAAAAGGAACAATTTGTAAAAGTTATTTTAGAGTTTTGAAAAACTCACTCAGTACAAAAAGCCTTGCAGTGATTCACATTGATGCATGATGCTGACCACAGGTTGGAAAAGTTAAACATGACCACAGCGCAGATATCACTTGTTAAAATGTTTTGTAGAATAACAGGACAACCTGTGAGACTGGAAAGACTCGACTTTCATGTCCTGAACATGTTATTTTCTGTTTTGTGATGTAGTGTGTAATGCTCAGCAGTATTATCATTTTAACTGGTTCTGTGCATGATCTAAAGCAGTCTTTCTCAAACTGTGGTACACATACCACAAGTGGTACTTGGGCTCTCTCTGGTGGTACGTGGGAAATCTCCATTTTTTTTTTTAAAGATTAAATAATATACCATTGTGGAGGTATGCAAAGACGACACGAGCCTTCCCGAGGCTCTTCTGGGAGCCGGAGTCAACCAGAAAACGTCTCCCCGAGCATGAGTCCTCTATGTAGTGCAGCCTTTCCTTATCGCCAGCGGTCACGGCCGCTACAGAGCACAGGCGGGCTCATTTCCCTGGGCCTTAAAACTGCAAAGGCGGCACAGCGCTGTCACGCTGATGGTAAAAACACAACCCTTTTCCATGACACTGCGATCCTAGCCACTATCGATGAGTTGGAGGCCCCCGGGAGAATCGTGGGGGCACAGGGGAGTCGGGAATTATCGTCTGGATGCCAAAGCTCCTGGTAGCCAGGAGAATGTGATCCACTTCTTCTGCAAGTGACTGGGAATCCTTCGCACCCAGCAGCGGGGAGTTGTCAAGGCCAGCTCAAGGAAGACGTGAGTGAAGAGGAATCCGCCGTCATCCGTTCCTAGCAAGGACAGCGTGCTCTCCATGAGCTCGAGAGCGGTACCATCACCCAGGCCAGAGAGAGAGAGGAGTTTCTCAGCCCGCTCTGCATCGGAGGGGGAGTAGCGCCGCAGCAGCACCTTCAGAGCGGTGTATTTCCCTTTGATAGGGGGGGATCTCGGAGGAGGGTCATCACAAAACAGTAGGCAAAACTGACGTGAATACAGTGCTTTATTTACAGTGCCTAGTTTAATTACAATGCAGGAACTATAAAGGCTATGAACTGTGAACTATGAAACCTGAATCTCAGACAGTGTGCTATGACTAGATGCAAGAGTTTAAGTACAGATCCTGGGGAGAGAAAAAGGGGCAGCGGCCTGGGTGGAGTTACACAGAGTCACTATAATGAGAAGAGACAGGGGGTAGGGACAGGCTTAGGGCGTCGGGGGATTCCCCAGGAGCATCTTCCTTGGGGGCTCAACCCGGGGTAGCAGTCATGGCCAATTAGGGGCTCTGTTGGCTCTTAGGTGATGGTTTCCTCGTGGCTGCGTGCAGCAGGGCTAGGGGAGGGTCTGTGCTGACGGATGTGGGTTACTGATCTGGTAGCCTGGCTGCCCCTGGGTGGGTCCGGGACAGGCGTGAGGTTCTGGGGGCGCTCCGGCTCTGGCCTGGGGCCCTGGCCGGGCCTCGGGGGCTTGGGTCCTGGTTGGTGTGTTGCCGGGGTTGTGGGCGGGTGGGTGTATGGGCGCCCAGCCCTGGCGCAGGGTGCCAGGTGGAGGAAGATCTCAGCCTGGGCGTCTATTGTCTTATGTAGTCTGGAAGATGAGTGGATGATGGGATGGGTGCAGTTTTCTCTGTGGTGGGGTTGGGTGGACTGTCACGGGCTCTGTGGGGCCGGGCGGCGCTGCTTCACTGGGCCCCGGTTTGGATGGGCCTGGGCCCCCTTTCCCTGGCGGGTCGCGGAGTATGGGGGTGCCTACTGGGGTCAGCGGGGGAGCTGGCCCAAGGGAGGGGTCACTTGCCCCTCCCTTCCTTCCCTCCCCATCTCCAGCTGCCGCCCTCTTCCCGCTCCACCACAACCACCCACACATGCAGGGCCTTGGAGTAGGGGTGTGTCACCAGGGTGCAGAGGAGGTAACCCCCCCCGTAACCTTCTGGCTGCCTCTGCCTCAATTTTATCTCACAACTTAGACATTCACATTACTCACACTCTCATTACACATACATATAGGATCTTGGGGGTGGGCACGCTACACGGAATCCAAATTACTATCAGGGTGTACACCTCACCCCTGGCGTCGTTGCCCACCTCTCAATTTTAAATACACGTAGACATTGAGGGCTATCAGGAGGGGCTATGCGCTTACCTGCTGCTCTCTGGCAGGTAGCTCCATGCCCTCCTGGGTTTTAAATGCACCTTAGAACACACATGCATCAACACTACAATGAGCGGGTGGAGGGATGTGCGTTCTGCTGGAGCGGGGGGGCTAGGAGGAGGAGTTGGTCGTCCGACTGGGGTCTGGAATGTGGGGCCTCCCTGCTGCTGCGGAGTCGGGGCGGTCTGCTTCTCCCCACCGCAGGGAAAAGGGTAACACCACCTGGGTCTGGGTGCAGTTCCCCCCCTCCAGGGGCAAGGGTACCTAGACCCGGTTCGTAGAGTACGCTTGGGGAGTGTGATTGTGTGTTCAGTGTCTCTCTATGTCTGTCTCCACGTTGGTTGAGTGTGGAGTAAGTGCATATGAGAGCATGAGGGTGGGAATGGATGTTTGTATCTGTGTGTGCCTGTATGTCTGTGTCTATATGTCAGGTTGGGTATCAGATGATGGGGACATCTCAGGCCCTCCAAGGTTTGGAGGCCTATCTCCCCCCACCACTTCCCCTGCCGGGGGCGGACTCCCTCAGACATCGGTGCGTTGGCTCTCGGCCGGGGGCTCGGTCACTCAGGAGCAGCTGGCTGCCGGCGGAGCTCATGGGCACGTCATTGCAAACCCCCTTGGCTTCTGCTCCGCAGCTGCTGAGTGACCCCTCATCTGGGACTCTCCTCAGCTCTTTCTGGGACAGTAGCACAGCTGCCCCTCTGTTGGTCTTCCTTGGTCTCTTGTGTTCTGGGGGCCTCTGGAGTCTTGATCTCCTCCATACCTGCTTCATGCCCTGGAGGACGGGGCTGTGGACCCCCACACCCTCTAGCAGATCATTACATGAAGGAACCTTTTAAAAAACAAGCGCGTCCATGGTCACAAGTGTACACACGGGTGCTCACACACACAAACTACACCCTTTTTGGCTCCTACAGCAAAGCACACTGTGTGCTGTCGATCTTACGTGCTGCACAATAATGTTTAATATTTAGTATTTACTGTTATATTCCCATAGATCATCGTGATGTTGTTTATTATGTTACTCTCGTTTTCTTCTGCTTGTTTTCTTTTTTCTTTCTCAACAGGTGATCCAGTTGATCGATATATGTATTTTTTTTCTGCTTATTCTGTTGGTTTTTCTCCCCCGTCCCTCTTCTCAGCTGTTTTTCTTTCCCTCATTCTTTCTCCTCTTTTTTTCCCCCAGTCAAGTCTGTCCCGTATTCAGCAAGTGAAAATAAAATAAACAATAAAAGGTGAATCAAATGGACCATTGCAGCAAGGCTGGGATGGTCAATTTGGTAAAGTAAATCCGCTGGGCATCTTTCTTTGCCTTTAGACAATAATTCTGATGGCAAAAGAGCCAAACGGGACAGGCAAAAAAAAAAAAAAAAGAGAAGAGACAGCCAGTGGCAGTCTAGTGAATCACAGCCATTTGATTAAACTATGATGGTTATGGCTTATGCATTGCAGGCGCAGACGTCGTGCAAGGAGGGTGTCTAGGGGGTCCGGGGGAGGCTGAATATACTTGGAGCAACGGCCCTGGCAGCGAGGCAGATGAAGGGCCACGATGAAGGGAGTGCAACCTGATAGCAGAAACCCAGTGTCCAGACAGAGATGCATCTCTCCTGTTTGTAAAGCGTGACAGCCAGGCAGGTACTAAGACAGAGAGAAAACACTGAGTAGAAATGCAGATGTTAGGGAAACTCTCAAGAGCTTGGCGGCCTAGAACTAACGTGGGTTAGCTGAAGATCTGGCAGAGGTCTGTTGTGAGTGCTGGTCTTAAATGCTGGTGACTTGATTGCAGTCAGGTTTGAAGGTTGATGGAAGTCTCCGCCTGAAGGTGGAGCCCAGCAGTGGAAAAACCCCGCACTCACCCGGACCATGACAGTTAAAATGTAAGATAAGATAAGATAAGATACCTTTATTAGTCCCACAAGGGGAAATTTCATGTTAAGGCTGCAGACCTATTGCACGCAATGGCGGTGCCATCTTACCCTCCGACCATACATACATTACACAAAAACATCACATGGGGAAGACAGGTCAGAGAGGTATAACAATGGAAAATGCACCACATGAGGAAAGATAAGGAGAAAAAAATAACTCCCCCCAGACTGAGCTCCAACAGGGAGATCAGTTTGAGAACAGAAAAAAACACCTCTGCACATGAAAAACTCTTAATACTCCAAAGAAACACATGACAAGCATCAGGGGTGGGTAAAGGGTGAGAGACAGCCAGTGTAGATAGTGCATTCGGGCCTGCAGCATAAGCGCTGGTCCCCTTGATCCACCGTCAGCATCAGAAGGGAATAAGCGTGGAGGGCGTTTGGAGGGGGGATGAGTGTACATCTGCATGTGTTTATATGTCTGTGTGTGTCCAGAGTTCAGCTGAGACAGTGTCCTTCACCCTGCCAGGCTAAGTAAACAGTCTTCCAGCCAACCCAGGTGGCCTTGCATAGAATGGGAAGAACAGTCTAAACACAGTCGTTATCAGGGTGTTGTTGTTCAGCTCCAGCCTTCAGACCGCAGCTGGTGCCAAAGGGTATCCGCATGAAGTGATGGTGGTTTTTACTTTAGTGTGAACAGCTCATATGAATTTCAAAGCTGTTCTAACAGTCCGACACTGGTCTCTCAATCTCCTGTTGGAGAGCGGTGAGCTTCTCCATGATGTTATCAACCTTACGCTCCGTGATGTTGTCATTCTTGTGCTCAAAGAGCCGATTCTGAGAACTCACGACCGCAGTGAGCTGCTCCAAGATGTGATCCAGTTTGTGCTCAGAGGTCTTATTCTGAGTATTCACGGCAGCCGTAAGCTACTCCAAGATCTTATCCATGCTGCACTCAATGAGCCCATTTTGAGAAACTCACGCCTCGTCCCATCATTTAAATCCCAGCGGGCAGCCTTGTGGGGGTTTGAACAGCCGGTTCCGCTTTCTTAATTCTTCGATAAGTCACCAGAGCCCAGACTTCTCATTGAGAAAGGGTGTCAATTGCATTCAGGGACCAGTTGATCAAATCCATAATTCCTCTTTTAGGTTTTAGAGAACAGACATGTTAAAAACACAACAGTCTTAAAGAATGCAGAACAGTTTGGATCCAGAAGCAGGGTTCATACGTCATCACTTAAAGATTGGATATCCCACCTGCTGTGAATGTTTTAATGCAGTACAGTTGTTATTATTATCATTTGTCACATCCTGTTTGTGACAGTTAAAATAAATAACATTCATATAAGAAATAAAATTGTCTCGTGTAAACTGTGTGGTGTTACAGTGGCTTTTCCACATTTTGTCACATTACAGCCACAAACATGAATCAATTTTATTGGACTTCCATGTGAAAGACCAACACAAAGTGGTGAACACGTGAGAAGTGGAACGAAAATCATACATGATTCCAAACATTTTTTACAAATAAATAACTGCAAAGTGGGGTGTGCGTAATTATTCAGCCCCCTTTGGTCTGAGTGCAGTCAGTTGCTCATAGACGTTGCCTGATGAGTGCTAATGACTAAATAGAGTGCACCTGTGTGTAATCTAATGTCAGTACAAATACAGCTGCTCTGTGACGGCCTCAGAGGTTGTCTAAGAGAATATTGGGAGCAACAACACCATGAAGTCCAAAGAACACACCAGACAGGTCAGGGATAAAGTTACTGAGAAATCTAAAGCAGGCTTAGGCTACAAAAAGATTTCTCAAGCCTTGAACATCCCACGGAGCACTGTTCAAGCCATCATTCAGAAATGGAAGGAGTATGGCACAACTGTAAACCTACCAAGACAAGGCCGTCCACCTAAACTCACAGGCTAAACAAGGAGAGCGCTGATCAGAAATGCAGCCAAGAGGCCCATGGTGACTCTGGACGAGCTGCAGAGATCTACAGCTCAGGTGGGGGAATCTGTCCATAGGACAACTATTAGTCGTGCACTGCACAAAGTTGGCCTTTATGGAAGAGTGGCAAGAAGAAAGCCATTGTTAACAGAAACCATAAGAAGTCCCGTTTGCAGTTTGCCACAAGCCATGTGGGGGACACAGCAAACATGTGGAAGAAGCTGCTCTGGTCAGATGAGACCAAAATGCAAAACGCTATGTGTGGAAAACTAACACTGCACATCACTCTGAACACACCATCCCCACTGTCAAATATGGTGGTGGCAGCATCATGCTCTGGGAGTGCTTCTCTTCAGCAGGGACAGGGAAGCTGGTCAGAGTTGATGGGAAGATGGATGGAGCCAAATACAGGGCAATCTTGGAAGAAAACCTCTTGGAGTCTGCAGAAGACTTGAGACTGGGGTGGAGGTTCACCTTCCAGCAGAACAACGACCCTAAACATAAAGCCAGGGCAACAATGGAACGGTTTAAAACAAAACATATCAATGTGTTAGAACGGCCCAGTCAAAGTCTAGATCTAAATCCAATCGAGAATCTGTGGCAAGATCTGAAAACTGCTGTTCACAAATGCTGTCCATCCAATCTGACTGAGCTGGAGCTGTTTTGCAAAGAAGAAGGGGCAAAGATTTCAGTCTGTAGATGTGCAAAGCTGGTAGAGACAGACCCTAAAAGACTGGCAGCTGTAACTGCAGCAAAAGGTGGTTCAACAAAGTATTGACTCAGGGGGCTGAATAATTACGCACACCCCACTTTGCAGTTATTTATTTGTAAAAAATGTATGGAATCATGTCTGATTTTCATTCCACTTCTCACGTGTACACCACTTTGTGTTGGTCTTTCACGTGGAATTCCAATAAAATTGATCCATGTTTGTGGCTGTAATGTGACAAAATGTGGAAAAGTTCGAATACTTTTGCAAGCCACTGTAAACAGGCCGATACTACTGTACTTTAGTCTCGTCTAATTAGAATCAACTGTCTTCCTCCTGTCTGCCATTTCCTTGTTTCCTTGTGTGTGTATATCAGTGTGTGTTTGCTCTTTGTTGGAGCATCTGCGTCTCACTGGTGTTTCATCCACATCTCGTTTCCTGGTGGCCATCCCCTGTGTTGTCTCGGTCGCCTCACATTTCAGGTTTGGTTTGTAGTTCTCCCCAAGTTTTGTTCACGCCATACCCGTTCCTGTTATGTGCTTCACTTACGCTGAATAAAACTCACTCCCTGAATCTGAGTCCGCGTTTGGGTCCTTCCAATAAAACCCGCAGCTGTGACAGGGAGCTTTTGTAGTGATGTATCTTAACTATAAAATGTAAATTCTCAAATTATATTTTTGGAACTTTATTTTATTGTGTTTATTTTATTTTAATTTTAAAATTATACTATTAATATGTTATAAAGCTATGATAAAAACAATTCATATTGATGAGTTTGTTTGTCTCAGAGTCAGAGAGCCGTGTCTCTCTACAGTCAGAGGTTTTTGTACGGCGGCTCAATGAGTTTGTATCACTGTGGTGGACTTTTGGTGGAGGAACCAGACTGCAAGTTGGAAGTAAGTCCAACTTAAACCTCTTTTATTTTATCAGATTTCTTTCTTGTGGTTATCTTGACTTTTCTGTTCAGTGTGCCAGAAAACAAAAATCATTAAAATAGTTTTTAGATCAATTTTCATGAAGACACAAAGTTACCTTCAAAATAAATGTTAAAATCAATATTAACAAATGATATAAAACATCAGAGTTGACTTGAGGATTACTGAGATATATGTCTGGTTAAGTCTTGAGAGCTTTTGGTTTTAATTCAGTCTGTTAGAGTCAGAGAGCCGTGTCTCTGTACAGTCAGAGGTTTTTGTACGGTGGCTCAGTGAGTTTGTATCACTGTGGTGGACTTTTGGTGGAGGAACCAGACTGGATGTTGGAAGTAAGTTTATAATGTTTTTAAAGAAACTATATCGAGGTTTAAATGTTAGCTTTATAACAATGAAGTGTTCATGTAGAGGTAATATTATAACCATTATACACTGGAGGCTGACTCCATCAGCTTTAATTCGATTTTATGTCGACATTTCTGACATAAAGACAATGCATTGTGTAAATAATATAAACTGTCATCAGCCTGTGATTATTTTCTAGTTTGAAATCACAGTCACTGTTTCTAAGATGAATTAAATGTAACTGTCCTCAAGTTAAACAGAATGAAGATAAAGATTTCTGGTCTTTTACTTAGTCAGTAAAAATGTAGAATTTACTTAGAAATCATAAAAGCACTACAATAAATGACTGAAATTCACATGAGGTAAGTAGAAAACTTGTGTATTATACAGAACGGAGGCTTTTGAAGCTTAACATCTTGTATAATTGTTGCCATATCTGCTTATTTTATTTCCAGAAGTTAAATTTCAGGTCAAACTGTGTGATGATTCTCTCTGTGCTGATATGCATGAGAGGTTTCTTAAAGGGAAGTGAAACAATGTGTGAGTTAATGACTGGTGGAGCAGAAAAAACGCCTGACAGAAACTTCTTAACAGAGAAAATCAAATTGTGGTTCTTGTCCTCTAAGCTGATTGGTGTTTCCTAGGTGATACCCGCCCCGCCCTGAATGTGCTGGGTCCCTCCAGTGAGGAGCTGAAACAGGGGAAGGCCACGCTCATGTGTGTGGCCAACAAGGGCTTCCCCTCAGACTGGAAGCTGTCCTGGAAGGTGGATGGCAGTGGCAGCATCAGCTGGGAGGAGAGCAGGAGCCCCGTGGTGCAGGAGAACGACGGCCTCTACAGCTGGAGCAGCACCCTGAGGCTCCCTGCAGACCACTGGATGAAGGTGGGCTCTGTGACCTGTGAGGCCACCCAGGGCTCCCACACTCTGGTCTCAGAGCCACTCAGGAGAGACCAGTGTTCCCAGTCCTGAACTATATGTGACTTTTATGCTGGTTTTACTTTCACACTGCATTCTGTAGCTTTTTTTTTTTTCCAACTTCTTCTCTCATTTTTCATTGCTTTGTTTAAAGTTTAAAGTTTGTTTAAAGTTTTAAAGAATAAAAAAAATCTACATTAAATAAGAACCGAGTGTTTGTCTTACTTTTGTGGTGATGTCAATATTAAACTCTAAATAATGATTTCCAGGATTCTTATTGGAAACCAGTGTGCTATCTGTAGAAAGTCAATATGAGTCAGTAGAATTAAGTCACTTTGAATACATGAAGTTAAGCGAAGTTTATGTTAAAGAATAAGTTCGAAGGGGAATTGATAAGAACTTAGAGATTATGATTTTATTACTGAGAATATTGAGCGACACCGCCGTTATTCCTGCAAAGTCATTGCATGCTGTTTAATGAATGTTTCAGCATGTTGTAGCTTGTTATATAAAGCAGTTTGAGTTCTCAGGTGGAGTAGAAAAGCGCAATATAAGAATGAGTCAAATGCCGTGATCAGTGTTGAGGTAGGTATCTTAAAGTATTGTATTATGCAGAGTACTTTTTTAAAGTAATGCAGTACATTATTTTGGTGTTTTTCTGTAAAATCACCTGAAACACACCATCTCATAACTATCATTTAACAATAAGAACTTATAGGCTACAGTCCCTCACGCCAATATAAATCCCTATCCTAATGAGGACACACATACAGTGGCTTGCAAAAGTATTCGGCCCCCTTGAACTTTCCCACATTTTGTCACATTACAGCCACAAACATGAATCAATTTTATTGGAATTGCAAGACAAAGTTATCAGACTAGTATTGAACAGCAAAAAAGAAAAAATCTACAAACCTGAGAAAATTGGACTTAAATTTTCTATTTGAAGTATTTCTATAAGTTATGCAGACAATTGTGACTCACTGATTTTGGTGATTTACTTGTGTTTTTTTCTCTTTCTTTAAGAAATGTTTTCATAATGAGCAATATTCAGGAATTGGTTCACATGTGTTTGAGCTACTATGAAGCAGAGGTCAAAGGTCAAAATTTGATTGAGTGAGATACAGATAGATTTCCAAATTCTTCTTTGTTTAGCAGCAATAACATTTTCACTCTATCACTCTGTGTGTGTGTGTGTGTGTGTGTGTGTGTGTGTGTGTGTGTGTGTGTGTGTGTGTGTGTGTGTGTCCTCAGTGAACTGTATCAGTCTCTGCAGTATCTTCCAGCTGCAGCAGTCACTTCAGTTTCTGTTCAGTCTGACTGAGGGAGGTTTTTGTACGACTGTTTTTCACTGTGTGAACACCCACTGACTGTTAGGATTGTGTTCACTCTGACAGTAATAAACTGCTGCATCTTCAGCCTGGACTCCACTGATGGTCAGAGTGAAGTCAGAGTTTGATCCACTGCCTGTAAAACGAGCTGGAATCCCTGATTGTCGACTGCTAGCACGATAAATGAGCAGTTTAGGAATTCCTCCATCTTTCTGTTGGTACCAGGATAAAAAGTCGCTGTTATAAACATTCTGACTGGTCCTACACTTGATGCTCACAGTTCCTCCCACAGCAGAGCTCACTGCTCCAGGCTGAGTCAATGTATATTGTCCTCTGGACTCTGAGGACACAGAGACAAAAACATAAAGCAGCTTCATGGTTTTGTGGGCTTCATTTCAGAGGGACAGATGTTGATAGAGGAGAGGAGTTTGATTCTCTGGACTTTACCTGTGAAGCAGCAGCAGAGGAGAGTCCAGATGAGGACGCAGATCAAAGTCATGTTTTTGATGAGGAGGATTTCTGTGGCTTCTGTTGTGATGAAGGACAGCTGTCAGTCATCCAGTGTTCAACTCTCAGGACTATAAACTCTCCCAGAGCACTGGAGCATGGTGCTGCTGATGCAAAGTGCCTCTCTATGGAAATGAACTGACTGAATACAACAGCTACTTGGCTCAAATAGTTGATGCTGTTTATCAGTTAATCAGTTTTTCACAATGTCCACTGTAATTTATTTCAAAAGAACGATTTTTTTGGAAAGGAGATTTCCTCACCCCAATCCAAGTGTTGGCCAATCAGGACTGTGCAGGGTGCCAGTTTAGCTCAGTGGGTCATGGGAGGGGGCAGCAGCCTGGATTTGAGTCTAACCTGTGGCCCTTTAATGTGTGTCTTTCCCACTTTCCTGTCTGTCTTCACTGTTTTACTATCCAATGATGGGAAACATGCCCAAAAAAACCCAAACATGCTAACTATAAGACAGTGTTGCCTGAAGATAAAAGCACACACATTTGTCCTTGTAAGACACAATCTGATTTTGTTCACATAAGAAAAAGAAATACTGTACTTATCTACTCACAAACACATGAACAGAGTTTCTGAGAATCTTCACCCTGAAAGAAGTTAGAAAATGACCTGTCAACAAATTAAAGTGCTGTTTACATGTAAAAAAATAGGCCAGAATAAATAGAAAGGTCAATGTTTTTCAAACTACACCTGTGCATGTAAACATGGACTCAAAAGTGAAAGACATTTCAAAAAAATTAAAGAAAAGGAACAATTTGTAAAAGTTATTTTAGAGTTTTGAAAAACTCGCTCAGTACAAAAAACCTTGCAGTGATTCACATTGATGCATGATGCTGACCACAGGTTGGAAAGTTAAACATGACCACAGCGCAGATATCATTTGTTAAAATGTTTTGTAGAATAACAGGACAACCTGTGAGACTGGAAAGACTCGACTTTCATGTCCTGAACATGTTATTTTCTGTTTTGTGATGTAGTGTGTAATGCTCAGCAGTATTTTCATTTTAACTGGTTCTGTGCATGATCTAAAGCAGTCTTTCTCAAACTGTGGTACACATACCACAAGTGGTACTTGGGCTCTCTCAGGTGGTACGCGGGAAATGTCCATATTTTTTTTTAAGATTAAATAATATACCATTGTGGAGGTATGCAAAGACGACACGAGCCTTCCCGAGGCTCTTCTGGGAGCCGAGGTCAACCAGAAAACGTCTCCCCGAGCATGAGTCCTCTATGAAGTGCAGCCTTTCCTTATCGCCAGCGGTCACAGCTGCTACAGGCGGCCCAGGGAAGTGGCGGGCTCATTTCCCTGGGCCTTAAAACTGCGGCACAGCGCTGTCACGCTGATGGTAAAAACACAACCCTTTTCGATGACACCGCGATCCCAGCCACTATCGATGAGTTGGAGGCCCCCGGGAGAATCGGTGGGGGCGCGGGAGATGCCGTCGATGAGTCGGGAATTGTCGTCTGGATGCCAAAGCTCCTGGTAGCCAGGAGAATGTGATCCACTTCTTCTGCAAGTGACTGGGAATCCTTCGCACCCAGCAGCGGGGAGTTGTCAAGGCCAGCTCAAGGAAGACGTGAGTGAAGAGGAATCCGCCGTCATCCGTTCCTAGCAAGGACAGCGTGCTCTCCATGAGCTCGAGAGCGGTACCATCACCCAGGCCAGAGAGAGAGAGGAGTTTCTCAGCCCGCTCTGCATCGGAGGGGGAGTAGTCCCGCAGCAGCAGCACCTTCAGAGCGGTGTATTTCCCTTTGATAGGGGGGGATCCCGGAGGAGGGTCATCACAAAACAGGTCCGAGGGGCCCGTCCAGCCGCCTGTTACCGCTGGGGGGTCCGAGGGGCCCGTCCAGCCACCTGTTCCCGGTGGGGGTTCTGGAGAACCGCACCAGCCTTTGTTCGTCTCCGCTGGAGGCTCCGAGGGGCCCGTCCAGCAACCTGCCTCCGCTGGAGGGTCCGAGGGGCCCGTCCAGCAACCTGCCTCCGCTGCAGCGCCACCACCTGCGGCTCCCGCACCGTCGCCTGCAGCGCCACCACCTGCGGCTCCCGCGCCGTCGCCTGCAGCGCCTCCCTCATCTGGTCCAGCCTCCGAGTCTTCGGCTCCGCCTTGTCCAGCCTCCGAGTCTTCGGCTCCGCCTGGTCCAGCTTCAGCCTCTGCGTCGCCTGGTCCGGCCTCCGAGTCTTCGCCTTCAGCGTCGCCTGGTCCTGCCTCACTCCATCTAGCTTCGTCTGCGCCTGAGGTCTTCATGCCGTGTGGTCCTGTCCGCCCTGCACGTCCTGTCCGTCCTGTCCGGCCTGCTCGTCCTGTCCGGCCTGCTCGTCCTGCACGCTCTGTTCGGCCTCTTTCCAGGCCGATGACTGGACATCATTGCCGTCATGGACGACCCCCTGAACTACGTCGCCGCTGGTGCCTCCTGCCCAGCCGGCCTCCTGACCTGCTCCGTCGCCGCCGGTGCCTCCCGCCTGCCCGGCCCCCAAAACTGTTTTCTGGACTCTTGGGCCGTCGTCCTCCGGGCCGGCCCCCTGAACCGCCCGAATTTGGACTGTTGTGCCGTCAGCCTCCGGGCCGGCCCCCTGAACTTTTTCAGAACTGTTTCCACATCGCCGCCACTGCCTTCCGTGTGGTCGGCCGCCTGAACTGGACTGTGTTTGGGCTACTTTCTTGGGTTCTGTTTTGTTTAGGGGGGTTTAAACCTCATGCCAGAGTGCCTGCATTTTGGGTCCAACTCCTGCCTGCCACACAGCGACTCATGACAAGTGGCAGTCGAGTGAATCACAGCCATTTGATTAAACTATGATGGTTATGGCTTATGCATTGCAGGGGCAGGCGTCGTGCAAGGAGGGTGTCTAGGGGGTCCGGGGGAGGCTGAATATACTTTCATGTTAAGGCTGCCGACCTATTGCACGCAATGGCAGCGCCATCTTACCCTCCAACCATACTTACATTACCCAAAAACATCACATGGGGAAGACAGGTCAGAGAGGTATAACAATGGAAAATGCACCACATGAGGAAAGATAAGGAGAAAAAAATAACTCCCCCCAGACTGAGCTCCAACAGGGAGATCAGTTTGAGAACAGAAAAAAACACCTCTGCACATGAAAAACTCTTAATACACCAAAGAAACACATGACAAGCAACAGGGGTGGATAAAGAGTGAGAGACAGCCAGTGTAGACAGTGCATCCGGGCCTGCAGAATAAGCGCTGGTCTCCTTGATCCACCGTCAGCATCGGAAGGGAATAAGCGTCGAAGGCGTTTGGAGGGGGGATGAGTGTACATCTGCATGTGTATATATGTATGTGTGTGTGTGTCCAGAGTTCAGCTGAGACAGTGTCCTTCGCCCTGCCAGGCTAAGTAAACAGTCTTCCAGCCAACCCAGGTGGCCTTGCATGGAATGGGAAGAACAGTCTAAACACAGTTGTTATCAAGGTGTTGTTGTTCAGCTCCAGCCTTGAGGCCGCAGCTGGCGCCAAAGGGATAGCCGCATGAAGTGATGATGGTTTTTACTTTAGTGCGAACAACTCATATGAATTTCAAAGCTGTTCTAACAGTCCAACACTGGTCTCTCAATCTCCCGTTGGAGAGCAGTGAGCTTCTCCATGATGTTGTCATTCTTGTGCTCAAAGAGCCGATTCTGAGAACTCACGACCACAGTGAGCTTCTCCAAGATGTGATCCAGTTTGTGCTCTGAGGTCTTATTCTGAGTATTCACGGCAGCCGTAAGCTTCTCCAAGATCTTATCCGTGTTGCACTCAATGAGCCCATTTTGAGAAACTCACGCCTCGTCCCATCATTTCAATCCCAGCGGGCAGCCTTGTGGGGATTTGAACAGCCGGTTCCGCTTTCTTAATTCTTCGATAAGTCAGGGCCAAGCCAGCTCCGATCAGCAAGAACCCTGTTACCATGGTTCTGAATAGGTAGATATCTTCAGCACTCAGGCTCACCCAAGCCCAAACTTCTCGTTGAGAAAAGGGTGTCAATTGCATTTAGGGACCAGTTGATCAAATCCATAATTCCTCTTTTAGGTTTTAGAGAACAGACATGTTAAAAACACAACAGCCTTAAAAAATGCAGAATAGTTTGGATCCTGAAGCAGGGTTCATAAGTCATCACTTAAAGATTGGATATCCCACCTGCTGTGAATGTTTTAATGCAGTACAGTTGTTATTATTATCATTTGTCACATCCTGTTTGTGACAGTTAAAATAAATAACATTCGTATAAGAAATAAAATTATCTCGTGTAAACTGTGTGGTGTTACAGTGGCTTTTCCACATTTTGTCACATTACAGCCACAAACATGAATCAATTTTATTGGACTTCCACGTGAAAGACCAACACAAAGTGGTGAACACGTGAGAAGTGGAACGAAAATCATACATGATTCCAAACATTTTTTACAAATAAATAACTGCAAAGTGGGGTGTGCGTAATTATTCAGCCCCCTTTGGTCTGAGTGCAGTCAGTTGCTCATAGACGTTGCCTGATGAGTGCTAATGACTAAATAGAGTGCACCTGTGTGTAATCTAATGTCAGTACAAATACAGCTGCTCTGTGACGGCCTCAGAGGTTGTCTAAGAGAATATTGGGAGCAACAACACCATGAAGTACAAAGAACACACCAGACAGGTCAGGGATAAAGTTATTCAGAAATTCAAAGCAGGCTTAGGCTACAAAAAGATTTCCCAAGCCTTGAACATCCCACGGAGCACTGTTCAAGCCATCATTCAGAAATGGAAGGAGTATGGCACAACTGTAAACCTACCAAGACAAGGCCATCCACCTAAACTCACAGCAGAACAAGGAGAGCGCTGATCAGAAATGCAGCCAAGAGGCCCATGGTGACTCTGGACGAGCTGCAGAGATCTACAGCTCAGGTGGGGGAATCTGTCCATGGGACAACTATTAGTCGTGCACTGCACAAAGTTGGCCTTTATGGAAGAGCGGCAAGAAGAAAGCCATTGTTAACAGAAAACCATAAGAAGTTTGCAGTTTGCCACAAGCCATGTGGGGGACACAGCAAACATGTGGAAGAAGGTGCTCTGGTCAGATGAGACCAAAATGGAACTTTTTGGCCAAAATGCAAAACGCTGCACATCACTCTGAACACACCATCCCCACTGTCAAATATGGTGGTGGCAGCATCATGCTCTGGGGGTGCTTCTCTTCAGCAGGGACAGGGAAGCTGGATAGAGTTGATGGGAAGATGGATGGAGCCAAATACAGGGCAATCTTGGAAGAAAAGCTCTTGGAGTCTGCAAAAGAATTGAGACTGGGGCGGAGGTTCAGCTTCCAGCGGGACAACGACCCTAAACATAAAGCCAGGGCAACAATGGAACGGTTTAAAACAAAACATATCCATGTGTTATAATGGCCCAGTCAAAGTCCAGATGCAAAGAAGAATGGGCAAAGATTTCAGTCTGTAGATGTGCAAAGCTGGTAGAGACAGACCCTAAAAGACTGGCAGCTGTAACTGCAGCAAAAGGTGGTTCTACAAAGTATTGACTCAGGGGGCTGAATAATTACGCACACCCCACTTTGCAGTTATTTATTTGTAAAAAATGTTTGGAATCATGAATGATGTTCGTTCCACTTCTCACGTGTTCACCACTTTGTGTTGGTCTTTCACGTGGAATTCCAATAACATTGATTCATGTTTGTGGCTGTAATGTGACAAAATGTGGAAAAGTTCAAGGGGGCCGAATACTTTTGCAAGCCACTGTAAACAGGCCTATACTACTATACTTTAATGTCGGTCATAAGAGTGGTACTTCAAGAGACATATTTTATGAGGTGGTCCTCACTGTGAAAAGTTTGAGAACCACTGATCTAAAGACACTGAGTGTTTGTGAGAACACGTAAAACTGTTTTGATGTATTTGTGCAGTTTGAGGTTTTGTGAATGTAGATTGAAAATTCAATTTAATGTTTAGAGTTTTGAGAAAGAAGGTGGAAGTGTCGTGGTCCAGAGTCTCTGGACGCCATGTTTATGTTTTAGGTTAATTAATGTTCTGTGGTTTTGTTTATTTTGGGTTATTTGTGATTGTTCAGAGTTTGATGTTCTCTGTTCCTCCCATTGCTTAGTATTTTTGGTTCTATGGTAATGTCTTCAGGTTACATCCTCCCAGTCTCGTCTAATTAGAATCAACTGTGTCTTCCTCCTGTCTGCCATTTCCTTGTTTCCTTGTGAGTGTGTATTAGTGTGTGTTTGCTCTTTGTTGGAGCATCTGCGTCTCACTGGTGTTTCATCCCCATCTCATTTCCTGCTGGCCATCCCCTGTGTTGTCTCAGTCTCCTCACATTTCAGGTTTGGTTTGTAGTTTTCCCAAGTTTTGTTCACGCCATACCCGTTCCTGTTATGTGCTTCACTTACGCTAAATAAAACTCACTCCCTGAATCTGAGTCTGCGTTTGGGTCCTTCCAATAAAACCCGCTGCTGTGACAGGGAGCTTTTGTAGTGATGTTTCTTAACAACTATAAGATGTAAATTCTCAAATTATATTTTTGGAACTTTATTTTATTGTGTTTATTTTAATTTTAAAATTATACTATTAATATGTTATAACGCTATGATAAAAACAATTCATATTGATGAGTTTGTTTGTTTCAGAGTCAGAGAGCCGTGTCTCTCTACAGTCAGAGGTTTTTGTACGGCGGCTCAATGAGTTTGTATCACTGTGGTGGACTTTTGGTGGAGGAACCAGACTGCAAGTTGGAAGTAAGATTATAATGTTTTTAAAGAAACTATATCGAGGTTTAAATGTTAGCTTTATAACAATGAAGTGTTCATGTAGAGGTAATATTATAACCATTATACACTGGAGACTGACTCCATCAGCTTTAATTCGATTTTATGTCGACATTTCTGACATAAAGACAATGCATTGTGTAAATAATATAAACTGTCATCAGCCTGTGATTATTTTCTAGTTTGAAATCACAGTCACTGTTTCTAAGATGAATTAAATGTAACTGTCCTCAAGTTAAACAGAGTGAAGATAAAGATTTCTGGTCTTTTACTTAGTCAGTAAAAATGTAGAATTTACTTAGAAATCATAAAAGCACTACAATAAATGACTGAAATTCACATGAGGTAAGTAGAAAACTTGTGTTTTATACAGAACGGAGGATTTTGAAGCTTAACATCTTGTATAATTGTTGCCATATCTGCTTATTTTATTTCGAGAAGTTAAAGATGGGAATTTGACAGTGTGCAGAACGTCTGGTGTTTCTGTTGTAGCAGATATCATTTCAAATGTCATTAAAATCATGTAAGCAGTAAAAACAATTAATTTACATCATTCAAGTAGTGCTATTAAGTTTCTTATCTCTAACAAGTGATGTGTTGTAGATAACTGATGATTTTGAAGCTAAACTTGTTTTGTAAATGTTTCCACATCTGCTTCTTTTATTTCCAGTGTAGTTTGAACATATTTCAGGTCAAACTGTGTGATGATTCTCTCTGTGCTGATATGCATGAGAGGTTTCTTAAAGGGAAGTGAAACAATGTGTGAGTTAATGACTGGTGGAGCAGAAAAAATACCTGACAGAAACTTCTTAACGGAGAAAATCAAATTGTGGTTCTTGTCCTCTAAGCTGATTGGTGTTTCCTAGGTGATACCCGCCCCGCCCTGAATGTGCTGGGTCCCTCCAGTGAGGAGCTGCAGCAGGGGAAGGCCACGCTCATGTGTCCGGCCAACAAGGGCTTCCCCTCAGACTGGAGTCTGTCCTGGAAGGTGGATGGCAGTGGCAGCATCAGCTGGGAGGAGAGCAGGAGCCCCGTGGTGCAGGAGAACGACGGCCTCTACAGCTGGAGCAGCACCCTGAGGCTCCCTGCAGACCACTGGATGAAGGTGGGCTCTGTGACCTGTGAGGCCACCCAGGGCTCCCACACTCTGGTCTCAGAGCCACTCAGGAGAGACCAGTGTTCCCAGTCCTGAACTATATGTGACTTTTATGCTGGTCTTACTTTCACACTGCATTCTGTAGCTTTTTTTTTTCAATTTCTTCTCTCATTTTTCATTGCTTTGTTTAAAGTTTAAAGTTTGTTTAAAGTTTTAAAGAATAAAAAAATCTACATTAAATAAGAATCGAGTGTTTGTCTTACTTTTGTGGTGATGTCAATATTAAACTCTAAATAATGATTTCCAGGATTCTTATTGGAAACCAGTGTGCTATCTGTAGAAAGTCAATATGAGTCAGTAGAATTAAGTCACTTTGAATACATGAAGTTAAGCGAAGTTTATGTTAAAGAATAAGTTCGAAGGGGAATTGATAAGAACTTAGAGATTATGATTTTATTACTGAGAATATTGAGCGACACCGCCGTTATTCATGCAAAGTCATTGCATGCTGTTTAATGAATGTTTCAGCATGTTGTAGCTTGTTATATAAAGCAGTTTGAGTTCTCAGGTGGAGTAGAAAAGCACAATATAAGAATGAGTCAAATGCCGTGATCAGTGTTGAGGTAGGTATCTTAAAGTATTCTATTATGCAGAGTACTTTTTTAAAGTAATGCAGTACATTATTTTGGTGTTTTTCTGTAAAATCACCTGAAACACACCATCTCATAACTATCATTTAACAATAAGAACTTATTGGCTACAGTCCCTCACACCAATATAAATCCCTATCCTAATGAGGACACACATACAGTGGCTTGCAAAAGTATTCGGCCCCCTTGAACTTTCCCACATTTTGTCACATTACAGCCACAAACATGAATCAATTTTATTGGAATTGCGAGACAAAGTTATCAGACTAGTATTGAACAGCAAAAAAGAAAAAAATCTACAAACCTGAGAAAATTGGACTTAAAGTTTCTATTTGAAGTATTTCTATAAGTTATGCAGACAATTGTGACTCACTGATTTTGGTGATTTACTTGTGTTTTTTTCTCTTTCTTTAAGAAATGTTTTCATAATGAGCAATATTCAGGAATTGGTTCACATGTATTTGAGCCGCTATGAAGCAGAGCTCAAAGGTCAAAATTTGATTGAGTGAGATACAGATAGATTTCCAACTTCTTTTTTGTTTAGCAGCATTAACATTTTCACTCTATCACTCTGTGTGTGTGTGTGTGTGTGTGTGTGTGTGTGTGTGTGTGTGTGTGTGTCCTCAGTGAACTGTATCAGTCTCTGCAGTATCTTCCAGCTGCAGCAGTCACTTCAGTTTCTGTTCAGTCTGACTGAGGGAAGTTTTTGTACGACTGTTTTTCACTGTGTGAACACCCACTGACTGTTAGGATTGTGTTCACTCTGACAGTAATAAACTGCTGCATCTTCAGCCTGGACTCCACTGATGGTCAGAGTGAAGTCAGAGTTTGATCCACTGCCTGTAAAACGAGCTGGAATCCCTGATTGTCGAGTGCTAACAAGGTAAATGAGCAGTTTAGGAACTCCTCCATCTTTCTGTTGGTACCAGGCTAAACGGTTGGATCTATAAACATCCTGACTGGTCGTACACTTGATGCTCACAGTTGCTCCCACAGCAGAGCTCACTGCTCCAGGCTGAGTCACTGTGATCTGTCCTCTGGACTCTGAGGACACAGAGACAAAAACATAAAGCAGCTTCATGGTTTTGTGGGCTTCATTTCAGAGGGACAGATGTTGATAGAGGAGAGGAGTTTGATTCTCTGGACTTTACCTGTGAAGCAGCAGCAGAGGAGAGTCCAGATGAGGACGCAGATCAAAGTCATGTTTTTGATGAGGAGGATTTCTGTGGCTTCTGTTGTGATGAAGGACAGCTGTCAGTCATCCAGTGTTCAACTCTCAGGACTATAAACTCTCCCAGAGCACTGGAGCATGGTGCTGCTGATGCAAAGTGCCTCTCTATGGAAATCATCTGACTGACTCCAGCACAGACTTGGATCTATCAGCTCACATGTTATTGAATATAAGTATTTTTTGAAGAATGGTTTGGTGTTGAACTGAACTTAACCTGGACAGATTTGTGTCCTTTGCACCATTTAATCACATTTAAATCGTCTGTCTGGACTAGTGGTGTGCGAATCATGAACGAATCGTTCAATACTCGAGAATCACTTTACTGCCTCGTGAATCATGATTCACAACCCCAACTGACTCACTGACTCATCCCTGTTGCTGTTTGCAAACTAATTTCATTAGTAGAAATATATCTCGCTTATAATTAAAATTGTGGGGAAAAAACAACAGACAGTTATGGTTTAGGGCCTGGATGGCTTTGGGATAGAAGCTCCTCTTGAGTCTCTCTGTCCTCACCCGGATGATGCAGAACCTTCTTCCAGATTGCAGAAGTTGGAACAGTTTGTTGCCAGGATGGGACGGGTCCTTCAGTATCTGCGCTGCTCTAGTCCGGCATCTCCTGGTGTAGGTGTCCTGAAGCGGGGAGAGAGCAACCCTGCAGCAGAGTTCTGCTGTATGGATCACTCTCTGAAGAGCTTTTTGGTCCTTCACACAGCTGTTCCCAAACCAGGATGTGATGTTCTGTGTGAGGATGCTCTCCATAGCTATTTGACACATTTGAGGAAAATACTAATAAAATAAAATAAAAATAAATAAAATAAATGTTCCCTTTAGAAATCTTCATTTTTTTTGCTCTTTTTTGCTCTATAAAATAGTTGTTTTTCTTTTTCAGTCACTCATCTTAGCAGTAGGATTTACATGAAAAGAGAAACAAATTAAGTTTGAGTGAAAATGTAAATTTTTTGGACTCTCTGGGAAACTGACTCAGTGACTCCAAAAACCTGATTCATTTTGGTGAGTGACTCATTCAAACTCGATTCAGTAAAAAGAATCAAATTTACCATCACTAGTCTGGACTCTTGGGGTAACTCTTGACTCTGCATTGATTTAGTTTCAAATCTCAAATCTCTCGTTCTGTCTTGTTTCTTCACTTAAATTGCTAAGTTAAGGACCGTTATGTCATCCTGTGAACTGGAAATTGTTATTCATTTATTTCAACACTGTAATTAATTGTTCACTTCTGTAAGAATAAAGTCGCTGCAATGTCCACAGTGTTGTTCATCCAGCTGCACTGGCTCCCTGTTGAACTCAGAATAGGAATCTTGAAGTGGACTCTGTCTTCATGAGTTCTTCCTGAACAAGCACCAGCTTACATCATTAAACCGTTTCAGCCGTACAGCCACAGCAGGTCCCTGAGGTCTTGTGATCAGGGTCTGCTTACTGTACATCATACGAGGCAGAAAACTAAAGGAGACAGAGCTTTTTCCACAGTGACCCCAGACTCTGGAACTGTCTCCCTCTGAGTCTGAGATCTGTGGACGCAGACGCAACCAAATGTCATGTTATTAGACTTGACTTTAGTAAACTTTGTGATCCTTGTCTTGAAAGGTGCCACATAAATAAAATTTGACTTACTTACTTTTGTCATATGGTTGATCAATGGATCAGGGTTTTTTTTTTTTTACAACATTGCACGTGTTAACATTTTTTATACATAGGATTAAAATGAGTAAACACTATGGAAAAATTAAAATAAAGGCTGTGTAATTTTACTAAAGAATGATTCATCAGCTGTCAGAATTACACAGGGAGTAAATGATTTGTTGAGTTTGTTTGTTTCAGAGTCAGAGAGCCGTGTCTCTCTACAGTCAGAGGTTTTTGTACGGCGGCTCAATGAGTTTGTATCACTGTGGTGGACTTTTGGTGGAGGAACCAGACTGGGATTTGGATGTAAGTATAAAGACCCAGGGGGGGAAAAAAGTATTTTGATTTTGATTTTTTTCAGATAAATCAAGTGTTGGGATGGTAAAAAACACATTACAAAAACAAAATTGTTTTTAACTAATTTTATTAAAATTTTACAACATGTGCACTTCAGTTCACAAGGGGAGTTCATTGATCACGAATGTGAAACTAACAAAATTCAAGAGCTATTTAAGAAAATTAAATGCTCCACTGAAATTTTTGTAAGCAGGATATTAAAACTTATTTATATAACAATATCATAAAAATGTAGATCATGGGTCAACTTAGAAGTCACTGACACTTCACTAGCTGTAAGCCATTGGTTCAGGAACAAGTGATTCCACTGGGCTCTCTATTTCACAAAGTCAATTCATTTATGATATCTGAGGAAGTACTGTGATTTTTTTTATTTGGAGACACAAAGGAACATTTGGCACTTCCCACATCTCACATATGTTTTACTGTTGCACCGAACCATTCTACAACTGAAATGCCTTGGACTATTAACCATTTCAGGCAAGTGGAGTGAACCATATTTTGTTACACTCTCATCTGGTTGGGGCTTCCTTTTCTTGATTTTCGGAGAGAACTCTTCATTACTGGTATTATTCAGGTCTTGTTCACATGTTTGTCCCTGGTTTCTCAGCCAAGAGGAGCTTGAACTCCAGATACTGTGAGTTCTTTTCGCACATTGAGATCATTGACAACTTTCAGCAAAAACGTGATCTTGTAGAAACAATCAGGTGTCATGGAATCAGCTATAATTGCGACTCTTGTTTTTTTACTTTACTGGAAAACATTTCTGCATTTTACCCATATTTTATTTTTAACGCAAAATCAAAAATTCCAGATTCTCCTACATGTTGGTTTTGGACCAGATAGGACGACAGATTTCAGGTGGCCCTGTGTTTTTCTCTATTACATCTGCCACTGCATCTCAATAATCTTTGTGTGGCTCCTCCTGGGTTCTCACCCTCTCCTATCTGGCTCACATGACTCTCATCTTCTGAAAAATCTATGTTTGAATCTCCCTCAATTATTCTGTTAAGAATTCTCTCTGCCTTTGTCAAAGAGTTGTCTACTAGGAAAAAGTGAAATAAATATAAGTACAAAGTCCCGACGTGCACTAGAGTACACATTAATAAATTAGTCATTTCCTCTGTGAAACTAAATAAGCTTAATTCTTAAAAACCCCTCAAATTATTTACTAGATGTTTATTTTTGAAAATTAATCAAAATCTGATTTTAAAAAACATTTTAAATGTAAATATCATGCTTACCTTTCTTTCTCCCATAAAATGTGCTTGTGGGCATGCCAGCCATTTTGAAAAGTTGGGAAAAAGACAATTGACAAGGCCACACCCCCACACATGTGATATCATTTTAAAGGTACTGTTGTCCTCTCTAAGAAACATCAGGTCTTAGAAGAGTGGCAAGTAGAGTATGAGAGGTACAAGCAAAAACTAAATGCGTACTACAGTGCACAAAAATGAATTACTGGGTCTCAGGAGGTTATACCCTTTGAAGTTATAAAAATAATATCTTATATTTGCTTCAATTGTTGACTGTTGGGTGAGAGAAGAACATCAAAACTTTATTTTGTTGTTTTTCCTGATATATCAAGGAGGCTGACAGAAATTTACGTCTAAATTTATGTTTGAAATGTTTACCTACTTCCTGTCAATAAAACAGTTCCTTCAATGATTGTTTCTCTGTTCTTCACAGTAAGTTGTGGATAAACACAATTTTACTTGAATAAAAATTCTTCAAATAAAATTAAACAGACTAAAATTAAAGACATATTCAGATTAAAGTCAAATGTATAGTAAATATCTCTGTTTATCAAGTAAATAGTTTTAGTGATTAATTATTTTTCTAAACTCATGTAACATTTAAAATCATGAGTGAGTTGCAATTTTGTGAGTTTAACACTCTTTTGTAAAATGTTGCACTTTTTTCCTTCTGTATGTGGTTTGGACATATTTCACTGCTGTTATTTCTGTGCTGAGAGGTTTCTTAAAGGGAAGTGAAACAATGTGTGAGTGAGTGTTGGAGCAGAAAAACATCTGACAGAAACTACCTGTTACCCGTTCTCTAAGCTGATTGGTGTCTCCTAGGTGATGTCCGTCCCACCCTGACGGTGCTCGCCCCTTCCAGTAAGGAGCTGGAGCAGGGGAAGGCCACGCTCACATGTCTGGCCAACAAGGGCTTTCCCTCAGACTGAAGTCTGTCCTGGATCGTTGACGGCCGCAGATGCAGCGGCGTTGGTTGGAAAGTGAGCAGGAGCCCCGGGGCGCTGCAGACAGACAGGCTCTACAGCTGGAGCAGCACCCTGATGCTGCCTGCAGACCAGTGGGAGAAGGTGGGCTCTGTGACCTGTGAGGCCACGAGGGGCTCCCACACTCCACTCTCAACTTTCCCACATTCCCAAATAGCATGCATAAATGTCCCTGGATCTGAGCTACATTTCCAGCATATATTATTGGGACTGATTCCCATTCTATAAAGTTTAGAAGGAGTGAAGTACCATGTATCTATTAATTTGTACTGAGTAAACGTACCCGTGGCCTCTCTTATATATTTATCAGAGAATGACAAAATTCTACACCAATCTTCTTTACAAATTACACGACTGAAATATCTCCGCCGCGCTCACGCTCACAGGTGCTCACACACACAAACTACACCCTTTTTGGCTCCTACCTCAAAGCACACTGTGCGCTGTCGATCTTACGTGCTGCACAATAATATTCAATATTTAGTATTTACTGTTATATTCCCTTAGATCATCACGATGATGTTGTTTATTATATCGCTCTCTCTTTTTGTGCTTGTTTTCTCTTTTTTCTGTCTCAACAGGTGATCCAGGTGATTGATAGAAGTATTTTGTCTGTTTTGTTTGTTTTTGTTTTTTGCCCTTTATCACCGTTCCTCTTCCCCGCTGTTTTTCTTTCCCTCTCTCATTCTCCCTTTTCTTTCCCCCAGTCATGTCTGTCCCATGTGGAGCAAGTGAAAATAAAATAAAATAAATAATAAAAACAAAGGTGAATCAAATGGACCAATACGACAAGGCTGGGATGGTCCATTTGGTAAAGTAAATCCGTTGGGCATCTTTCTTTGCCTTTAGACAATAATTCTGATGGCAAAAGAATCAAACGGGACAGGCGGAAAAATAAAAAATAAAAAAATATCTCTGCCATATAGTCCTCAAGTTTTCACATATCTCTTTTTTTAGATTGTTAAACATAAACACATAAGCATAATATCCTCTAATTTTGGGTTTAATAATATTCCTAAATACTTCATACCTGAAGGTAAATACTTAAAATTGAATGGAGTAATGGATCTAGAGTGACATGATGCTGATAGTGGCGTGCCTTCCAATTTGTACCAATTTATCTTGTAACCTGACAACCTTGAAAATGACTCAGCGCATGCTCACGTCATTTGTTTAATAGGAATTTAACATTAAATAATTCACATATAAAACTATGAATTGTAATTTTAAATGGTTGGCGCCTATAACCTCTTCTTAAGTTATAGACGCATCCAGTCCTGTTTTTTGTTCATTTTGTTATCTTTTTGTTCAAATACTAAGAAATGACAAAAGGTTATTTCATGGAAGAAGATACATCTATGCTGTCTCCCATGGAATATTCCTCACTGTTCTGTAGATACTGCTGCTTATGTGCTGTTCTTTTTCCACCTCTGCCTTTATTCCTTAGTGAACTGTATCAGTCTCTGCAGTATCTTCCAGCTGCAGCTGCAGTTTCTGTTCAGTCTGACTGAGGGAGGTTTTTGTACGACTGTTTTTCACTGTGTGAACACAAGCTGACTGTTGATAACATGAAGACTCTGACAGTAATAAACTGCTGCATCTTCAGCCTGGACTCCACTGATGGTCAGAGTGAAGTCAGAGTTTGATCCACTGCCTGTAAAACGAGCTGGAATCCCTGATTGTCGACTGCTAGCATAGTAAATGAGCAGTTTAGGAACTCCTCCATCTTTCTGTTGGTACCAGGCTAAACGGTTGTTGCCATTAACATTCTGACTGGTCGTACACTTGATGTTCACAGATCCTCCCACAGCAGAGCTCACTGCTCCAGGCTGAGTCACTGTGATCTGTCCTCTGGACTCTGAGGACACAGAGACAAAAACATAAAGCAGCTTCATGGTTTTGTGGGCTTCATTTCAGAGGGACAGATGTTGATAGAGGAGAGGAGTTTGATTCTCTGGACTTTACCTGTGAAGCAGCAGCAGAGGAGAGTCCAGATGAGGACGCAGATCAAAGTCATGTTTTTGATGAGGAGGATTTCTGTGGCTTCTGTTGTGATGAAGGACAGCTGTCAGTCATCCAGTGTTCAACTCTCAGGACTATAAACTCTCCCAGAGCACTGGAGCATGGTGCTGCTGATGCAAAGTGCCTCTCTATGGAAATCATCTGACTGACACAATGAAATCCTTTGTGCTTTTTCTGTCTGAATTAATGAAAATAGCCATGTGCTATGAGATGATAAATTAATGACGTTTCAAGCAAATGCTTAAATTTACAACACGTGTTCTTTGGTCAGAGTGGCAACCCAGATAACTGTTGCTATGACAATATATAAATTATGGATATATTATAATGAGGTTGTTATTACACATTATGTTGAAAACAGCAAAGCTTTTGGAGAATTTCACCAACCATTTGTACAGTACTGCACTTAAAACAACACAGAAGAGCTCCTGATCAGTGTTGAGGTAGGTATCTTAAAGTATTCTATTATGCAGAGTACTTTTTTAAAGTAATGCAGTACATTATTTTGGTGTTTTTCTGTAAAATCACCTGAAACACACCATCTCATAACTATCATTTAACAATAAGAACTTGTAGGCTACAGTCCCTCATGCCAATATAAATCCCTATCCTAATGAGGACACACATACAGTGGCTTGCAAAAGTATTCGGCCCCCTTGAACTTTCCCACATTTTGTCACATTACAGCCACAAACATGAATCAATTTTATTGGAATTGCAAGACAAAGTTTTCAGACTAGTATTGAACAGCAAAAAAGAAAAAAATCTACAAACCTGAGAAAATTGGACTTAAAGTTTCTATTGGAAGTATTTATATAACCCTCTACTGCATGACTTTTTAATTTTGGGGGAAAAAAATATTTCTCCCTATTTTGGGGGAGCTTTAGGGTCCCTAATAATATATCAATGATAAAATTTGACACCCTCCCCCCCCCCAAACAGATAGTGGTTTGTTGCTTCAAGGCAACACTGTGCAACAAGGGTAGTAAAATCCAAGTTATTCTATAATTAGTTGTATTAGTACAACAAGGATGAACAAATAAATAAACAACAAATAAACAATGTAAACATTTCACAAAACAATAAAACACCAAAATACATCCAACATTTGACCCTAACCCCATGCACGTGCACGCGCACACACACGCACACACACACGTTGTGTTTCCATCACTTTTGGGGACATTACATTAACTTACATTCATTTCCTGGAGACTTATCCTGACTCTACCCATCACAAGTCCCTGCCTGAACCTTACCCTAACCCTGACTCAAGCCTTGCAATTTGTCCCCATAAAGTAGGCGAGACCTCACAACATGAGTGTGTAAACAAATTTGTGTCCCCACAACAATAAGTACATTGACCACACACACTGACACCCACACAGCAATATTGTTATGGCAGGGATCAGGCCCACACAATGTGCTTACACATGGCCCACATACCGCAAAGAATGATGGCCCTTTGGTGGCCCAGACCTGGTTTGCCAGAGGTGGCCCACACATGGGTCAGCACAAGGCCAGTTTCAGACACCCTGGGCGTCCTGTGCTGGCCCATGTGTGGGCCACCTCTGGCAAACCAGGTCTGGGCCACCAAAGGGCCATCATTCTTTGCGGTATGTGGGCCATCTGTAGGTGATGTGCAGCCACGGGCCAGTTGTAGACACACTGCTGGCCCTGTGCTGGCCCAGAACAGTTTCAGCTCTGGCCCCAGATGTCAGCATAATGTGTACCTTAATCAAGTCATGCAATAACAACATGTGCCGGAACATGCAAAACAGCGCAAAAGTAACATGCCGAAACTCTGTTCAGACAGTGAATGGACTGATTTTTGTGTAGCACTTTTCTACTCTCCCAGATTACTCAAAGTGCCGGCTTGATACCAGATCCTGGCCAGACCTGCTTGTTATGTGGGCACTAACACACACACAGACACAGTTAGTTTACCAACTGACACCTGACCCCTGAGCTCCTAAGTGTCCCTCAAACCTCACTCAGGGATCCACTCCTCTACTTCACTGTCACTCCCTGAAAGCTCACTGTCCTCACTTTCTGAGGACAGAAAGTGCACATTCCCTTGGTTTCCTTGCATAAAAGGTTTTTACATCTATGTCCTGTAATTATGAGTAGATTGTAAAGTAAAAACATTGACTATGATCATATAAATGCACACAAACACATCTCTACACACATATCCAAATGCATTATATTGCCTGAAATAAATTGGGCTAACTGCGCAGTGTTGCCTTGAGGCAACGAATGAAAAGGAACAGTTTTACAGTATAAATAAATTTTAAAAAGTAGAACAAACAATCAAATATGCTTCATAGCATATTCATGCACATACAAGTATTTTTTAATGTATGGACCGACAGACGGTGGGCTCAGATATTTTTCCCGTGTTTTTCAACGATCGACACTTCGGCTGAGGTGGCGTGTTTTTTTTCTCTTCGTCTGGCTGTATTTGCCGGGACGATAGAACCCCGTGAAGGAGCCGACTCCCCACGATTTCGACGATATTTGCAGGCACGGAAGAGCGCCGACCCATCGCTTGACACACTCGCCTGCCGAGGGAGAGTAATCCGTGAGTAGCTGTACGGTCCGTCGGACCGCCAACTCAGTGCTGTTGGACCGTTACGACATCGGCGGCGCTAAAGCTAAGGCTAATGCTGCAGTGACTTTGACTCAGTGTTTATTCAGAGGGACGTGTTGTTTTGTGTAAAGCATTGAAGCATCAGAGTGTGCATGGACGCTCTCGGTCTGACTGATATATGCGCTTAGTTACTGTGTGTGAACGTTCTTTTCACTTCGCCATAACTTTTGTGGGAGCGAGTTGTTTCCACACTTTTAAAATGGCGTCCCACGCAGACACGAGCAGTGTTGCCAACTCCTCAGTAAGGAAACTCGCTATTGGCTGTCCTAAAAGTTGCTAGAAGTCGCTAAATGACGTCATCACCTAATTTGCATAATTGGTCATGCTAATGTAATTGTAATCTATGTTGTTGGAGAGAGAAATAACATCGTGAAAGACACATAAAGTGAGTAAAAAACGTCCTAAATGCATTTAGAATTTATTTAGAACTACAAATTAAATTTATTTTAGCAATTATTGTTTTTTTAATGTCACAATTCCAACCCTGCTCCTTTACCCGGATTTGGACCGGCAAAAGTGACCCGAAATAGGCACTCTGGTGGAGTTACTTTGTGTGTGTGTGTGTGTGTTTATAAGTAGTTTTAAACCTTGTGATCCACAAAACAGCATAAGAGTAAAAGAATAAAAGAAGAACTGACTGCGTTACAGCACCCGCTGCTTCTTGAGAGTAAAAGCGATATGCGCTTTCACGTCTTTTTTTTTAGCGACTTTTTGTAGAAAAAAAGTTGCTAGGGGGTCTGAAAACTCACTAAATATAGCGACAAAGTCGCTAAGTTGGCAACACTGGACACGAGGAGTGAGGAGGATGGCTGCGAACCGGATGCTGAGGCGCCTGGCCTGACAAAGTACATCATCCCTCACTCTACACCTCTTTACCTCAACCTTGAAGTGGTAAACTTGGAAGCTGAGGTCGAGAAGCCACGAGTTTGCTTACAGGCTTCACTGGAGCTGCAGAAGAGCCTGCTGAAGTGTCTGGATCATGGAGCTACGGGAGAGCCGGGAGAGCGGCCATCTCCCCAACGAACCCCGCCGGTGCCCCGTAATGACCGCTGGTTGGACGGGTACCAGGTGGACTAACCGTTATCATATGGACGAACTTGAGGTTGACTGAGGGTTGGTTTCATGCAAGATGTATGTGATGTAATTATTCTGTTCGTAAGGGATGATTACTTGTTCTGTTCCACTGAACCCTCGTCACCACAGCCCGTGAGAGGCTTTTGGTTTGGTTTTCTGTTGTACTGATTTAAGCAACGGGATGTGTTGTATTTTTGACTGTTTTTCCCTTGTCTAGGACCATCTCCAGAGGATGAGTAGCCAGTAACACTGCATGTTCTGTATTGTTTGCTTCAATCACTAATTTTGTTTATTGATTGTATTGATTGTATTGACTGTACCGATGCTGTATAACAATTCCTCCACAGCCTGCTTACTACCTAAAGTAACTATGTATAGTGAAAGGGGGTAGCGGGAGGAGGGTTACCTGGGTCCGGCTGAGGACAGCCTCCTAATTGCTGGGGGGGTGATGTAACAACCCTTTTGGGTTATAGCACCACTAGGGGGGGTTGCCCAACTATTGTAGTAGCTATGGGGGTCTCCTAGTGAGTGTGTGTTGTTAGCGGCAGCCATTCCATGCTGCTCATGTTCCATTCTCCAAGAAAACACCTTACTGTTGTAACAAGCCGGCACTGGTGATACCAATCCCCGCGCATGTATGCTCGGACGAGTACAGCCGAGGAGACCTGGCATTATGAAGTGTAATGTTGCTGACGGCGAATAAAGGTCTGTCATTGGATTTAACTGACTGGCTTTGGGTTATTCAGCTAACCCCCACACCACACGCTCGCTGGACCTGCTAGCCGCTCCTTCCTCGCCAGACCGCTGTTACAAGGGCCACCGTAAGGCATGAAAATGTGGTTTGTTGCCTCAGAGCAACGCTATGCAGTAGAGGGATAAGTTATGCAGACAATTGTGACTCACTGATTTTGGTGATTTACTTGTGTTTTTTTCTCTTTCTTTAAGAAATGTTTTCATAATGAGCAATATTCAGGAATTGGTTCACATGTATTTGAGCTGCTATGAAGCAGAGGTCAAAGGTCAAAATTTGATTGACTGAGATACAGATATCCATTCCAACTTCTTTTTTGTTTAGCAACAATAACATTTTCACTCTATCACTCTATCACTCTGTGTGTGTGTGTGTGTGTGTGTGTGTGTGTGTGTGTGTGTGTGTGTGTGTGTGTGTGTGTGTCCTCAGTGAACTGTATCAGTCTCTGCAGTATCTTCCAGCTGCAGCAGTCACTTCAGTTTCTGTTCAGTCTGACTGAGGGAGGTTTTTGTACGACTGTTTTTCACTGTGTGAACAGATGCTGACTGTTGATATAATGCTGACCTACACAGTAATAAACTGCTGCATCTTCAGCCTGGACTCCACTGATGGTCAGAGTGAAGTCAGAGTTTGATCCACTGCCTGTAAAACGAGCTGGAATCCCTGAATATCGATTGCTAGCAACATAAATGAGCAGTTTAGGAACTCCTCCATCTTTCTGTTGGTACCAGTATAAGCAGTTGTTGCCAAGAACATTCTGACTGGTCGTACACTTGATGCTCACAGTTCCTCCCACAGCAGAGCTCACTGCTCCAGGCTGAGTCACTGTGATCTGTCCTCTGGACTCTGAGGACACAGAGACAAAAACATAAAGCAGCTTCATGGTTTTGTGGGCTTCATTTCAGAGGGACAGATGTTGATAGAGGAGAGGAGTTTGATTCTCTGGACTTTACCTGTGAAGCAGCAGCAGAGGAGAGTCCAGATGAGGACGCAGATCAAAGTCATGTTTTTGATGAGGAGGATTTCTGTGGCTTCTGTTGTGATGAAGGACAGCTGTCAGTCATCCAGTGTTCAACTCTCAGGACTATAAACTCTCCCAGAGCACTGGAGCATGGTGCTGCTGATGCAAAGTGCCTCTCTATGGAAATCATCTGACTGACACAATGAAATCCTTCGTGCTTTTTCTGTCTGAATTAATGATGTCTTTTCTTATTTTGCTTAGTTTCCTACTAATTGATATTAAAAATTACTCAAAATTTAACCCTTAAGAGCCCAGACCTATTTCTACTTTCATGAAAATTACGGGGGTCTTATATCAAATGAATCATATATAACCAAGTCTCTAAGTGTAAAGGGGCAGTGACACCAGTGTCACTGTGGGTCCTTAAGGGTTAATTTGCAGTTTCCATATGGATTACAGTTAATGTGTAACCTGCCCCTAACCTGGGACAGCTGGGTAAAGCTCCAACGTCTGCAGAATCCTGTCACATAAGATCACAGATTGAAATAGAAAGTGTGACACCATCAATATATTTTATAACTTTGATTTTATGTTTTTATATATAAATTTGTTGGCCCAACAGCTAATTTAGGAAATTATATAGGTGACTCATAACTGAAGCTGTCAGTCATTCAGTGTTTAACAGAATGGCTTATTTATTTATTAATGTCAATAGTAAATGATCAACTGTAGTGAATATTATCCGTAGTGTCCATCTTAACACAAGCTCACTCTTCTGAAAAGAAAAACAAATTATCATCAAGAGAACTAAAACCATGAATAACAGTAATCAAGAAATATAAATTAAACACAGAACACTTGGTCACAGACCCAGGGCTGTGAAAACTATTTTGATTGAAAACATATATTATGTTGTTTAATTTATAATGACGCAGAGTCTGTAAAAGAGGAAGAATTTATAGATTATCTGGGATGAAGAATAGTTGAGTTCTTTAAAATAAATAACACAAAAACATCTGCCTTCATTGAATGAAAGCATTGAATAAATAAAAATATTTATATTTTTATTGAGATTCATAAAAAGCTTTATTACTTAAAGAGTTACAACAAATCAGACTGCTTATGTAATGGAGTTATTTCTAGGAAAACGTCTGTCAGAAGATTGATCCACAGAGGGAAAAATAGTTTCTATGAGATGATAAATTAATGACGTTTGAAGCAAATGCTTAAATTTACAACACGTGTTCTTTGGTCAGAGTGGTGTAACCCAGTGTTAAAAACAGGTTTAAAAGTATAAATATTCATACTCTCACAATGGGAATAAATATTGATAAAAACAAAGTTAATTATAATAAATACTGATAAAAAGCATGTAAACATAAGTTTAATTAATATGTATATGTAATATATAAATGGTGTGGGGGCAGGACTTAGTCCTGTAGAGTGTGTTTGGTTAGATCCACTGAGCGACCAATCATTGGCCGGTCTGACCCTCCCCCAGTCTGTGCGCTGCTCAGACACCTGTGTGTGCCTTCGTGTGCCAGTCAGATACGCCAGAGACACAGACGGTGAAAGATCAGTTTACCCGTGCGGCGAAGAAGCTAGCTTGATAGTGAAAGTCCTTTTTTCGGCAAGAATAATAAGAGTGATACTGTATTCCAGAGGCCGTGAGCTAACGTGAGCACTGTGAAGCCCCGTGTAACATTTGTTGCTTCACATGGTAAGTCCCAGGCAGCGCATGTGCGCTAGCATAGCATGCTACTTGCCGCTAGCTCCGATGCTAACTTCCGTTAGCCATTTTGCAATGAAAGTGCCTTTTCCGAGGCTAAAACAATTAGCACTGAGTATGCTGCACTTTATACGAGATGTTCTTTAAAGGTTTATGTCACATTACTGTGGTATTGATGTATAATGTATGGTTTTGTGCGAAGTTGTTATGTTAGCACATGTTCACTTTTCTCATGGTGCTAATTATAGTTCTGCACACTAAGTATTAGCAACGTGAAACTAGGTGCCTTCACCTGCACTTTACTTAGCTGAAACTTGATAAGTCTCAAGCCAATGTGTATTTTTAATGCACTGCTGAGCTATTTTGTATTATTTTAAATGTGTGTTTCCTATGCACTTTTTCCCTTTGAAATTAGAATAATTTGTTGTACAACATAGAATATTTTGAAAGAAATTTAGAAACACTACAAGCAACCAGTAGTAATAATAAGTTACAGACATGATAGCTTAAATGTTGAAATACTGTGTTCTGGCCTGGTCCCCAGGTCAGGTTTTTTCCCTTTGCTTATTTGGATTGGATTGGTTTTGAGGACCTGAGAAGAATCGAGGATCCCTTTTCCAGTACTGGATGGCAAGCCCAGCCCAAAGAGCCGGATGAACTGGTAAATTGTAACCCGACTGGTTACAAACACACTGAGTGACTAGTGAACATTGAAAGACTGAAATTGACTTTAAAAAAGACACAAAAGACAATATATCCTTGGGTTGACCATTTGTGGGGTTTATTTTATTTTGTTTTCAAAAAGCGCGCTCTACTTTTGTTAAATGTGCACAACTTTAATAATTGCTAATAAATGCAATTGTGTTTTCTCCACCTACTGTGTACAAGTTCTCTGTTGTCATACACCCTTGGCTCTTACGAATCTAGAACTTGTCTGATCTGGTCCATATTTCCCTTCTGTCCTCGTACTGTGGTTAAAGGTAACTATACTGCCTGTACTACAGGCAAAGAAGGCAAGAAGTAGCACTAACAGGTCTTACATGCCCATTACTAGTATTGCACTACCAGTGTTACATAAGTAAAAAAGTGGCGAGCCAGCCAGGAGCCTAGAGTGTTGTGTGACAACATTGGAATCCTTTTTGACCTTTGATCAGATGCTCACACACTGCGAAAATGGATTTTGTCAAGAAGTATGCCGTTAAAGTACCAAATATCATTATTGTTAGCGGTGTTACAGATAGAGAGAAAGACAAAGAGGTATTTGAGTTTCTGGAGCAACATGGTACTATTCGTAGAGTACTCGCTGTCGATGATGACTCTTCTGCATTCCACAAAAGTCATATTGTAGAGTTCGAGTCCGGTGCAGCCGTTGAAATATTAGCACCTAAGCTGCCTTACCTCTTACAGTCCACTGACAATCCAGATATCAGTTACCGCATTCAAGCCTTAACTGACGTCTATACTAAGACCGTAGGGGGCAGTGTTACTGAGGCTTACATTAGCAACCTGAAGGGTTTAGCCAAGTTAAGTGGGAAGGATTTCGAAGAAGTGTTGCAGGAGGCCCTGTCCACAATAGGGAAGACCATTGAAGCTGCTGAAACAGCTGAGATAAACCCCGAAAATGATACTGCTGATCAGACTTGCCCTGTGGTAGGATCCACACAACTGCCTCACCCTCCTGAACCCATTCAGGGCGCATTCCAACTCCCCATGAGACCAAACTTGACACCTCAAATATTGAACCCAACTGACCTCAACCCACCAGAGGTTCAGAAAGTAGTAGTCGAGCATGTTGTCAAGAGTGTTGAAAAGACATCACATGCTCACTCTACATTAAGACTCAGAGCTTTCTCTGGCAAGATGCCCAGACCTTACAGCGAAGCTGACTATGAAACATGGCGTTCTCATGTTGACTTGTTGATGGAAGATGCTTCTTTGTCCAAGTTGGAAAAAACTCGTAAGATTCTTGAAAGTCTCCTTGCTCCCGCTTCTGATGTCATCCGCCCTCTTGGGCCAGAAGCCACTCCTGCAGACTATCTTAAACTTCTGGATTCAGCTTTTGGCACCGTCGAAGATGGGGAGGAACTGTTTGTACGCTTCATGAACACCCTCCAAGATCACGGTGAAAAGCCTTCTGCTTATCTGCTTCGTTTGCAGGTGGCAGTCAGTCACACCGTGTGCAGAGGTGGGCTTGAACCACATGAAGTAAATAAGCAGCTTCTTAAACAGTTTTACAGAGGCTGCTGGGATGATAACTTGCTAACGGAGTTGCAATTGGAGCTAAAGCATAAGGAGCCACCCACTTATGCGGAGCTATTGCTTCTCCTGCGTACTGCAGAAAACGGACAAGAAGTTAAAAGCACGCGAATGAAGAAACACTTTAGCGCCACAAAAGCAGTGTCTCATGAACAGACGGTCACTGAAACAAATGCAGATGTTCGTCAAGCAGAGTCAGATAGTCTAGAAGAGCTGAAAAAACAAGTTGCCGATCTAAAAAGCCAATTAGCTGCCGTCGTGAAGCCAAAGAAACAAGCAACACTGAAGACAGTTCGAACAAGGAAACCTGAAAATAAAAAAAACCTGACCATGCCAACCTAAAAACTCACCTCCACCCAGCCGCCCCAGTACTAGGCCCAAGCCCTGGTATTGCTTCCGCTGTGGGGAAGATGGACATATAGTAGCCACTTGTGAATCAGAGCCCAATCCTGCCCTTGTAGTTGCAAAATGAAAGGAACTAAGAGTGAGAAGGCAGATATGGGACAGGCAGAATAACCAGCTTTCTTTAAACTAAATTCTGCCTCCGTTGCGGGACAAATGGAGGCTGATGCTTTGTTAACCCGTCCCACCCAGGTTAAACAAAAAGGTTCCCCTAAAAAGCATGCCAGCCTAAAGTCACACACAAGAACAGATTCCTTCGACTTTCCTAAAGGTCTAATTGGTACAAAGAGTACTGCACAAGTGAAAGTTAATGGTCACACAGTGTTTTGTTTGCTAGATACTGGTTCCCAGGTGACTACAGTCCCCGAGTCCTACTATCGTCAGCATTTGTCCTCTTATGAGATTAAGCCATTGTTTGAACTTTTAGAAGTTGAGGGTGCCAACGGTCAGTCTGTGCCTTACTTAGGCTACATTGAACTGCATGTCACTTTCCCAAAAGACTTCCTTGGCATTGAAGCTGAAGTGCCAACACTTGCCTTAGTTGTCCCCGATGTGCGCACAGCTTCTCAGTCCTTAGTGCTAATTGGGACAAAAACATTAGATGTACTTTATGGGCTGTACTCTGACACATGCCAGGAACTGCAGCTGAACCTGCCATATGGCTATAGGGCAGTTCTAAAAGTTCTTGAGTCACGACACAAACAGTCCAAAGACAGTAGTCTTGGTTTAGTGACGATGCACAACAAAGAGCCACAGTTGATTCTAGCAGGCCAAACTGTTGTTCTAGATGGTGCTGTAGCTGTGTCAGCCGGTAACAGTGAAAAGTCTGTCTTGTTAGAGTATCCACGAATGTCAGCCTTACCTGGTGACATCCTTGTGAAACCTTGTCTCATAGACCTACCTGAACGAGCACCTCACCTTGTTCCAGTTATACTTACCAATGAATCCGAACATGATGTGACAATCCCTCTAAATTGTGTCATCGGAAAAGTCAGTGCATATCAAAGAGTTCTATCTCACGAACACTCAGTGAGAACTCCAAGATCCCGAACTGAGCCGAAGTCAAATGTAACATATAACTTTGACTCTTCCCCTATTAGCGCTGAATGGAAGGAGCGCATAACCGAAAAGCTAAGCCAAATGCCCGAAGTGTTTGCACAGAATGATCTTGACTTTGGAAAGACGGATCAAGTGAAACACACAATCAGATTGTCAGATGAAACACTGTTCAAGCATAGAGCGCGTCCCATACATCCGAACGACCTGGAGGCAGTCCGTAAGCACCTCAAAGAACTGCAAGAAGCTGGCGTGATCAGGGAATCTACCTCCCCTTTCTCTTCACCCATTGTAGTCGTGCGGAAGAAAAATGGTGAAGTCCGCCTCTGTATCGACTACAGAAAGCTTAACGCGCAGGCTATAAAAGATGCTTACGCTCTTCCCAATTTGGAGGAAACGTTTTCCACCTTGATCGGGTCGCAATGGTTCTCTGTCCTGGATTTAAAATCTGGGTACTACCAAATTGAGATGGAGGAGGTGGACAAACCAAAGATGGCGTTCGTATGTCCCATCGGCTTTTGGGAATTTAATAGAATGCCCCAAGGCATTACAAACGCCCCCAGCACATTCCAGCGGCTCATGGAGAAATGTATGGGCGACATGAACCTGCGCGAAGTGATCGTGTTTCTTGATGACATCATTGTATTCTCCAAGACACTTGAAGAACATGAGGCTCGCTTAATGAAAAGTTCTTGATCGCCTGAAAGAATATGGGCTCAAACTCTCACCCAAAAAATGCAAATTTTTCCAAACTTCTGTCAGATATCTTGGGCATATTGTGTCCAGCAAGGGAGTGGAGACTGACCCTGAAAAGGTGGAAGCCTTAAGTACCTGGCCTGTGCCCCATGATCTTAAACAGCTCCGGTCATTTTTAGGCTTTTCAGGGTACTACAGGCGGTTCATTAAGAACTATTCGAGTATCGTTAAGCCCCTCACTGACTTAACATCAGGGTACTCTCCTTTGCGCAAAAGCACAAAGCCTAAAGCTAAGTCTGTCCAGCACCATGACCCCAAGACACCTTTCGGCGAGCGATAGACTCCCTCTTGTGACCTTGCTTTCAAAACCATCATTGAAAAGCTCAGTACTGCGCCTGTATTGGGTTTTGCTGACCCTAAACTGCCATATACGCTCCATACGGACGCCAGCGCTACAGGGCTTGGCGCCGCGCTCTATCAAGAGCAGAATGGCCAGACCAGGGTGATAGCTTATGCAAGCTGTGGGTTGTCTAGGAGTGAATCTCGTTATCCCGCCCATAAGTTAGAGTTCTTAGCCTTGAAGTGGGTAGTAACGGAAAAGTTTGCAGATTACTTATATGGAAATCAGTTTACTGTCGTAACAGACAATAGTCCTCTGACGTACATATTAACTACTGCTAAGATGGATGCCATGAGTTACAGATGGCTAGCTGCCCTGTCAACGTTTAGCTTTAAACTCCAGTACAGAGCAGGCAAGCTTAACTCAGATGCAGATGGCCTTTCTAGATGGCCACATGGCGAGTTGCTTAACGACGCAGTGTCCCAAAAAGAGCTCGACCGCATACAGCAGTTCACACAGACTGACCTGTCCCTACCTGACAGCAGTTTAAGTCCTGAAGTAGTGTCTGCTATTTGTGCGAAACACCTTGTATGCAGCTCTCAAAATGACACCATCCCTTTGGTTCACTCGCTAGCCATTTCTGCAGCTGCCATTCCAGGTGACTTTGTCAATGAAAATGACTGTGGTGGTCTTCCTGTTATACCCCATATGTCCCCTGAACAGATCACAAATGAACAAAGAACAGACCCTTGTCTGAGGGAAGTTATTGCACAAATTGAAACTGGAGAAAAGGTCCCACCAACTGTGCGAGCTGAACTTCCTGACATCAACCTTCTACTCCGAGAGTTCAATCGATTGGAGATGCAAAATCCGGACAACACCCTATCACCCCAGAGGGAACCCGGTAGAACGTTTCAATAGAACGTTACTAAGTATGCTAGGTACTCTTGAGGAAAAGGAGAAAACTCAGTGGCACAACTATGTCAAACCACTCGTTCATGCGTACAATTGTACGAAAACGATACAACTGGTTTTGCCCCATATGAGTTGATATGCGAGTGAAACCCTCAAAACTAGAGCCAGGTGACAGAGTTTTGGTGCGTGCAGTCCGTCTCAGAGGCAAGCACAAGCTAGCCGACAAGTGGGAGACTGATATTCACGTTGTGGTGAACCAAGCAGGTGACTTGCCCGTCTACAGTATAAAACCCCTAACAAAAGAGGGCCCAGTCCGCACAGTCCACCGCGATCTCTTGCTCCCTTGTGGTTTTCTTGCCCCTGTTGAGGAAAAACCTGTCCAACCAACTCATGTACGCAAACCAAAAACAAGGCAATCACCTAAACGACATGAGGAATGTGATCATTCAGAAGTGGAAGATGAGGATGTCTGTTGGTTCAGAGAGGAACCTCTTCAAGAGCCCATAAAGGTCACTCGAGTCTATGAGATTCCCCAGCCAAAGACACACCCTAATGATCACGATCATGCTAAAACTCATTTGCCCGGGGGAGACAACTTACATGAACATGACAACTTGCCTGGAGGAGACAATTTAACCGGATGTGACAACTTACCTGAATGTGGAAATCCACTTGGATGTGGAAGCCTAGAGGAGAGTGAAACCATGGTGGAACACTCAAACACTGACAATGAAAGCGAGAGTGACGCTAACTTACCCAATGGATCTACCTGTGATGGGCCAGTGGAAGAAGACAACTCAAATGATAATCAAGCAAACTTAAGTCAGTCAAATACTGAGAGTGAAGCCACAGCGACTGTAAGGCGCTCAGAGAGAACAAGAACCCAACCAGAACGACTGCAATATAGTCAGTTGGGAAATCCTCTCATTTCCATTGCCCAGTCCCTGTTTCAAGGTCTGGCTTTTACCAGTGCCTTGACCGAACAAGATTCTGTGGTCATCCCCATGAATGCTGGTTCCCCTGTCATTACCGTTTAGCTATCCCATGCAAAGGGACTTGCATGATTCTAGGGGGGGGTAGTGTAACGAGCTCACTGCTCCAGGCTGAGTCACTGTGATCTGTCCTCTGGACTCTGAGGACACAGAGACAAAAACATAAAGCAGCTTCATGGTTTTGTGGGCTTCATTTCAGAGGGACAGATGTTGATAGAGGAGAGGAGTTTGATTCTCTGGACTTTACCTGTGAAGCAGCAGCAGAGGAGAGTCCAGATGAGGACGCAGATCAAAGTAAGGTCAGTACTTCCACGCTTCATATTATCCATTGTTGATCTGCACTCGTCTGTTGCTGCCATGGACATCGCACACGCTTATGTCATTGTCATGAGACACTTTAACAAACAAAATCACAGTTTAGTAACGCAGTAACGCAGCATGCTTATGGGAAAGTAGCAGTAATGTAATTACTTTTTTTGCAATAGTAATCCCTTACTTTACTCATTATTTGAAAAAAGTAATCGGATTACAGTAACGCACGGTCCTGTCCATCTCTGGATCCATCTCTGAATGTCATCACTAACACCTGAACTGGCTTTACGTCTGATAGAGACAGTCTGTCCTAGAACAGCAGACTGAGCTTTAGGAGTCTGAGTCAGGATGATTTCTGCTGGAAATATGAAAAACAAGAATCAGTGAGACAAATCCAGCTTTAAAATGTACATCAGACAAAATTTATAGGTTTTGTTTTTTATATACTGCATGTTCAGGTTGGTGTAGTTGGTCACTCATGTTCTGTCTTGTTGACTGTGGACTTTCCATTTCACTAGCTGGGCCCACGTCCTCATTTTAGGTTTGACAGCGTTTTAGTAGGTAAAGGTGATGCTTTGACATGAATTGAGCTTCGGTTTGGGGAAGGCCTTGAAAGGGACTGGCAACGGCTCCCGGGCCTGGCAGATCCCCGTGTACTAAATAGGAGTGAAGAAGTTAAAGAATTGAGAACAAGGAGGGAGGGAGGGTGGGGAACGTAAACGAGAATGAACAGTTTGCAGAACTTGGGGAACCTATATAGATGACAACCACAAGGAGCGTGTTTGGAGGCGTGGTCCCGCTCCTGAAATTCCGATATTTAATCTCCAATAGAAAGATTGCGTCACGGCTGCGGCGGCAGTCGTGTGGTGTGTGGGAGAAAAGAACCCAAAATGCAGGAACTGGCTTGATGTGAGTCAGCGTTTTATTTACGATGGGTGAACTACAAACAGAAACAAGGGTGGATAACACTACGACACAAACCTGAACTGTGGGCTATGGTGGCTCAAGAGTTGGCAGTTCGAGCCCCGACTCGGACAATCTCGGTCGTTGTGTCCTTGGGCAAGACACTTCACCCGTTGCCTACTGGTGATGGCCAGAGGGGCCGATGGCGCGATATGGCAGCCTCGCTTCTGTCAGTCTGCCCCAGGGCAGCTGTGGCTACAACTGTAGCTGCCTCCACCAGTGTGTGAATGTGAGAGTGAAAGAATACTGGAATTGTAAAGCCTTGAAAAGCGCTATATAAATATATCTGTTGTGATTTCATAGCAGCTCCCGTCTCCTTTAAAACACACAAGCTAAACATGGACTATAGTAAATTACACTGACTGAGTTATCAGACTGGAAAATCTGACATTTTGTTAATGAACTCATGAATACAAATTGTATGAATCATTTTGTTATTTTACACGGTGGTTTTGCACTTGGGTTTGTACTCCACTAGCTGAAAGCTGAAAAATGTTTTTTTTTTCCTCATCTTTAAAATAAAGACCAGTTTAAAAATCAATCTCCACTACAGCATGTTCAGAATATTCAATTCAATTCAATTCAATTCAATTTTATTTATATAGCGCCAAATCACAACAAAAGTCGCCTCAAGGCGCTTCATAGATACAGAGAAAAACCCAACAATCATATGACCCCCTATGAGCAAGCACTTTGGCGACAGTGGGAAGGAAAAACTCCCTTTTAACAGGAAGAAACCTCCGGCAGAACCAGGCTCAGGGAGGGGCGGCCATCTGCTGCGACCGGTTGGGGTGAGAGAAGGAAGACAGGATAAAAGACATGCTGTGGAAGAGAGACAGAGATTAATAACAGACATGATTCAATACAGAGAGGTCTATTAACACATAGTGAGTGAGAAAGGTGACTGGAAAGGAAAAACTCAATGCATCATGGGAATCCCCCGGCAGCCTACATCTATTGCAGCATAACTAAGGGAGGATTCAGGGTCACCTGGTCCAGCCCTAACTATATGCTTTAGCAAAAAGGAAAGTTTTAAGCCTAATCTTAAAAGTAGAGATAGTGTCTTTCTCCTGAATCCAAACTGGAAGCTGGTTCCACAGAAGAGGGGCCTGAAAACTGAAGGCTCTCCCTCCCATTCTACTTTTAAATACTCTAGGAACAACAAGTAGGCCTGCAGAGCGGGAGCGAAGTGCTCTAATAGGGTGATATGGTACTACAAGGTCATTAAGATAAGATGGGGCCTGATTATTTAAGACCTTGTATGCGAGGAGCAGGATTTTGAATTCAATTCTGGATTTAACAGGAAGCCAATGAAGGGAAGCCAAAACAGGAGAAATATGCTCTCTCTTTCTAGTCCCTGTCAGTACTCTTGCTGCAGCATTTTGGATTAGCTGAAGGCTTTTCAGTGAGTTTTTTGGACATCCTGTTAATAATGAATTGCAGTCGTCCAGCCTGGAATTAATAAATGCATGAACTAGTTTTTCAGCGTCAGTCTGAGACAGGATATTTCTAATTTTAGAGATGTTGCGCAAATGGAAGAACGCAGTCTTACATATTTTTTTAATATGTGCGTTGAAGGACATATCCTGGCCAACAATGACTCCAAGGTTCCTCACAGTGTTACTGGAGGCCAAGGTAATGCCATCCAGAGTAAGAATCTGGTTAGATACCATATTTCTAAGCTTTTCAGCGCCGAGTACAATGACCTCAGTTTTATCTGAGTTAAGAAGCAGAAAGTTAGTGGCCATCCAAGTCTTTATGTCTTTAAGACATTCCTGCAGTTTAACTAATTGGTGTGTGTTATCTGGCTTCATGGACAGATAGAGCTGGGTGTCATCTGCATAGCAGTGAAAATGTATGCTATGTCTTCTAATGATGCTGCCTAGGGGAAGCATGTATAATGTAAACAGAATTGGTCCTAGCACTGAACCCTGTGGAACTCCATAATTAACCTCAGTGTGTGAAGAGGACTCTCCATTTACATGCACAAATTGGAGTCTATTAGATAGATATGATACAAACCACTGCAGTGCAATACCTGTAATACCTACAGCATGTTCTAATCGCTCTAACAGGATATTATGGTCAACAGTATCGAATGCTGCACTAAGGTCAAGAAGGACAAGCACAGAGATGAGTCCACTGTCAGAGGCCATAAGAAGATCATTTGTAACCTTCACTAAAGCTGTTTCTGTGCTGTGATGAACTCTGAAACCTGACTGAAACTCTTCAAATAAACCATTTCTCTGCAGATGATCTGTTAGCTGTTTGACAACTACTCTTTCAAGGATTTTTGATATGAAAGGAAGGTTGGAGATTGGCCTATAATTAGCTAAGACTGCTGGGTCTAGAGATGGCTTTTTGAGTAAAGGTTTAACTGCAGCCACCTTGAAGGCCTGTGGTACATAGCCGATTATTAGAGATAGGTTGATCATATATAAGATCGAAGAATTAATCAATGGCAGGACTTCTTTGAGCAGTTTTGTAGGAATGGGGTCTAAAAGACACGTTGATGGTTTGGAGGAAGTAATTATTGAAGTTAACTCAGAAAGATTGATTGGAGAAAAAGAGTCTAACTTAACATCAATGGTACTAAGAGTAGCTGTAGATAATATTACATCTGTGAGATGATTATTGGTAATTTTTTCTCTAATGATAAAAATTTTATTTGTGAAGAAGTTCATGAAGTCATTACTAGTTAACGTTAAAGGGATGGTTGGCTCAAAAGAGCTCTGACTTTTTGTCAGCCTGGCTACAGTGCTGAAGAGAAACCTGGGGTTGTTCTTATTTTCTTCAATCAGTGATGAGTAGTAAGCTGTTCTGGCTTTGCGGAGGGCTTTCTTATAAAGCAACAAACTATTTCTCCAGGCTAAATGATGAATTTGTGACACGCCATTTCCTCTCCAGATTACGAGTCATCTGCTTTAGGGTACGTGTTTGAGAATTATACCACGGGGTCAGGTACTTCTGATTAGAGACCTTAGTTTTCACCGGAGCTACAGTATCCAGAGTCGTACGTAGTGAGGAGGTGAAATTATTAACAAGATAATCGACCTCTGTTGGGGTAGTGTTCAGATAGCTGCTCTGCTCTGTGTTGGTACAGGGCATTGACGATGATAACAGTGGCTGGATTATATTCTTAAACTTAGTTACAGCGCTTTCAGAAAGACATCTACTTTGATAAAGTCCACTCTCCACTGCTGCGTAATCAATTATTGTAAATGTAAATGTTATCAAGAAATGATCAGAATGTTCAGAAACACACCCAGATAGGAGACTAGTATTAATAACTGACTGCACACTTATTTCCACACTGTCATCCTCGTTCAGGATTGAGGGAACGATGTCTTGCCCCAAAGACATTTTGTAGGTTTGGTGGCTCCTTAGAGTACGAGGACCTGGATGACTGAGAACGTTCACAGATCTATTTTCAAGCTGAGCTCAAAGGTCATAGCCAAGCTTTTTTCAATACACTGCTCAGCTTTCTTTATCATAATCGTACACATCATGGTTTTGTCAGTTTTTTTTCAGAGAAATAATTTTTTGCAAGATGTAAATTTTCCTTGCTATGCAAAAAATTATGGTATTTGCTTAAGAGATCTACAGTGTGTGTGTGTGTGTGTGTGTGTGTGTGTGTGTGTGTCCTCAGTGAACTGTATCAGTCTCTGCAGTATCTTCCAGCTGCAGCAGTCACTTCAGTTTCTGTTCAGTCTGACTGAGGGAGGTTTTTGTACGACTGTTTTTCACTGTGTGAACACATACTGACTGTTGATAACATGAAAACTCTGACAGTAATAAACTGCTGCATCTTCAGCCTGGACTCCACTGATGGTCAGAGTGAAGTCAGAGTTTGATCCACTGCCTGTAAAACGAGCTGGAATCCCTGATTCTCGAGTGCTAACATAGTAAATGAGCAGTTTAGGAACTCCTCCATCCTTCTGTTGGTACCAGGCTAAACAGTTGGAGCTATGAACATTCTGACTGGTCCTACACTTGATGCTCACAGTTGCTCCCACAGCAGAGCTCACTGCTCCAGGCTGAGTCACTGTGATCTGTCCTCTGGACTCTGAGGACACAGAGACAAAAACATAAAGCAGCTTCATGGTTTTGTGGGCTTCATTTCAGAGGGACAGATGTTGATAGAGGAGAGGAGTTTGATTCTCTGGACTTTACCTGTGAAGCAGCAGCAGAGGAGAGTCCAGATGAGGACGCAGATCAAAGTCATGTTTTTGATGAGGAGGATTTCTGTGGCTTCTGTTGTGATGAAGGACAGCTGTCAGTCATCCAGTGTTCAACTCTCAGGACTATAAACTCTCCCAGAGCACTGGAGCATGGTGCTGCAGATGCAAAGTGCCTCTCTATGGAAATCATCTGACTGTAAGACAGATTCAGTTGATCTGAAGAATCATTTATAAGTGGATCTATCAGTTTATCACAGTTATTTTTGGGAATATTTCAAGCTTTTTTCTTTCCTTTCTTTTTTGTTTTGGTTTAATTTTTTTGGTGGGGGGTATCTTAACCCAAGTAATCACCTTTCTACCACAGGAAAGAACTTTAAAGAAGCTGCAGCAATTAAAATGTAATTAAATTAAAATTAAAATATGCTCTTATATTCTTTGGATGACTACAGGGAGACTTCACTTCCATGTCATAAATACTGTGTTTTTCCAGTTTGTGTTTTATCGAGTATTATGCTAACCCACAGTGAGGTAGTTTATTTTATTTAAGACATGACAGCAAAGCTTAGGAAAAATCATTGTGTGATTCTCATTATAGCTTTAACACTTATTGCTTTAACAGCAGGATGGTCCTGGGTTCATCCAGGCTGGGGACTTTCTTTGTGGAGGTTGCAGGTTCCTCCAGTGTTTCTGTGGGCTCTCTCCAGTTTCCTTCCACATCATTGTGGAGGTATGCAAAGATGACATGAGCATTCCCGAGGCTCTTCTGGGAGCTGGAGTCAACCAGAAAACGTCTCCCCGAGCATGAGTCCTCCATGAAGTGCAGCCTGTCCTTATCGGCAGCGGTCACGGCCGCTACAGAGCACGGGCGGGCTCATTTCCCTGGGCCTTAAAACTGCGGCACAGCGCTGTCACGCTGATGGTAAAAACACAACCCTTTTCCATGACACCGCAATCCTAGCCACTATCGACGAGTTGGACGCCCCCGGGAGAATCAGTGGGGGCGCGGGAAAGTCGGGAATTATCGTCTGGATGCCAAAGCTCCTGGTAGCCAGGAGAATGTGATCCACTTCTGTAAGTGACTGGGAATCCTTCGCACCTGTTATGGAACGGCTGTGTGCAGACAGGAATAGGACCCAAGGTGCAGACACTCAGAGGCAAACTTGAACTCAAAACAGCTTTAATGTTAAACTCAAATATAACATAACTGGAAAAATAAAAAATAAACTTACATCGGAAGACTGACAGAACACACAGCTAGATAAACGGTAGATCACGACACGGACACAGAAACACAGGGCTTAAATACACAGAGGGAGCAATCAGGGAATGGGTAACAGGAGGGAAACACAGCTGGGGCAAATCAGTCCTAACGAGACAAGGGGAAGCGAAACCAGATCCTGGGGAGGGAAAAAGGGGCAGCGGCCTGGATGGAGTTATACAGAGTCACTATAATGAGAAGAGACAACCAGTCAGTGGCAGTCTAGTGAATCACAGCCATTTGATTAAACTATGATGGTTATGGCTTATGCATTGCAGGCGCAGACGTCACGCAAGGAGGGTGTCTAGGGGGTCCGGATGAGGCTGAATATACTTGGAACAACGGCCCTGGCAGGGAGGCAGATGAAGGGCCACGATGAAGGGAGTGCAACCTGATAGCAGAAACCCAGTGTCCAGACAGAGATGCATCTCTCCTGTTTGTAAAGCGTGACAGCCAGGCAGGTACTAAGACAGAGAGAAAACACTGAGTAGAAATGCAGATGTTAGGGAAACTCTCAAGGGCTTGGCGGCCTAGAACTAACGTGGGTTAGCTGAAGATCTGGCAGAGGTCTGTTGTGATTGCTGGTCTTAAATGCTGGTGACTTGATTGCAGTCAGGTTTGAAGGCTGATGGGAGTCTCCGCCTAAAGGTGGAGCCCAGCAGAGTGGAAAAACCCCGCACTCACCCGGACCATGACAGTTAAGTTAGCCAACCCAGGTGGCCTTGCATGGAATGGGAAGGAACAGACTAAACACAGTCGTTATCAAGGTGTTGTTGTTCAGCTCCAGCCTTGAGACCACAGCTGGCGCCGAAGTGGTATCCGCATGAAGTGATGATGGTTTTTACTTTAGTACAAACAACTCATATGAATTTCAAAGCTGTTCTAACAATCCGACACTGGTCTCTCAATCTCCCGTTGGAGAGCCGCGAGCTTCTCCATGATGTTATCAACCATACGCTCCATGATGTTGTCATTCTTGTGCTCAAAGAGCAGATTCTGAGAACTGACCGCAGTGAGCTGCTCCAAGATGTGATCCAGTTTGTGCTCAGAGATCTTATTCTGAATGTTCACGGCAGCCGTAAGCTTCTCCAAGATCTTATCCATGCTGCACTCAATGAGCCCATTTTGAGAACTCACGCCTCGTCCCATCGTTTCAATCCCAGCGGGCAGCCTTGTGGGGATTTGAACAGCCGGTTCCGCTTTCTTAATTCTTCGATAAGTCACCCGAGCCCAGACTTCTCGTTGAGAAAAGGGTGTCAATAGCATTCAGGGACCAGACTGATCAAATCCATAATTCCTCTTTTTGGTTTTAGAGAACAGACATGTTAAAAACACAACAGCCTTAAAAAAATGCAGAATAGTTTGGATCCAGAAGCAGGGTTCATACGTCATCACTTAAAGATTGGATATCCCACCTGCTGTGAATGTTTTAATGCAGTACAGTTGTTATTATTATCATTTGTCACATCCTGTTTGTGACAGTTAAAATAAATAACATTCATATAAGAAATAAAATTGTCTCGTGTAAACTGTGTGGTGTTACAGTGGCTTTTCCACATTTTGTCACATTACAGCCACAAACATGGATCAATTTCATTGGAATTCCACGTGAAAGACCAACACAAAGTGGTGCACACGTGAGAAGTGGAACGAAAATCATACATGATTCCAAACATTTTTTACAAATAAATAACTGCAAAGTGGGGTGTGCGTAATTATTCAGCCACCTTTGGTCTGAGTGCAGTCAGTTGCCATAGACATTGCCTGATGAGTGCTAATGACTAAATACAGTGCACCTGTGTGTAATCTAATGTCAGTACAAATACAGCTGCTCTGTGACGGCCTCAGAGGTTGTCTAAGAGAATATTGGGAGCAACAACACCATGAAGTCCAAAGAACACAGCAGACAGGTCAGGGATAAAGGTATTGAGAAATTTAAAGCAGGCTTAGGCTACAAAAAGATTTCCCAAGCCTTGAACATCCCATGGAGCACTGTTCAAGCCATCATTCAGAAATGGAAGGAGTATGGCACAACTGTAAACCTACCAAGACAAGGCCGTCCATCTAAACTCACAGCAGAACAAGGAGAGCGCTGATCAGAAATGCAGCCAAGAGGCCCATGGTGACTCTGGACGAGCTGCAGAGATCTAAAGCTCAGGTGGGGGAATCTGTCCATGGGACAACTATTAGTCGTGCACTGCACAAAGTTGGCCTTTATGGAAGAGCGGCAAGAAGAAAGCCATTGTTAACAGAAACCATAAGAAGTCCCGTTTGCAGTTTGCCACAAGCCATGTGGGGACACAGCAAACATGTGGAAGAAGCTGCTCTGGTCAGATGACACCAAAATGGAACTTTTTGGCCAAAATGCAAAACGCTATCACTGCACATCACTCTGAACACACCATCCCCACTGTCAAATATGGTCGTGGCAGCATCATGCTCTGGGAGTGCTTCTCTTCAGCAGGGACAGGGAAGCTGGTTAGAGTTGATGGGAAGATGGATGGAGCCAAATACAGGGCAGTCTTGGAAGAAAACCTCTTGGAGTCTGCAAAAGACTTGAGACTGGGGCGGAGGTTCACCTTCCAGCAGGACAACGACCCTAAACATAAAGCCAGGGCAACGATGGGATGGTTTAAAACAAAACATATCCATGTGTTAGAACGGCCCAGTCAAAGTCCAGATCTAAATCCAATCGAGAATCTGTGGCAAGATCTGAAAACTGCTGTTCACAAACGCTGTCCATCTAATCTGACTGAGCTGGAGCTGTTTTACAAAGAAGAATTTCAGTCTGTAGATGTGCAAAGCTGGTAGAGACAGACCCTAAAAGACTGGCAGCTGGAATTGCAGCAAAAGGTGGTTCAACAAAGTATTGACTCAGGGGGCTGAATAATTACACACACCCCACTTTGCAGTTATTTATTTGTAAAAAATGTTTGGATTCATGTATGATTTTCGTTCCACTTCTCACGTGTTCACCACTTTGTGTTGGTCTTTCACGTGGAATTCCAATAAAATTGATTCATGTTTGTGGCTGTAATGTGACAAAATGTGGAAAAGTTCAAGGGGTCGAATACTTTTGCAAGCCACTGTAAACAGGCCTATACTACTGTATTTTAATGTCGGTCAGAAGGGTGGTACTTCAAGAGACATATTTTATGAGGTGGTCCTCACTGTGAAAAGTTTGAGAACCACTGATCTAAAGACACCGAGTGTTTGTGAGAACACGAAAAACTGTTTTGATGTATTTGTGCAGTTTGAGGTTTTGTGAATGTAGATTGAAAATTCAATTTAATGTTTAGAGTTTTGAGAAAGAAGGTGGAAGTGTCGTGGTCCGGAGTCTGTGGACGCCATGTTTATGTTTTAGGTTAATTAATATTCTGTGGTTCTATGGTAATGTTTTCAGGTTACATCCTCCCAGTCTCGTCTAATTAGAATCAACTGTCTTCCTCCTGTCTGCCATTTCCTTGTTTCCTTGTGTGTATATCAGTGTGTGTTTGCTCTTTGTTGGAGCATCTGCGTCTCACTGGTGTTTCATCCGCATCTCGTTTCCTGCTGGCCATCCCCTGTGTTATCTCAGTCTCCTCACGTTTCAGGTTTGGTTTGTAGTTTTCCCCAAGTTTTGTTCACGCCATACCCGTTCCTGTTATGTGCTTCACTTACGCTAAATAAAACTCACTCCCTGAATCTGAGTCCGCGTTTGGGTCCTTCCAATAAAACCCGCAGCTGTGACAGGGAGCTTTTGTAGTGATGTATCTTAACAACTATAAAATGTAAAATCTCAAATTATATTTTTGGAATTTTATTTTATTGTGTTTATTTTATTTTAATTTTAAAATTATACTATTAATATGTTATAAAGCTATGATAAAAACAATTCATATTGTTGAGTTTGTTTGTTTCAGAGTCAGAGAGCCGTGTCTCTCTACAGTCAGAGGTTTTTGTACGGCGCCTCAATGAGTTTGTATCACTGTGGTGGACTTTTGGTGGAGGAACCAGACTGCAAGTTGGACGTAAGTCGAACTTAAACCTCTTTTATTTTGTCAGATTTCTTTCTTGTGGTTATCTTGACTTTTCTATTCAGTGTGCCATAAAACAAAAATCATTAAAATAGTTTTTAGATCAATTTTCATGAAGAAACAAAGTTAGCTTCAGAATAAATGTTAAAATCAATATTAACAAATAATATAAAACATCAAAGTTGACTTGAGGATTATTGAGATATATGTATGTCTGGTTAACTCTTGAGAGCTTTTGGTTTTAATTCAGTCTGTTAGAGTCAGAGAGCCGTGTCTCTCTACAGTCAGAGGTTTTTGTACGGCGCCTCAGTGAGTTTGTATCACTGTGGTGGACTTTTGGTGGAGGAACCAGACTGCAAGTTGGAAGTAAGATTATAATGTTTTTAAAGAAACTACATCAAGGTTTAAATGTTAGCTTTATAACAATGAAGTATTCATGTAGAGGTAATATTATAACCATTATACACTGGAGGCTGACTCCATCAGCTTTAATTAGATTTGATGTCGACATTTCTGACATAAAGACAATGCATTGTGTAAATAATATAAACTGTCATCAGCCTGTGATTATTTTCTAGTTTGAAATCACAGTCACTGTTTCTAAGATGAATTAAATGTAACTGTCCTCAAGTTAAACAGAGTGAAGATAAAGATTTCTGGTCTTTTACTTAGTCAGTAAAAATGTAGAATTTACTTAGAAATCATAAAAGCACTACAATAAATGACTGAAATTCACATGAGGTAAGTAGAAAACTATTATACAGAACGGAGGTTTTTGAAGCTTAACATCTTGTATAATTGTTGACATATCTGCTTATTTTATTTCCAGAAGTTAAAGATGGGCATTTGACAGTGTGCAGCACGTCTGGTGTTTCTGTTGTAGCAGATATCATTTCAAATGTCATTAAAATCATGTAAGCAGTAAAAAAAATTAATCCACATCATTCAAGTAGTGCTATTAAGTTTCTTATCTCCAACAAGTGATGTGTTATAGATAACTGATGATTTTGAAGCTAAACTTGTTTTGTAAATGTTTCCACATCTGCTTCTTTTATTTCCAGTGTAGTTTGAACATATTTCAGGTCAAACTGTGTGATGATTCTCTCTGTGCTGATATGCATGAGAGGTTTCTTAAAGGGAAGTGAAACAATGTGTGAGTTAATGACTGGTGGAGCAGAAAAAACACCTGACAGAAACTTCTTAACGGAGAAAATCAAATTGTGGTTCCTGTCCTCTAAGCTGATTGGTGTTTCCTAGGTGATACCCGCCCCGCCCTGAAGGTGCTGGGTCCCTCCAGTGAGGAGCTGAAACAGGGGAAGGCCACGCTCATGTGTCTGGCCAACAAGGGCTTCCCCTCAGACTGGAGTCTGTCCTGGAAGGTGGATGGCAGTGGCAGCATCAGCTGGGAGGAGAGCAGGAGCCCCGTGGTGCAGGAGAACGACGGCCTCTACAGCTGGAGCAGCACCCTGAGGCTCCCTGCAGACCACTGGATGAAGGTGGGCTCTGTGACCTGTGAGGCCACCCAGGGCTCCCACACTCTGGTCTCAGAGCCACTCAGGAGAGACCAGTGTTCCCAGTCCTGAACTATATGTGACTTTTATGCTGGTCTTACTTTCACACTGCATTCTGTAGCTTTTTTTTTTTTCCAATTTCTTCTCTCATTTTTCATTGTTTTGTTTAAAGTTTAAAGTTTAAAGTTTTAAAGAATAAAAAAATCTACATTAAATAAGAATCGAGTGTTTGTCTTACTTTTGTGGTGATGTCAATATTAAACTCTAAATAATGATTTCCAGGATTCTTATTGGAAACCAGTGTGCTATCTGTAGAAAGTCAATATGAGTCAGTAGAATTAAGTCACTTTGAATACATGAAGTTAAGCAAAGTTTATGTTAAAGAATAAGTGTGAAGGGGAATTGATAAGAACTTAGAGATTATGATTTTATTACTGAGAATATTGAGCGACACCGCCGTTATTCATGCAAAGTCATTGCATGCTGTTTAATGAATGTTTCAGCATGTTGTAGCTTGTTATATAAAGCAGTTTGAGTTCTCAGGTGGAGTAGAAAAGCGCAATATAAGAATGAGTCAAAAGCCGTGATCAGTGTTGAGGTAGGTATCTTAAAGTATTCTATTATGCAGAGTACTGTATTAAAGTAATGCAGTACATTATTTTGGTGTTTTTCTGTAAAATCACCTGAAACACACCATCTCATAACTATCATTTAACAATAAGAACTTATAGGCTACAGTCCCTCACGCCAATATAAATCCCTATCCTAATGAGGACACACATACAGTGGCTTGCAAAAGTATTCGGCCCCCTTGAACTTTCCCACATTTTGTCACATTACAGCCACAAACATGAATCAATTTTATTGGAACTGCAAGACAAAGTAATCAGACTAGTATTGAACAGCAAAAAAGAAAAAAATCTACAAACCTGAGAAAATTGGACTTAAAGTTTCTATTTGAAGTATTTCTATAAGTTATGCAGACAATTGTGACTCACTGATTTTGGTGATTTGATTGACTGAGATACAGATTTCCAAATAATTTTTTGTTTAGCAACAATAACATTTTCACTCTATCACTGTGTGTGTGTGTGTGTGTGTGTGTCCTCAGTGAACTGTATCAGTCTCTGCAGTATCTTCCAGCTGCAGCAGTCACTTCAGTTTCTGTTCAGTCTGACTGAGGGAGGTTTTTGTACGACTGTTTTTCACTGTGTGAACACATACTGACTGTTGATAACATGAAAACTCTGACAGTAATAAACTGCTGCATCTTCAGCCTGGACTCCACTGATGGTCAGAGTGAAGTCAGAGTTTGATCCACTGCCTGTAAAACGAGCTGGAATCCCTGATTCTCGAGTGCTAGCATAGGTAATGAGGAGTTTAGGAACTCCTCCATCTATCTGTTGGTACCAGGCTAAACGGTTTCCACTATCTACACGCTGACTAGTCGTACACTTGATGCTCACAGATCCTCCCACAGCAGAGCTCACTGCTCCAGGCTGAGTCACTGTGATCTGTCCTCTGGACTCTGAGGACACAGAGACAAAAACATAAAGCAGCTTCATGGTTTTGTGGGCTTCATTTCAGAGGGACAGATGTTGATAGAGGAGAGGAGTTTGATTCTCTGGACTTTACCTGTGAAGCAGCAGCAGAGGAGAGTCCAGATGAGGACGCAGATCAAAGTCATGTTTTTGATGAGGAGGATTTCTGTGGCTTCTGTTGTGATGAAGGACAGCTGTCAGTCATCCAGTGTTCAACTCTCAGGACTATAAACTCTCCCAGAGCACTGGAGCATGGTGCCTCTGATGCAAAGTGCCTCTCTATGGAAATCATCTGACTGTAAGACAGATTCAGTTGATCTGAAGAATCATTTATAAGTGGATCTATCAGTTTATCACAGTTATTTTTAGAAATATTTCAAGCTTTTTTCTTTCCTTCATCCAGGCTGCGGACTTTCTTTGTGGAGGTTGCAGGTTCCTCCAGTGTTTCTGTGGGCTCTCTCCGGTTTCCTTCCACATCCAAAGACGTGCAGATACTGTGGTTAGGTTAACTGGTGACTCTAAATTGATCAAACGTGAAAATGTGAGTATGAATGGTTGTCCATCTCTTTATCTATCCTGGGTGTATCCTGTCTCTTTTCCCAATAGCATCTGAGAGAGGCTCCAGCATCCTCTTCACTTAGTCCTGATCTGCATGGACCCACATGCTCCTGGTCTTAAATAATTCTGATATTTTAATAGAACAGAGCAGAACTTAACTAAACTTCATGGAAGAGGGAAAATGTCAGGATAAGACACATTACTTGACTCATGAAGTCAACTTTTGCATGAAATGAAACTTGAGAAAACGGATAATTAAAAGTCATAGGCATTTTGAAGCAGCTCAAACTATAAACATTAATGTGATTCAGGCACTGTTGGAAATCTCTAAATCATAATTGTGTCATAATCCATCAGTATTTCAAAGTGTATGCTCTCCTGCTCCCTTTAAGTCACTGTAATCCACTTTTTCAACAAACTCATTAGTTCCTGGGTGTTTTCAAAATAAAAGCTTTCTACCATCTTACTGGTCAGAAACACTTTATTTCTACAGGTTTTCCTCGTGAAACAGTTGTGGGAACTAAAAAATATTCAGTTCAGTCCAATTCAGTTTTATTTATGTAACATCAACTCACAACAGTCACTATTGTAACATAAAAAAAGACTTACAAGAATACAGAACAACCCCAACAATCAGAGAGCCCCCTATGAGCAAATATTTTCCAGGATGATCTTTGATGACGAAACTAATAGCATGAGACGTCTCATCATTTAAAATTCTAAATGTTTCATGCATTTCCAACAATGTCAGCTGTAAAAGTAATTCTGTGAATATGATCGTCCTTATCAATCATAACTATTCAAACACAGTAAAGTCCTCAATTTTAAATCACTACATTATTTTTAGAGTTCACAGTAAATATTTGAGCATATTATTCTCAATGAAGAATAAAAGCCTCAATGTGCTCATTCTAGTGACATTTTTTATGACTTGTTATTTATTCACTTCCTGAATGTGACACTGCAGATAGTAAAGATATGGATGGATGTTTTGATGCTAATTTATTCTTAAAGCAGAAATATTTCAGCAATATATAAAATGTGTGTGCGTGTGTGTGTGTGTGTGTGTGTATGGCTGTGTGTGTGTGTGTGTGTGTGTGTGTGTGTGTGTGTGTGTGTGTGTGTGTATGGCTGTGTGTGTGTGTGTGTGTGTGTGTGTATGTGTGTATGTGTGTGTGTGTGTGTGTCCTCAGTGAACTGTATCAGTCTCTGCAGTATCTTCCAGCTGCAGCACTCGTTTCAGTTTCTGTTCAGTCTGACTGAGGGAGGTTTTTGTACGACTGTTTTTCACTGTGTGAACACCCACTGACTGTTAGGATAGTGAAGACTCTGACAGTAATAAACTGCTGCATCTTCAGCCTGGACTCCACTGATGGTCAGAGTGAAGTCAGAGTTTGATCCACTGCCTGTAAAACGAGCTGGAATCCCTGATACTCGAGTGCTAGCAGTATAAATGAGCAGTTTAGGAACTCCTCCATCTTTCTGTTGGTACCAGGCTAAATAGTGCGTACTTCCAGAAGCATAAACATCCTGACTGGTCGTACACTTGATGCTCACAGTTCCTCCCACAGCAGAGCTCACTGCTCCAGGCTGAGTCACTGTGATCTGTCCTCTGGACTCTGAGGACACAGAGACAAAAACATAAAGCAGCTTCATGGTTTTGTGGGCTTCATTTCAGAGGGACAGATGTTGATAGAGGAGAGGAGTTTGATTCTCTGGACTTTACCTGTGAAGCAGCAGCAGAGGAGAGTCCAGATGAGGACGCAGATCAAAGTCATGTTTTTGATGAGGAGGATTTCTGTGGCTTCTGTTGTGATGAAGGACAGCTGTCAGTCATCCAGTGTTCAACTCTCAGGACTATAAACTCTCCCAGAGCACTGGAGCATGGTGCTGCTGATGCAAAGTGCCTCTCTATGGAAATCATCTGACTGAATACAACAGCTACTTGGCTCAAATAGTTGATGCTGTTTATCAGTTAATCAGTTTTTCACAATGTCCACTGTAATTTCTTTCAAAAGAATGATTTTTTTGGAAAGGAGATTTCCTCACCCAAATCCAAGTGTTGGCCAATCAGGACTGTGCAGGGTGCCAGTTTAGCTCAGTGGGTCATGGGAGGGGCAGCAGCCTGGATTTGAGTCTAACCTGTGGCCCTTTAATGTGTGTCTTTGCCACTTTCCTGTCTGTCTTCACTGTTTTACTATCCAATGATGGGAAAATGCCGAAAATGCCAAAAAAAAAACTATGCTAACTATAAGACAGTGTTGCCTGAAGATAAAAGCACACACATTTGTCCTTGTAAGACACAATCTGATTTTGTTCACATAAAAAAAAAAAAGAAATACTGTACTTATCTACTCACAAACACATGAACAGAGTTTCTGAGAATCTTCACCCTGAAAGAAGTTAGAAAATGACCTGTCAACAAATTAAAGTGCTGTTCACATGTAAAAAATAGGCCAGAATAAATAGAAAAGTCAATGTTTTTCAAACTACACCTGTGCATGTAAACATGGCCTCAAACGTGAAAGACATTTAAAAAAATTGAAAGAAAAGGAACAATTTGTAAAAGTTATTTTATTTATTTTCAGCAGTATTATCATTTTAACTGGTTCTGTGCATGATGTAAAGCAGTCTTTCTCAAACGGTGGTACACATACAACAAGTGGTACTTGGGCTCTCTCTGGTGGTACGCGGGAACCTGCAACCTGATAGCAGAAACCCAGTGTCCAGAAAGAGATGCATCTCTCCTGTTTGTAAAGCGTGACAGCCAGGCAGGTACTAAGACAGGGAGAAAACACTGAGTAGAAATGCAGATGTTAAGGAAACTCTCAAGAGCTTGGCGGCCTAGCACTAACGTGGGTTAGCTGAAGATCTGGCAGAGGTCTGTTGTGAGTGCTGGTCTTAAATGCTGGTGACTTGATTGCAGTCAGGTTTGAAGGTTGATGGGAGTCTCGGCCTGAAGATGGAGCCCAGCAGAGTGGAAAAACGAAAAACCCCGCACTTACCCGGACCATGACAGTTAAGTTAGCCAACCCAGGTGGCCTTGCATGGAATGGGAAGGAACAGACTAAACACAGTCGTTATCAGGGTGTTGTTGTTCAGCTCCAGCCTTGAGACCGCAGTTGGCGCCGAAGGGATAGCCGCATGAAGTGATGGTGGTTTTTACTTTAGTGCGAACAACTCATATGAATTTCAAAGCTGTTCTAACAGTCCAACACTGGTCTCTCAATCTCCCGTTGGAGAGCCGTGAGCTTCTCCATGATGTTATCAACCTTACGCTCCGTGATGTTGTCATTCTTGTGCTCAAAGAGCAGATTCTGAAAACTCACGACCGCAGTGAGCTTCTCCAAGATGTGATCCAGTTTGTGCTCAGAGGTCTTATTCTGAGTATTCACGGCAGCCGTAAGCTTCTCCAAGATCTTATCCGTGCTGCACTCAATGAGCCCATTTTGAGAACTCACACCTCGTCCCATCATTTCAATCCCAGCGGGCAGCCTTGTGGGGGTTTGAACAGCCGGTTCTGCTTTCTTAATTCTTCGAATAAGTCAGGGCCAAGCCAGCTCCGATCAGCAAGGACCCTGTTATCATGGTTCTGAATAGGTAGATATCTTCAGCACTCAGGCTCACCCGAGCCCAAACTTCTCGTTGAGAAAAGGGTGTCAATTGTATTCAGAGACCAGTTGATCAAATCCATAATTCCTCTTTTAGGTTTTAGAGAACAGACATGTTAAAAACACAACAGCCTTAAAAAATGCAGAATAGTTTGGATCCAGAAGCAGGGTTCATACGTCATCACTTAAAGATTGGATATCCCACCTGCTGTGAATGTTTTAATGCAGTACAGTTGTTATTATTATCATTTGTCACATCCTGTTTGTGACAGTTAAAATAAATAACATTCGTATAAGAAATAAAATTGTCTCGTGTAAACTGTGTGGTGTTACAGTGGCTTTTCCACATTTTGTCACATTACAGCCACAAACATGAATCAATTTCATTGGACTTCCACGTGAAAGACCAACACAAAGTGGTGTACACGTGAGAAGTGGAACGAAAATCATACATGATTCCAAACATTTTTTACAAATAAATAACTGCAAAGTGGGGTGTGCGTAATTATTCAGCCACCTTTGGTCTGAGTGCAGTCAGTTGCCATAGACATTGCCTGATGAGTGCTAATGACTAAATACAGTGCACCTGTGTGTAATCTAATGTCAGTACAAATACAGCTGCTCTGTGACGGCCTCAGAGGTTGTCTAAGAGAATATTGGGAGCGACAACACCATGAAGTCCAAAGAACACACCAGACAGGTCAGGGATAAAGTTACTGAGAAATTTAAAGCAGGCTTAGGCTACAAAAAGATTTCCCAAGCCTTGAACATCCCACGGAGCTCTGTTCAAGCAATCATTCAGAAATGGAAGGAGTATGGCACAACTGTAAACCTACCAAGACAAGGCCGTCCATCTAAACTCACAGCAGAACAAGGAGAGCGCTGATCAGAAATGCAGCCAAGAGGCCCACGGTGACTCTGGACGAGCTGCAGAGATCTACAGCTCAGGTGGGGGAATCTGTCCATAGGACAACTATTAGTCGTGCACTGCACAAAGTTGGCCTTTATGGAAGAGTGGCAAGAAGAAAGCCATTGTTAACAGGAAACCATAAGAAGTCCCATTTGCAGTTTGCCACAAGCCATGTGGGGGACACAGCAAACATGTGGAAGAAGGTGCTCTGGTCAGATGACACCAAAATGGAACTTTTTGGCCAAAATGCAAAACACTATCACTGCACATCACTCTGAACACACCATCCCCACTGTCAAATATGGTGGTGGCAGCATCATGATCTGGTGGTGCTTCTCTTCAGCAGGGACAGGGAAGCTGGTCAGAGTTGATGGGAAGATGGATGGAGCCAAATACAGGGCAATCTTGGAAGAAAACCTCTTGGAGTCTGCAAAAGACTTGAGACTGGGGCGGACAACGACCCTAAACATAAAGCCAGGGCAACAATGGGATGGTTTAAAACAAAACATATCCATGTGTTAGAACGGCCCAGTCAAAGTCCAGATCTAAATCCAATCGAGAATCTGTGGCAAGATCTGAAAACTGCTGTTCACAAACGCTGCCCATCTAATCTGACTGAGCTGGAGCTTTTTTGCAAAGAAGAATGGGCAAAGATTTCAGTCTGTAGATGTGCAAAGCTGGTAGAGACAGACCCTAAAAGACTGGCAGCTGGAACTGCAGCAAAATGTGGTTCAACAAAGTATTGACTCAGGGGGCTGAATAATTACGCACACCACACTTTGCAGTTATTTATTTGTAAAAAATGTTTGGATTCATGTATAATTTTCGTTCCACTTGTCACGTGTGCACCACTTTGTGTTGGTCTTTCACGTGGAATTCCAATAAAAATGATTCATGTTTGTGGCTGTAATGTGACAAAATGTGGGAAAGTTCAAATACTTTTGCAAGCCACTTTAAACAGGCCTATACTACTGTACTTTAATGTCGGTCATAAGGGTGGTACTTCAAGAGACATATTTTATGAGGTGGTCCTCACTGTGAAAAGTTTGAGAACCACTGATCTAAAGACACTGAGTGTTTGTGAGAACACGTCAAACTGTTTTGATGTATTTGTGCAGTTTGAGGTTTTGTGAATGTCGATTGAAAATTCAATTTAATGTTTAGAGTTTTGAGAAAGAAGGTGGAAGTGTCGTGGTCCGGAGTCTGTGGACGCCATGCTTATGTTTTAGGTTAATTAATGTTCTGTGGTTTTGTTTATTTTGGGTTATTTGTGATTGTTCAGAGTTTAATGTTCTCTGTTCCTCCCTTGTGTTTTGCTTAGTATTTTTGGTTCTATGGTAATGTTTTCAGGTTACATCCTCCCAGTCTCGTCTAATTAGAATCAACTGTCTTCCTCCTGTCTGCCATTTCCTTGTTTCCTTGTGTGTGTATATTAGTGTGTGTTTGCTCTTTGTTGGAGCATCTGCGTCTCACTGGTGTTTCATCCGCATCTCGTTTCCTGCTGGCCATCCCGTGTTGTCTCAGTCTCTTCACGTTTCAGGTTTGGTTTGTAGTTTTGTTCACGCCATACCCGTTCCTGTTATGTGCTTCACTTACGCTAAATAAAACTCACTCCCTGAATCTGAGTCCGCGTTTGGGTCCTTCCAATAAAACCCGCAGCTGTGACAGGGAGCTTTTGTAGTGATGTATCTTAACAACTATAAGATGTAAATTCTTAAATTATATTTTTGGAACTTTATTTTATTTTTAACATTATACTATTAATATGTTATAAAGTTATGATAAAAACAATTCATATTGTTGAGTTTGTTTGTTTCAGAGTCAGAGAGCCGTGTCTCTCTACAGTCAGAGGTTTTTGTACGGCGGCTCAATGAGTTTGTATCACTGTGGTGGACTTTTGGTGGAGGAACCAGACTGCAAGTTGGAAGTAAGATTATAATGTTTTTAAAGAAACTATATCGAGGTTTAAATGTTAGCTCTATAACAATGAAGTATTCATGTAGAGGTAATATTATAACCATTATACACTGGAGGCTGACTCCATCAGCTTTAATTCGATTTTTTGTCGACATTTCTGACATAAAGACAATGCATTGTGTAAATAATATAAACTGTCATCAGCCTGTGATTATTTTCTAGTTTGAAATCACAGTCACTGTTTCTAAGATGAATTAAATGTAACTGTCCTCAAGTTAAACAGAGTGAAGATAAAGATTTCTGGTCTTTTACTTAGTCAGTAAAAATGTAGAATTTACTTAGAAATCATAAAAGCACTACAATAAATGACTGAAATTCACATGAGGTAAGTAGAAAACTTGTGTATTATACAGAACGGAGGCTTTTGAAGCTTAACATCTTGTATAATTGTTGCCATATCTGCTTATTTTATTTCCAGAAGTTAAAGATGGGCATTTGACAGTGTGCAGCACGTCTGGTGTTTCTGTTGTAGCAGATATCATTTCAAATGTCATTAAAATCATGTAAGCAGTAAAAAAAATTAATCCACATCATTCAAGTAGTGCTATTAAGTTTCTTATCTCTAACAAGTGATGTGTTGTAGATAACTGATGATTTTGAAGCTAAACTTGTTTTGTAAATGTTTCCACATCTGCTTCTTTTATTTCCAGTGTAGTTTGAACATATTTCAGGTCAAACTGTGTGATGATTCTCTCTGTGCTGATATGCATGAGAGGTTTCTTAAAGGGAAGTGAAACAATGTGTGAGTTAATGACTGGTGGAGCAGAAAAAACAACTGACAGAAACTTCTTAACAGAGAAAATCAAATTGTGGTTCCTGTCCTCTAAGCTGATTGGTGTTTCCTAGGTGATACCCGCCCCGCCCTGAAGGTGCTGGGTCCCTCCAGTGAGGAGCTGAAACAGGGGAAGACTACAGTCATGTGTGTGGCCAACAAGGGCTTCCCCTCAGACTGGAGTCTGTCCTGGAAGGTGGATGGCAGTGGCAGCATCAGCTGGGAGGAGAGCAGGAGCCCCGTGGTGCAGGAGAACGACGGCCTCTACAGCTGGAGCAGCACCCTGATGCTCCCTGCAGACCACTGGATGAAGGTGGGCTCTGTGACCTGTGAGGCCACCCAGGGCTCCCACACTCTGGTCTCAGAGCCACTCAGGAGAGACCAGTGTTCCCAGTCCTGAACTATATGTGACTTTTATGCTGGTCTTACTTTCACACTGCATTCTGTAGCTTTTTTTTTTTTCCAACTTTTTCTCTCATTTTTCATTGCTCTGTTTAAAGTTTAAAGTTTGTTTAAAGTTTTAAAGAATAAAAAAATCTACATTAAATAAGAATCGAGTGTTTGTCTTACTTTTGTGGTGATGTCAATATTAAACTCTAAATAATGATTTCCAGGATTCTTATTGGAAACCAGTGTGCTATCTGTAGTCAATATGAGTCAGTAGAATTAAGTCACTTTGAATACATGAAGTTAAGCGAAGTTTATGTTAAAGAATAAGTGCGAAGGGGAATTGATAAGAACTTAGAGATTATGATTTTATTACTGAGAATATTGAGCGACACCGCCGTTATTCATGCAAAGTCATTGCATGCTGTTTAATGAATGTTTCAGCATGTTGTAGCTTGTTATATAAAGCAGTTTGACTTCTCAGGTGGAGTAGAAAAGCGCAATATAAGAATGAGTCAAATGCCGTGATCAGTGTTGAGGTAGGTATCTTAAAGTATTCTATTATGCAGAGTACTTTTTTAAAGTAATGCAGTACATTATTTTGGTGTTTTTCTGTAAAATCACCTGAAACACACCATCTCATAACTATCATTTAACAATAAGAACTTATAGGCTACAGTCCCTCACGCCAATATAAATCCCTATCCTAATGAGGACACACATACAGTGGCTTGCAAAAGTATTCGGCCCCCTTGAACTTTCCCACATTTTGTCACATTACAGCCACAAACATGAATCAATTTTATTGGAATTGCAAGACAAAGTTATCAGACTAGTATTGAACAGCAAAAAAGAAAAAATCTACAAACCTGAGAAAATTGGACTTAAAGTTTCTATTTGAAGTATTTTTATAAGTTATGCAGACAATTGTGACTCACTGATTTTGGTGATTTACTTGTGTTTTTTTCTCTTTCTTTAAGAAATGTTTTCATAATGAGCAATATTCAGGAATTGGTTCACATGTATTTGAGCTGCTATGAAGCAGAGGTCAAAGGTCAAAATTTGATTGACTGAGATACAGATAGATTTCCAAATTCTTTCTTGTTTAGCAACAATAACATTTTCACTCTGTGTGTGTGTGTGTGTGTGTGTGTGTGTGTGTGTGTGTGTGTCCTCAGTGAACTGTATCAGTCTCTGCAGTATCTTCCAGCTGCAGCTGTCACTTCAGTTTCTGTTCAGTGTGACTGAGGGAGGTTTTTGTACGACTGTTTTTCACTGTGTGAACACCCACTGACTGTTAGGATAGTGCTGACCCTGACAGTAATAAACTGCTGCATCTTCAGCCTGGACTCCACTGATGGTCAGAGTGAAGTCAGAGTTTGATCCACTGCCTGTAAAACGAGCTGGAATTCCTGATTGTCGTCTGCTACCAAGGTAAATGAGCAGTTTAGGAACTCCTCCATCTTTCTGTTGGTACCAGTGTAAATAGTTGTTGCTATAAACATCCTGACTGGTCGTACACTTGATGCTCACAGTTTCTCCCACAGCAGAGCTCACTGCTCCAGGCTGAGTCACTGTGATCTGTCCTCTGGACTCTGAGGACACAGAGACAAAAACATAAAGCAGCTTCATGGTTTTGTGGGCTTCATTTCAGAGGGACAGATGTTGATAGAGGAGAGGAGTTTGATTCTCTGGACTTTACCTGTGAAGCAGCAGCAGAGGAGAGTCCAGATGAGGACGCAGATCAAAGTCATGTTTTTGATGAGGAGGATTTCTGTGGCTTCTGTTGTGATGAAGGACAGCTGTCAGTCATCCAGTGTTCAACTCTCAGGACCCGCAGTGAGGTCGTTTATTTTATTTAAGACATGACAGCAAAGCTTAGGAAAAATCATTGTGTGATTCTCATTATAGCTTTAACACTTATTGGTTTAACAGCAGGATGTTCCTGGGTTCATCCAGGCTGGGGACTTTCTTTGTGGAGGTTGCAGGTTCCTCCAGTGTTTCTGTGGGCTCTCTCCGGTTTCCTTCCACATCCAAAGACATGCAGATACTGTGGTTAGGTTAACTGGTAATAATAATAATAATAATACATTTTATTTAAAAATAGCGCCTTTCAAAGCACCCAAGGACACTGTACAACAGATAAAAACACAAAAACTTGAAATATACACAATAATAAGAATAACAGATAAAAGTTAAGAGCATACAGAGGTTTAAACATAAGCAATTTTAAACAGATGAGTTTTGAGGGTGGACTTAAAAAGAGGGAATGAACTCATATTTCTGAGGTCAGGGGGTCAGAGCAACTAAAGCCCCGCCCCCCATTGTGATCAGACAAGCGGAAGGAACGGAGAGAGAAAGAGAAGATGAAGATCTGAGGCACCGGGATGGGAAGTTCATCTGTACTAAATTGGAGAGGTATGGTGGAGAGAGAGAATGAATAGCCTTAAATGTATAAAAGATTATTTTAAAATGGATGCGAAATTTAACCGGGAGCCAGTGAAGCTGCTTCAGGATTGGGGAGATGTGGTGGGTCCTAGTAATAATACGGACAGCAGAATTCTGGACACGTTGGAGCTTGTTAATGGATTTATGTGTAAGGCCAAATAATAGTGAGTTACAGTAATCAATTCGAGAGATAACAAGATTATGGACGAGAATGGCAGTGGCATGAGGAGTGAGGAAAGGGCGGAGGCGATTGATGTTACGGAGTTGAAAATATGCTGCACGTGTGACATTATTGATATGTGAATTAAAATATAATGTGCTATTAAGAATGACACCCGAGCTTTTCACGGAGGGAGAGATAGGGACCAGCGAATTATTGATGGTGAGAGAGAAATTGTTAATTCTGGATAGCAACCGTTTAGTGCCAACCAGGAGAAGTTCTGATTTATTGCTGTTGAGTTTAAGAAAGTTGGATGAGAACCAGGAATTGAGTTCAGCTAAGCAGAGGGTAAGGGAGGGTGGAGGAAGAGTAGAATCGGGTTTGGTAGAGAGGTAAAGCTGGGTGTCATCGGCATAGCAGTGGAACTGAATATTATATTTACAAAAAATATGTCCGAGAGGAAGAAGGTAAAGGATGAGAAGAAGGGGCCCGAGGACAGATCCCTGGGGCACCCCAGTAGATAGAAGAGAAGGCTGAGAAGTGAAGGATTTTAATTGAATGAACTGAGTGCGGTCAGACAGGTATGACTGGTGACTCTAAAATGATCAAACATGAAAATGTGAGTATGAATGGTTGTCCATCTCTTTATCCATCCTGGGTGTATCCTGTCTCTTTTCCCATTAGCATCTGAGAGAGGCTCCAGCATCCTCTTCACTTAGTCCTGATCTGCATGGACCCACATGCTCCTGGTCCTAAATAATTCTGATATTTTAATAGAACAGAGCAGAACTTAACTGAACTTCATGCAAGAGGGAAAATGTCAGGATAAGACACATTACTTGACTCATGAAGTCAACTTTTGCATGAAATGAAACTTGAGAAAACGGATAATTAAAAGTCAAAGGCATCTTGAAGCAGATCAAACTATAAACATTAATGTGATTCAGGCACTGTTGGAAATCTCTAAATCATAATTGTGTCATAATCCATCAGTATTTCAAAGTGTATGCTCTCCTGCTCCCTTTAAGTCACTGTAATCCACTTTTTCAACAAACTCATTAGTTCCTGGGTGTCTTCAAAATAAAAGCTTTCTACCATCTTAGTGGTCAGAAACACTTTATTTCTACAGGTTTTCCTCGTGAAACAGTTGTGGGAAATCAAAAAATATTCAGTTCGGTCCAATTCAGTTTTATTTATGTAACATCAACTCACAACAGTCACTATTCTAACATAAAAAGACTTACAAGAATACAGAACAACCCCAACAATCAGAGAGCCCCCTATGAGCAAATATTTTCCAGGATGATTTTTGATGATGATACTAATAGCATGAGACGTCACATCATTTAAAATTCTAAATGTTTCATGCATTTCCAACAACGTCAGCTGTAAAAGTAATTCTGTGAATATGATCGTCCTTATCAATCATAACTATTCAAACACAGTAAAGTCCTCAATTTTAAATCACTACATTAATTTTTAAAAGCAATGGTGTTTACAGAGTTCACACTAAATATTTGAGCATATTATTCTCAATCAGTGTTGGGGAGTAACGGAATACATGTACCGCCGTTACGTATTTAAAATACAAAATATGAGTAACTGTATTCCGTTACAGTTACCGTTTAAAAAGGTGGTATTTAGAATACAGTTACTTTGTTGAAATAAATGGATTACACGGCGGTACTTCCCTGTTTCATATTGTGGCGGGTCAGGACTGTTTGGGTTTTGCTTGACAGCTACGTTCTGTTGTTCCGGGCGGCAGCGTTACGTTTGCCATGGTTACAGGGTGACGCTCTCTCTCTGCGTGTTTCCTGGGTGAGAGAGCGCCTGTTGTTGTTGTTGTGCTAAGCTAATAGGCAGAATGCTACCGGTATAGCTCTAAAGAATGTAGCATCATAGGCAGTGTAGTCCGTGCTGCAGGGAGAATGGACTGCCATACACGTTATGTGTCTGTGAGCGAGGGAGGGAGAAAAAGGAAAATCGAGTCATCGAGCAGAAACGGGAGCTGGAAGCATGTAAATATAATAATAACCACTGCAGCCAAGAAGAGAGCCTGACGAGCCCAGTTGTAAGTAAGCTATTAAGACTCGACTGTACACCGTGTTCGTGTTTTCCTCCAAAAACAATAAGTTCTGTTGGAGCAGCCTTTCAACGCCTCTCTCTGTCTCTGCTAGCAAAGTTGACCCAGACAACAAAGTAAAGCTAGTTTTCGGCTACAAGCCGACACAGAACCCACCGTATTAGCCAGAGGTCCCTTTACTACGGTTCGGAGCCGCGGACCTTCAGTAACAGTAATAAATCACAGCAATAGTACATTCATGTAGTTGTAAACAGCATGATAATATATTAAGTAATCCAAAGTATTCAGAATACGTTACTCTCATTGAGTAACGTAACGGAATACGTTACAGAATACATTTTGGGGCATGTATTCTGTAATCTGTAATGGAATACATTTTAAAAGTAACCTCCCCAACACTGTTCTCAATGAAGAATAAAAGCCTCAATGTGCTCATTCTACTGACATTTTTAATGACTTGTTATTTATTCACTTCCTGAATGTGACACTGCAGATAGTAAAGGTATGGATGGATGTTTTAATGCTAATTTATTCTTAAAGCAGAAATATTTTAGCAATATATAACCTGTGTGTGTGTGTGTGTGTGTGTGTGTGTGTGTGTCCTCAGTGAACTGTATCAGTCTCTGCAGTATCTTCCAGCTGCAGCAGTCACTTCAGTTTCTGTTCAGTCTGACTGAGGGAGGTTTTTGTACGACTGTTTTTCACTGTGTGAACACATGCTGACTGTTAGGATAGTGAAAACTCTGACAGTAATAAACTGCTGCATCTTCAGCCTGGACTCCACTGATGGTCAGAGTGAAGTCAGAGTTTGATCCACTGCCTGTAAAACGAGCTGGAATCCCTGATTGTCGAGTGCTAGCACCGTAAATGAGACGTTTGGGAGATTCCCCATCTTTCTGTTGGTACCAGGCTAAACAGTGGTAGCTGTTATAAACATAAACATTCTGACTGGTCCTACACTTGATGCTCACAGATCCTCCCACAGCAGAGCTCACTGCTCCAGGCTGAGTCACTGTGATCTGTCCTCTGGACTCTGAGGACACAGAGACAAAAACATAAAGCAGCTTCATGGTTTTGTGGGCTTCATTTCAGAGGGACAGATGTTGATAGAGGAGAGGAGTTTGATTCTCTGGACTTTACCTGTGAAGCAGCAGCAGAGGAGAGTCCAGATGAGGACGCAGATCAAAGTCATGTTTTTGATGAGGAGGATTTCTGTGGCTTCTGTTGTGATGAAGGACAGCTGTCAGTCATCCAGTGTTCAACTCTCAGGACTATAAACTCTCCCAGAGCACTGGAGCATGGTGCTGCTGATGCAAAGTGCCTCTCTATGGAAATCATCTGACTGAATACAACAGCTACTTGGCTCAAATAGTTGATGCTGTTTATCAGTTAATCAGTTTTTCACAATGTCCACTGTAATTTATTTCAAAAGAACGATTTTTTTGGAAAAGAGATGTCCTCACCCCAATCCAAGTGTTGGCCAATCAGGACTGTGCAGGGTGCCAGTTTAGCTCAGTGGGTCATGGGAGGGGGCAGCAGCCTGGATTTGAGTCTAAGCTGTGTCCCTTTAATGTGTGTCTTTCCCACTTTCCTGTCTGTCTTCACTGTTTTACTATCCAATGATGGGAAAAATGCCCAAAAAAAAAACATACTAACTATAAGACAGTGTTGCTTGAAGATAAAAGCACACACATTTGTCCTTGTAAGACACAATCTGATTTTGTTCACATAAAAAAAAGAAAAGAAATACTGTACCTATCTACTCACAAACACATGAACAGAGTTTCTGAGAATCTTCACCCTGAAAGAAGTTAGAAAATGACCTGTCAACAAATTAAAGTGCTGTTCACATGTAAAAAATAGGCCAGAATAAATAGAAAAGTCATTGCTTTTCAAACTACACCTGTGCATGTAAACATGGCCTCAAAAGTGAAAGACATTTAAAAAAAAATTAAAGAAAAGGAACAATTTGTAAAAGTTCTTTTAGAGTTTTGAAAAACTCCCTCAGTACAAAAAACCTTGCAGTGATTCACATTGATGCATGATGCTGACCACAGGTTGTAAAAGTTAAATATGACCACAGCACAGATATCACTTGTTAAAATGTTTTGTAGAATAACAGGACAACCTATGAGACGGGAAAGACTCGACTCGACTCGGCAATCCTAGCCACTATTGACGAGTTGGAGGCCCCCGGGAGAATCGGTGGGGGCGCAGGGGAGTCGGGAATTATCGTCTGGATGCCAAAGCTCCTGGTAGCCAGGAGAATATGATCCACTTCTTCTGCAAGTGACTGGGAATCCTTCGCACCCAGCAGCGGGGAGTTGTCAAGGCCAGCTCAAGGAAGACGTGAGTGAAGAGGAATCCGCCGTCATTTGTTCCTAGCAAGGACAGCGTGCTCTCCATGAGCTCGAGAGCGGTACCATCACCCAGGCCAGAGAGAGAGAGGAGTTTCTCAGGAGTGTTCTCAAAACACCTCAGCACATGAAAAAACTCTTAATACACCAAAGAAACACATGACAAGCAACACGGGCGGGTAAAGGGTGACAGCCAGTGTAGACAGCACATCTGGGCCTCTAGCATAAGCGCTGGTCCTTGATCCACCGTCAGGATCGGAGGGGAATAAGCGTCGAAGGCGTTTGGAGGGGGGATGAGTGTACATCTGCATGTGTATATATATGTCTGTGTGTGTCCAGAGTTTAGCTGAGACAGTGTCCTTCGCCCTGCCAGGCTAAGTAAACAGTCTTCCAGCCAACCCAGGTGGCCTTGCATGGAATGGGAAGAACAGTCTAAACACAGTCGTTATCAGGGTGTTGTTGTTCAGCTCCAGCCTTGAGACCACAGCTGGCGCCAAAGTGGTATCCACATGAAGTGATGGTGGTTTTTACTTTAGTATGAATTTCAAAGCTGTTCTAACAGTCCGACACTGGTCTCTCAATCTCCCGTTGGAGAGCCGCGAGCTTCTCCATGATGTTATCAAACTTACCCTCCGTGATGTTGTCCTTCTTGTGCTCAAAGAGCAGATTCTGAGAACTCACGAACGCAGTGAGCTTCTCCAAGATGTGATCCAGTTTGTGCTCAGAGATCTTATTCTGAGTATTCACGGCAGCTGTAAGCTTCTCCAAGATCTTATCCGTGCTGCACTCAATGAGCCCATTTTGAGAAACTCACGCCTCTCCCATCGTTTCAGTCCCAGCGGGCAGCCTTGTGGGGGTTTGAACAGCAGGTTCCGCTTTATTAATTCTTCGATAAGTCAGGGCCAAGCCAGCTCCGATCAGCAAGAACCCTGTTATCATGGTTCTGAATAGGTCGATATCTTCAGCACTCAGGCTCACCCGAGCCCAAACTTCTCGTTGAGAAAAGGGTGTCAATTACATTCAGAGACCAGTTGATCAAATCCATAATTCATCTTTTGGGTTTTAGAGAACAGACATGTTAAAAACACAACAGCCTTAAAAATGCAGAATAGTTTGGATCCAGAAGCAGGGTTCATACGTCATCACTTAAAGATTGGATATCCCACCTGCTGTGCATGTTCTAATGCAGTACAGTTGTTATTATTATCATTTGTCACATCGTGTTTGTGACAGTTAAAATAAATAACATTCGTATAAGAAATAAAATTGTCTCGTGTAAACTGTGTGGTGTTACAGTGGCTTTTCCACATTTTGTCACATTACAGCCACAAACATGAATCACTTTTTTTGGAATTCCGCGTGAAAGACCAACACAAAGTGGTGAACACGTGAGAAGTGGAATGAAAATCATACGTGAATCCAAACATTTTTTACAAATAAATAACTGCAAAGTGGGGTGTGCGTAATTATTCAGCCCCCTTTGGTCTGAGTGCAGTCAGTTGCCATAGACGTTGCCTGATGAGTGCTAATGACTAAATAGAGTGCACCTGTGTGTAATCTAATGTCAGTACAAATACAGCTGCTCTGTGACGGCCTCAGAGGTTGTCTAAGAGAATATTGGGAGCAACAACACCATGAAGTCCAAAGAACACACCAGACAGGTCAGGGATAAAGGTATTGAGACATTTAAAGCAGGCTTAGGCTACACAAAGATTTCCCAAGCCTTGAACATCCCATGGAGCACTGTTCAAGCCATCATTCAGAAATGAAAGGAGTATGGCACAACTGTAAACCTACCAAGACAAGGCCGTCCACCTAAACTCACAGGCCGAACGAGGAGAGCGCTCATCAGAAATGCAGCCAAGAGGCCCATGGTGACTCTGGACGAGCTGCAGAGATCTACAGCTCAGGTGGGGGAATCTGTCCACAAGACAACTATTAGTCGTGCACTGCACAAAGTTGGCCTTTATGGAAGAGTGGCAAGAAGAAAGCCATTGTTAACAGGAAACCATAAGAAGTCCCGTTTGCAGTTTGCCACAAGGGGGACACAGCAAACATGTGGAAGAAGCTGCTCTGGTCAGATGAGACCAAAATGCAAAACGCTATGTGTGGAAAACTAATACTGCACATCACTCTGAACACACCATCCCTGCTGTCAGATATGGTGGTGGCAGCATCATGCTCTGGGGGTGCTTCTCTTCAGCAGGGACAGGGAAGCTGGTCAGAGTTGATGGGAAGATGGATGGAGCCAAATACAGGGAAGAAAACCTCTTGGAGTCTGCAAAAGACTTGAGACTGGGGTGGAGGTTCACCTTCCAGCAGGACAACGACCCTAAACATAAAGCCAGGGCAACAACGCGATGGTTTAAAACAAAACATACCCATGTGTTAGAATGGCCCAGTCAAAGTCCAGATCTAAATCCAATCGAGAATCTGTGGCAAGATCTGAAAACTGCTGTTCACAAACGCTGTCCATCTAATCTGACTGAGCTGGAGCTGTTTTGCAAAGAAGAATGTGCAAAGATTTCAGTAAAACTGTTTTGATGTATTTGTGCAGTTTGAGGTTTTGTGAATGTAGATTGAAAATTCAATTTAATGTTTAGAGTTTTGAGAAAGAAGGTGGAAGTGTCGTGGTCCGGAGTCTGTGGACGCCATGTTTATGTTTTAGGTTAATTAATGTTCTGTGGTTTTGTTTATTTTGGGTTATTTGTGATTGTTCAGAGTTTAATGTTCTCTGTTCCTCCCATTGCTTAGTATTTTTGGTTCTATGGTAATGTCTTCAGTTTACATCCTCCCAGTTTCGTGTAATTAGAATCAACTGTGTCTTCCTCCTGTCTGCCATTTCCTTGTTTCCTTGTGTGTGTATATTAGTGTGTGTTTGCTCTTTGTTGGAGCATCTGCGTCTCACTGGTGTTTCATCCGCATCTCGTTTCCTGCTGGCCATCCCCTGTGTTGTCTCAGTCTTCTCACGTTTCAGGTTTGGTTTGAAGTTTTGTTCACGCCATACCCGTTCCTGTTATGTGCTTCACTTATGTTAAATAAAACTCACTCCCTGAATCTGAGTCCGCGTTTGGGTCCTTCCAATAAAACCTGCAGCTGTGACAGGGAGCTTTTGTAGTGATGTATCTTAACAACTATAAGATGTAAATTCTCAAATTATATTTTTGGAACTTTATTTTATTGTGTTTGTTTTATTTTAATTTTAAAATTACATAATTAATATGTTGTAAAGCTATGATAAAAACAATTCATATCGTTGAGTTTGTTTGTTTCAGAGTCAGAGAGCCGTGTCTCTCTACAGTCGGAGGTTTTTGTACGGCGCCTCAATGAGTTTGTATCACTGTGGTGGACTTTTGGTGGAGGAACCAGACTGCAAGTTGGAAGTAAGTCCAACTTAAACCTCTTTTATTTTATCAGATTTCTTTCTTGTGGTTATCTTGACTTTTCTGTTCAGTGTGCCAGAAAACAAAAATCATTAAAATAGTTTTTAGATCAATTTTCATGAAGACATAAAGTTAGCTTCAGAATAAATGTTAAAATCAATATTAACAAATAATATAAAACATCAGAGTTGACTTGAGGATTATTAAGATATATGTCTGGTTAACTCTTGAGAGCTTTTGGTTTTAATTCAGTCTGTTAGAGTTAGAGAGCCGTGTCTCTCTACAGTCAGAGGTTTTTGTACGGCGGCTCAGTGAGTTTGTATCACTGTGGTGGACTTTTGGTGGAGGAACCAGACTGCAAGTTGGAAGTAAGATTATGTTTTTAAAGAAACTATATCGAGGTTTAAATGTTAGCTTTATAACAATGAAGTATTCATGTAGAGGTAATATTATAACCATTATACACTGGAGGCTGACTCCATCAGCTTTAATTCGATTTGATGTCGACATTTCTGACATAAAGACAATGCATTGTGTAAATAATATAAACTGTCATCAGCCTGTGATTATTTTCTAGTTTTAAATCACAGTCACTGTTTCTAAGATGAATTAAATGTAACTGTCCTCAAGTTAAACAGAGTGAAGATAAAGATTTCTGGTCTTTTACTTAGTCAGTAAAAATGTAGAATTTACTTAGAAATCATAAAAAACTACAATAAATGACTGAAATTCACATGAGGTAAGTAGAAAACTTGTGTATTATACAGAACGGAGGTTTTTGAAGCTTAACATCTTGTATAATTGTTGCCATATCTGCTTATTTTATTTCCAGAAGTTAAAGATGGGAATTTGACAGTGTGCAGCACGTCTGGTGTTTCTGTTGTAGCAGATATCATTTCAAATGTCATTAAAATTATGTAAGCAGTAAAAAAAATTAATCCACATCATTCAAGTAGTGCTATTAAGTTTCTTATCTCTAACAAGTGATGTGTTATAGATAACTGATGATTTTGAAGCTAAACTTGTTTTTGTAAATGTTTCCACATCTGCTTCTTTTATTTCCAGTGTAGTTTGAACATATTTCAGGTCAAACTGTGTGATGATTCTCTCTGTGCTGATATGCATGAGAGGTTTCTTAAAGGGAAGTGAAACAATGTGTGAGTTAATGACTGGTGGAGCAGAAAAAACACCTGACAGAAACTTCTTAACGGAGAAAATCAAATTGTGGTTCCTGTCCTCTAAGCTGATTGGTGTTTCCTAGGTGATACCCGCCCCGCCCTGAAGTTGCTGGGTCCCTCCAGTGAGGAGCTAAAACAGGGGAAGGCCACGCTCATGTGTCTGGCCAACAAGGGCTTCCCCTCAGACTGGAGGCTGTCCTGGAAGGTGGATGGCAGTGGCAGCATCAGCTGGGAGGAGAGCAGGAGCCCCGTGGTGCAGGAGAACGACGGCCTCTACAGCTGGAGCAGCACCCTGAGGCTCCCTGCAGACCACTGGATGAAGGTGGGCTCTGTGACCTGTGAGGCCACCCAGGGCTCCCACACTCTGGTCTCAGAGCCACTCAGGAGAGACCAGTGTTCCCAGTCCTGAACTATATGTGACTTTTATGCTGGTCTTACTTTCACACTGCATTCTGTAGCTTTTTTTTTTTTTTCCAATTTCTTCTCTCATTTTTCATTGCTTTGTTTAAAGTTTAAAGTTTTAAAGAATAAAAAAACATCTACATTAAATAAGAATCGAGTGTTTGTCTTACTTTTGTGGTGATGTCAATATTAAACTCTAAATAATGATTTCCAGGATTCTTATTGGAAACCAGTGTGCTATCTGTAGAAAGTCAATATGAGTCAGTAGAATTAAGTCACTTTGAATACATGAAGTTAAGCGAAGTTTATGTTAAAGAATAAGTGCGAAGGGGAATTGATAAGAACTTAGAGATTCTGATTTTATTACTGAGAATATTGAGCGACACCGCCGTTATTCATGCAAAGTCATTGCATGCTGTTTAATGAATGTTTCAGCATGTTGTAGCTTGTTATATAAAGCAGTTTGAGTTCTCAGGTGGAGTAGAAAAGCGCAATATAAGAATGAGTCAAATGCCGTGATCAGTGTTGAGGTAGGTATCTTAAAGTATTCTATTATGCAGAGTACTTTTTTTAAGTAATGCAGTACATTATTTTGGTGTTTTTCTGTAAAATCACCTGAAACACACTATCTCATAACTATCATTTAACAATAAGAACTTATAGGCTACAGTCCCTCACACCAATATAAATCCCTATCCTAATGAGGACACACATACAGTGGCTTGCAAAAGTATTCGGCCCCCTTGAACTTTCCCACATTTTGTCACATTACAGCCACAAACATGAATCAGTTTTATTGGAATTGCAAGACAAAGTTATCAGACTAGTATTGAACAGCAAAAAAGAAAAAAATCTACAAACCTGAGAAAATTGGACTTAAAGTTTCTTTTTGAAGTATTTCTATAAGTTATGCAGACAATTGTGACTCACTGATTTTGGTGATTTTCTTGTGTTTTTTTCTCTTTCTTTAAGAAATGTTTTCATAATGAGCAATATTCAGGAATTGGTTCACATGTATTTGAGCTGCTATGAAGCAGAGGTCAAAGGTCAAAATTTGATTGACTGAGATACAGATAGATTTCCAACTTCTTTTTTGTTTAGCAACAATAACATTTTCACTCTATCACTGTGTGTGTGTGTGTTTGTGTGCGTGTGTCCTCAGTGAACTGTATCAGTCTCTGCAGTATCTTCCAGCTGCAGCAGTCACTTCAGTTTCTGTTAAGTCTGAATGAGGGAGGTTTTTGTACGACTGTTTTTCACTGTGTGAACACATGTGGGCTGTGGTAACTCTGACAGTAATAAACTGCTGCATCTTCAGCCTGGACTCCACTGATGGTCAGAGTGAAGTCAGAGTTTGATCCACTGCCTGTAAAACGAGCTGGAATCCCTGAATATCGAGTGCTAGCAGCATAAATGAGACGTTTAGGAACTCCTCCATCTTTCTGTTGGTACCAGGCTAAAAGATGGTGGTAGTTGTTATAAACATAAACATTCTGACTGGTCGTACACTTGATGGTCACAGTTGCTCCCACAGCAGAGCTCACTGCTCCAGGCTGAGTCACTGTATATTGTCCTCTGGACTCTGAGGACACAGAGACAAAAACATAAAGCAGCTTCATGGTTTTGTGGGCTTCATTTCAGAGGGACAGATGTTGATAGAGGAGAGGAGTTTGATTCTCTGGACTTTACCTGTGAAGCAGCAGCAGAGGAGAGTCCAGATGAGGACGCAGATCAAAGTCATGTTTTTGATGAGGAGGATTTCTGTGGCTTCTGTTGTGATGAAGGACAGCTGTCAGTCATCCAGTGTTCAACTCTCAGGACTATAAACTCTCCCAGAGCACTGGAGCATGGTGCTGCTGATGCAAAGTGCCTCTCTATGGAAATCATCTGACTGACTCACACAGGGACTTGGATCTATCAGCTCACATGTTATTGAATATAAGTATTTTTTGAAGAATGGTTTGGTGTTGAACTTAACTTAACCTGGACAGATTTGTGTCCTTTGCACCATTTAATCACATTTAAATCGTCTGTCTGGACTAGTGATGTGCGAATCATGAACGAATCGTTCAATACTTGAGAATCACTTTACTGCCTCGTGAATCATGATTCACAACCCCAACTGACTCATTGACTCATCCCTGTTGCTGTTTGCAAACTAATTTCATTAGTAGAAATATATCCAGCTTATAATTAAAATTGTGGGGAAAAAACAACAGCCAGTTATTGTTTAGGGCCTGGATGGCTTTGGGATAGAAGCTCCTCTTGAGTCTCTCTGTCCTCACCCGGATGATGCAGAACCTTCTTCTAGATTGCAGAAGTTGGAACAGTTTGTTGCCAGGATGGGACGGGTCCTTCAGTATCTGCGCTGCTCTAGTCCGGCATCTCCTGGTGTAGGTGTCCTGAAGCGGGGGGAGAGCAATCCTGCAGCAGCGTTCTGCTGTATGGATCACTCTCTGGAAAGCTTTTTGGTCCTTCACACAGCTGTTCCCAAACCAGGATGTGATGTTCTGTGTGAGGATGCTCTCCATAGCTATTTGACACATTTGAGGAAAATACTAATAAAATAAAATAAAAATAAATAAAATAAATGTTCCCTTTAGAAATCTTAAATTTGTTTGCTCTTTTTTGCTCTATAAAATAGTTGTTTTTCTTTTTCAGTCACTCATCTTAGCAGTAGGATTTACATGAAAAGAGAAACAAATTAAGTTTGAGTGAAAATGTACATTTTTTGCACTCTCTGGGCAACAGACTCAGTGACTCAAAAAACCCGATTCATTTTGGTGAGTGACTCATTCAAACTCGATTCAGTAAAAAGAATCAAATTTACCATCACTAGTCTGGACTCTTGGGGTAACTCTTGACTCTGCATTGATTTAGTTTCAAATCTCAAATCTCCCAGTTACAAAATCCAGGCCCAAACCTAAACCTTGCAAGGGTTGTCATAAGGAAGCCCCATTGTACCCGGTCAAAAGCCTTCTCGACATCAAGCGAGAAGGCCGCGACTGGGGCTAGCTTGAAATAATAATAGAAGTCTTCTAATGTTATCACCTGAAGACCTATTCTTAATAAAACCAACCTGATCACCATTGATGATATCTGGTAATATTTGATCTAAGTGGAAGGCTAAAACCTTTTGCAATCAACTCCTAAAAGGCTTACTGGCTGGTAATTTGCTGGGTCTGATACAAGGGCGTAGATTTGGCATGGACGGAGGGGACGTGTCCCCACCAATATCCAGCAATTATTGAATTGTCCCCACCAATAATTTGATCTCTTCGAGTAAAGAAAAACAAACCCGATAGAAAGAAAAAAAAAAGATCTGTCAACGTCTCATTCACCCAGCAGTGCAGAAAGAGTTAAATTACGGTCTCTACTGGAGTCATTGACTGTTTTCTACAGTCAATGGCTGGAGTCCTACCTCATGTGATAAATATGGCCAATGTGATTGGCTGAGCCTCTCAGGGAGCTCTGTTTAGTTTTAGCAGCGGCAAACATGCGCTGCGAGGAGGAGAAGAGGACGGCAGCAAAAAGGAAGAACCTGGATATAAGAAAGTATTTTTCAAAGAAACCTGTAAGTCACTTAAAACCAAGCTCACTCATAAAATGTGTCCGTCATAATAACGTTACAGGCTATGCTAGGACATACATGCCAACACTCCCGATTTTTCCGGGAGAATCCCGAATTTCAGTGCCCCTCCCAAAAATCTCCCGGAGCCACCTTTCTCCCCAGTTTCTCCCGATTTTCCACCCGGACAACAAAATTGAAAAACCATATCCCAGATTGGCCCAGCCAATTCCAGTTTCCAACAATGGCTATTTAGTTTAAATATTACTCTTATTACTATTTCTGGGTCGCAAAATAAACTTTTAACATATTTTCAGGCGAGGATGTAGCTGTGTAAACTTTATATATCTGAGCCGGCGTTGTGCCAAAAAGTGATTTCCAATGTTTGTGTGTGTTTTTTATGTGTAATGTTGTTACGTATGTTGCTAAATAGACTTTGATGAACAGGTATTACAAAGGGTTATTTATAAAATGAAAAAATTACCTGTTTCTCAAGTAGATTTGTAACCGTGTTATTGTACTTACATTATAATCAATCAGCTTCCTTTTGTCCACTTAAATTATGTTTACACAATTATTTTTGCATTTACTGCAATTTCACCTGTCCTCTTGGCCAGATTACTCTTAAAAGAGACCTTTTTAAAGTCAACAAGAACTTTTTTAACTCCATAAATAAAGGATACATAAAAGTCCCTGCCAAAAACTGAATGCAGCTTCTACCTTGTTACAGGAATGTTGTTTGTTGCTAAAGATGACTTGATATCATTCATGAGGGATACATGTGACATATGTTTCACATAGTATAGACCAACAAGTTATTTATAGCAGTTTAAATACAAGCAATCAGTTTTTGGCAAATACCAGAAGTCAGTTTTTGGCAGACAGTTACTTCTAGACACAACACCGGGTCCTCAGGTGGACGCAGTCTTTGAATTTGGACACCCCCGGCCTGTTTCCGGACAGACAGTAATAATGGTGACATTTAACTTTAACGAGAGGAGCAGACATGTGTTTGGCTCCGTCACATAGTGGACATTGAGTTGTTGTGTGGGGCACCAGTAGTCCATGTCTGTTGCTGTAACAGTAGTTCATGTTTGGAAAATCCCAGCTCACTGATTTGATCGGGGCAATTGTGCCTAAAACGTTGCATAATTTTGCTGAGAGATCTTTTACTTTGTGGTAATCTTAGATGAGTAGTTTTATGGACAAAAACCAGCAGGTCATTCAGTGTTCCCTTAGTGCTGTTGTGGAAGTTTTCCACTTAAATAAAGCCTGCAGACGAGCGGTGAGCGGTAGCTAACATTCTTTAATCCAAACACACAAAGAACTGACAACCAAGCTTGTGGAGAGCCTACATGACCGCGGGGCAGACGGTCTGCAGAATCTCTCTGAGCCTAGCATGGCTCTCAGTTAAATACCTTCTTCAGGAACAAAAGGCAGTACACAGCTGTTTCACACCTTAAGGTTCACACTCTCTTGCTACCTCCCAGAGTCCTCGAAGAGACAAAAGACTCTTCCTGTGGAGCTGTCTGCTTCCCCCAACTTCCTTACTAGACCCCCACCATTTGTCTTACTGCAGACGTTCCCAAAGTGTGGGGCCCGCCCCCTAGGGGGGGCGCAGAGCCATTGCAGGGGGGGCGCGGCATGAAAAGTGAAAAAACAAAACAAAAACAATGCTTGGACACTGGTAGCACGGGGCGCCCACACAAACGCAAAGCAGGAGATGAAGCATCGCTGAATATGTTTCCAAACCAACTTCATTCTGAGCCAAAGACTAGAAAATATGGTGAAGCAAATCTTCCCTTTGGTTTCACCTGCACAAGTGCCGAGGTAGGTCTCCCTGCAGAACTGGTTTTCCCTTCGTTGGGAGCAGCGCTGGGCTGTTTAAATCACGGACAAACAGGATCCCACATTCTTGACTTTTAGTTCACAAACACTTGTTGTAGTGACTAACTACTCCTGACATTTTGGAGATGTTAGGTCTTTATACAGTAAAGTTACAGCTGGATACAAATAACATCAGGCTGATCCTGCCACGATTTGTTCCCCCTGTTCAAATCACGGACAAACAGCATCCAACAGTTGTTAATGTTTTTGAACCCATTTTGCAGACGGATTTTTTGAAAAATGCATTGATAGCAATGTTGAATATTATTACACAGGAAAAAAAACAACTACATGTAAAATAATTACACCGTGACGCCTCTGCTGTTGTAAATGGAGGGACAGTAACTGCGTGTATATGTAAGCGTTTAAAACCTGCAGATAGTCAGATTAACAGTATTTCGTCTCTATCTGCCATTCTGCAATTCATCTCATGTAAACAATAACGTGGTGCACAGCGTGACGTGAAAAAGGCACATAACGTTGACGTTGAGTGATGAACTCTATATTCCTCATCCACACATAAACGCAAAAAAGGAGTTTTAAAAAATCTCCGTTCTCGGTGATTCGAAACGCCATTGTGGATGAAACAGCTGCGTTTTCAAAAATACTCGTGTAGGTGCAGACATAGCGTAAAAGAGTGAGTAGTTTATTTTCTTACTACCTGTAATTTATTGCAGATTACTTGTATTTGCTTAATTGTTTACTAAATGTTTGAGGTGTGAAATAAACCGCAATGGAGCAAAATATGGGTGTGTGTGGTTGTAGGATGTGTTCGTGCGTGCGTGCGTGCGTGCGCGCGTGCGCGCGAGGGGGGCGCGAACATTTTTCTTGTAAAACAAGGGGGGCCCAGCAAAAAAAGTTTGGGAACCACTGTCTTACTGTATGAGGGTGAGACTTGTTAAAATCCAGTGGCACCAAGGCATCATACAATAAAATAATGTGATTAATACAAAAGTAAAAGAAATTCCTATACAGTGCTAATGTATAAGAGACGTTATTAAGTCCTTAAAGTCATATTCTTTTATTGTCACGACTGTATTTGAAGCTATTTTTATTTTTGTATGATATCTGATTTATATGGAATATGGCTGTAATAAAAAAAAGTCTAAAATACTTTTGTTTAATAGTAATTTAACATTATATAATTCACATATAAAACTATGAATTGTAATTTTAAATGGTTTAAAAGCATGTAGAATAGCATATGTAGACAAGTATATTTCTCCTTTTTTTTATGAAGAAGCAAAGACAAAAAGGAAAAAAAAAAGAAACGGGGCAGAGTTCAGTGGTTGAATCATTCGTCCCCACCAATGCCAAAACCAAAACTCCACACTTGGTCTGATATATGCCTATCCTTTTTAGGAATAAGGGAGATTAGTGCATCATTAAATGTACTCGGTAAGGAGCTAAAATATCAATATATTTCTTATAGTACTCAATCGGGAAGCCATCCAAGCCTGGCGATTTCCCATTTTTCATTGATGAGATCACAGCTCTGACCTCTTCTTCAGTTATAGGCGCATCCAGTCTTGTTTTTTGTTCATTTTGTTATCTTTTTGTTCAAATACTAAGAAATGACAAAAGAAGGTTATTTCATGGAAGAAGATACATCTATCCTGTCTCCCTTGGAATATTCCTCACTGTTCTGTAGATACTTCTGCTTATGTGCTGTTCTTCTTCCACCTCTGTCTTTATCCTCAGTGAACTGTATCAGTCTCTGCAGTATCTTCCAGCTGCAGCTGCAGTTTCTGTTCAGTCTGTCTGAGGGAGGTTTTTGTACGACTGTTTTTCACTGTGTGAACACCCACTGACTGTTAGGATAGTGCTGACCCTGACAGTAATAAACTGCTGCATCTTCAGCCTGGACTCCACTGATGGTCAGAGTGAAGTCAGAGTTTGATCCACTGCCTGTAAAATGAGCTGGAATCCCTGATTCTCTCTGACTAGTATACTTAATGAAAAGTTTAGGAACTCCTCCATCTTTCTGTTGGTACCAGTGTAAATGATTGCTATGAACATTCTGACTGGTCCTACACTTGATGTTCACAGATCCTCCCACAGCAGAGCTCACTGCTCCAGGCTGAGTCACTGTGATCTGTCCTCTGGACTCTGAGGACACAGAGACAAAAACATAAAGCAGCTTCATGGTTTTGTGGGCTTCATTTCAGAGGGACAGATGTTGATAGAGGAGAGGAGTTTGATTCTCTGGACTTTACCTGTGAAGCAGCAGCAGAGGAGAGTCCAGATGAGGACGCAGATCAAAGTCATGTTTTTGATGAGGAGGATTTCTGTGGCTTCTGTTGTGATGAAGGACAGCTGTCAGTCATCCAGTGTTCAACTCTCAGGACTATAAACTCTCCCAGAGCACTGGAGCATGGTGCTGCTGATGCAAAGTGCCTCTATGGAAATCATCTGACCGATTCCATCAAAGACCTGTATCAGGCTCATGGTGTTGTTTATAACTGAATCAGCCAATTCATCATAATAAATTTAGGAAGAATCTAAGTTTTTTTTTTCAGAATACATCTTATTTCAATTTGTCTTCTTTTATTTGAATGTTTTGTTTCATGACTCCTTTTTGATCTCTTTTAAATATCTTTTGTTTTAGAGGTTTTTCAATCTGGTTGTAAACCTTTTCATAGCACTGAATCAGCCCATTTAAAAGTTTTTAATGACATATTTTTAGCTACTGATGCTGTGGACTGTGTTGTTCTGGTGCTTTTAGATTTGACAGCTGCGTTTGATACAGTGGATCATGGCATTTTACTCTCTCATTTAGAGCACTGGGTGGGCATTAAGGGCACGGCACTGGAGTGGTTCAGGCCCTACTTGGCGGAGCGAACTTTCTGTGTCAGTCTCTGTGAACATGTGTTGTCCTCCGCCACTCTCTTGTGTGGTGTCAGTGGTGTGTCCAGCGGGGTGGCCTGGGGGGGCACAGGTCACCCCCCCAACCAGACTGGCCACCCCAGGTGCCATCCCGAAGCTAAAACACTAAAATTTAATGAAATATCAAATGTACGATTATGGTTTCACAGTGAAGGGCAGATATCCGAGGGTAAGTGAATGCAGCACCGGCTTCTGCACTATGAGCATCATGTTAGCAAAGGTAGGAGAGCCAAGCACGAAAGAGGCAGAAACATTTTTCGGGGAAAGATTAACAAGTTAACATAGCTGGACTAGCCATCGGACATTTGCACGGTGGGCTGATGACTTATTTATTGATTTTTTTTGTAACGGCATGAACAATGAGAGGTGGTGGATTAGCCAGATGCTGGCCGATTTGTAAAAATAACTCAGTTGTTTGGTGGTGGCTATGGCGGAGCTTCCACAGAGGCAACAGGTGGATGAGGGAAGGGGAGGCAGCAGGAGGAGAGCCCCGAGGCAGCCGCTGGTCCGAGTGTCAGGTGAATTGAACTTCAGGTAAGAAGTTATGACCTGCAGTCTATCTGGGTCAGATATAAACCAAGTTTAGGTGGAGTTTATTTTCGTTGTGCTGACTTTTTACAGTCAGTTACAATAACTCGTACTGCGTGAGCTAGCATAACGTTTCTATACAGCTGTTTGGTTGCTATGATGTTACTGATAGTGAACTTTATTTTATTCATAAGGTTAGTTAGTAGAGTTGCCAACGGCTCCTTAAAAATTGAATGGTCCCTCATTCAGAGAAAATATTAGGCGTTTCGTATTGAGCTGAGTGCTTTAGCTAGAATGGAAAAAGACACAAAGCTGGAGTTATTCTGTCTTTACGCTGCCTCTTCTCTCACTGATCACTGATCAATCACTGATCAATCTCACTGATCAATGATCAGTTTCATGATTTCATGAGTGTCACAAACCTGGGGGTCAAAGTGGACTGACCCTGAAGTTTGATAATCAGATTAAGGCAGTGGTCAAATCTTGCTTCTTTCAGCTCAGGCAGCTGCAAAAATAAATTCTTTCACGGCAGCACTTTGAGACAGTGATCCACGCCTTTGTTAGCACTCGGCTGGATTACTGTAATGCACTTTATATTGGGGTCAGCGCATCATATATTAGTCATCTACAGAGGTTGCAAAATGCCGCAGCTCATCTTTTAACTGGCACTCGAAGGTTTGAGCACATTTCCCCTGTTTTAGCTTCACTTCACTGGCTGCCCATTTCTTTTAGGATTCACTTTAAAATTCTTTTATTTACTTTTAAAGCTCTCCATGGCTTCGCCCCATCTTATGTCTCTGAGCTGCTAGAGCCTCTTACACCCACCCACTCTCTCAGGTCAGCTGATCAGCTGCTCCTGAAGATACCCAGGACTGGGCGTGAACTTAGAGGAGATCGTGCTTTTGCTGTAGCAGCTCCAAAACTGTGGAACGAGCTTCCTTTAGAGATTAGACAGGCCAGCTCTTTATCTGTTTTTAAGTCACTCTTGAAAACCCACCTCTTTACCCTGACCTTTGACACCACGTGAGATGTTGGTTTTTTATTTTTTATTTTAGTTTTTTGTAGCTGATTCAATGCTGTTTTATCTTGTTTTTGTTTTAATATAGGGCTGTTTTAATTTGATGTTTTATGTGTTTTATTTATTTATTTTGCTGTTTTCTGTTATTCTATTGTTTTAACTTATTTTCTGTACAGCACTTTGGTCCTGTGCTGGGTATTTTAAAGTGCTTTATAAATAAACTTGGATTGGATCTTTTAAACGAGGCTGTTTAAAAGATCCTATCATGATAGCATGATAGCATGATAGCTATCATGCTATCATGCTATCATGCATGATAGCATGATAGTGCTATCATGCTGATAGTAGTATCTATAAAACCTCTTTCAGTAGCTACATGATCACAGTCATTTATTTATAGAATGACAGTGGTGCAGACCAAGCATAAAAATGTTCACTATATGCTGATGATGTATTTTTCTTTTCAATTACAAAATTACTGAATTTTTCAATATAGAATCAATAAAGTCATGTGGATGATCAAAGTAAAGTCAGTTTCTGATCCACTGCCTGTAAAACGAGCTGGAATCCCTGACGTTGAGTGTCGGCATTAAAAATGAGCATTTCAGAAGTTTTCACCATTTTTCTGTTGGTAGCAGAACATATCATTATCTTAATCTACCCTATGATTGGTTTTACATCTATGGGGGATGGAGTTCAAAAACTTCTTTAGATGCAATAATACACACCATGTTTGGAGGTCAAAAAGCACTGCATATCACCTGAAAAACATACCAAAAGTGACTTTTGAAGGTGATAAAATCCTGTTGTTGGCCTCTTCGGCATATGGCACATGCACGCTTTATTTAATTAAAGGAAGTATGAATGGAAAATGTACCGAGGTATTCCTGTCATCAACCAGGATGATGAAGATGAAACAAGGGTGGATGTTTCAGCAAATCAGTGATCCCAAACACAGCCAAGGAAACTTTCAACTGGCTTTTGAGACAGAAAATGAAGCTTCCAGAGTCACCAAGACAAACAGCTTATCTGAACCCAATTGAAAATCTATGGAGAGAACTAAAGGTCAGCGTTTATAGCAGGGGCCCAGAGAACTTTCAGGATTTGAAGACTGTTTGTGTCAAAGAATTGCCAAAATTTACATTTGAGCAATGCATGCGCTTAACTTCTCCAAACAGGAGGCGTCATGAAGCCATTGGGATATTGCACATGAGATAAAGTGACAGGAGTGAGCAGCAGTACAAACTGAACAGTACAAAATTCTGAGTGGCAGTTAGTATAGTATTGCACAGAGTAGGTTTTTTATTTTTTTTAAATCCTAATATGAGTGAAGTGACCCATGCATAGTGTACAATGTACTTGTGAAACTGTAGGACAGCTTCTGAGTGCATCCTGTGAAATGTGGTGTGTTTGTTTAAGTGTTGTGGTTGAGGTGTCGTATGGCTTGGTGGTAAAAACTGTTTTTAAGTCTTGTAGTCCGAGCAGACAGACTCCTATGACGTCTTCTAGATGGTAACAAGGAGAACAGCTGATGTGCTGGGTGGCTGTGGTCCTTGCTGATGCTGTGTGCTTTACGGAGGCACCGTTGAAAACAAATGTCCTGAATGGCACGAAGACTCAAGCCAGTGATGTGCTCTGCTGCCTTCACCACCCTCTGTAGTGATTTATGGCTGCTGGCAGAGCAGCTTCTGCACTAAACTGTAATGCAGCTCGTCAGCAAGCTCTTGATCGCACACCTGTAGAAATTTGAGGTGATCTTAGCATTCATGCCAAACTTTCTCAGCCTCCTCAGGAAGTAGAGTCGCTGGCGAGCTTTCCTGATAGCAGTGTCTGTGTGAAGGGTCCAGGAGAGATCCTCAGTGATGTTGACTCCAAGGAATTTGACCCTTTCGACCTTGATGTGGATGGGCTGGTGTTCCCTGACTGGTCGTTTCCGGTAGTCCACTATCATCTCTCTAGTTTTGCTGATGTTGAGAGTCAGGTTATTTTCCAGGCACCACTCGTACAGCGCCATCACCTCCTCTCTATAGGCCGTCTCATCGTTGCCTGTGATGAGGCCTGTGATGGTTGTGTCATCAGCAAACTTGATGATGATGTTGGACTCGTGTTTAGCAGCACAGTCGTGTGTGAACAGGGAATATAGGAGGGGGCTAAGCACACAAGCCTGTGGCGTTCCTGTGTTTAGGATGAGTGATGAGGAGGTGTCTTACCAATTCTCACCACCTGTTTGTGAGGAAGTTTAGAATCCATCTGCACATCGGTGTCACCCAAGGTTGACGAGCTTCAAGGCAAGTTTGACGGGATGATGGTGTTAAAAGCTGAGCTGTAGTCGATGAAGAGCATCCTTGCATATGTATTCCCTTTTTCCAGATGAGTGAGGGCGGTGTGCATCGTCAGGGCGATGGCATCCTCTGTGGCTCTGTTTGTCCGATAGGCAAACTGAAGAGGGTCCAGTGTGTCAAGGAGGGAGGAGCAGATCTGACCTTTGACCAGCGGCTCAAGTCACTTCATGATGAGGGATGTCAGTGCAACAGGATGGTAGTCATTCAGACAGGAGACCACTGATTTCTTAGGAACAGCAATGATGGTGGATGTTTTGAGGGATGTGGGGACCACTGAGTGCCTCAGAGAGAGGTTGAAGATGTTGGTGAACACCTCTGCCGGCTCGTCTGCACACACTCTGCTCCTGGAGCTTTGTGAGGATTGACCTTTTTGAAAGGCCATCTCACAGCTTCTGTTTTGAGAGTTAGAGTTACAGCCTCCCTGTGCTCCTGAGGATACAGGATCTGCTCTCTGTTGTCTGCATCAAAACAAGCATAGATGTTGTAAAGCTCGTCTGCGAGAGATGCAGTGGGCTGAACCCTGTCTTTGTTTTCCTTCTTGTAGTGATGCAGCGTTGTCCATTCCACAGTCGCCTGGTGTCAAAGCTGTGGTAGCTGGACTCCACTTTGTCCCTGTAGTCCTTTCTGGCCTTTTTTATGGACTTTCGCAGCCACCCCAGAGCTGATGGATATAAAGCACTGATTTCTTTGCATGTGTGGATTAGATGGGTTGTTACCAACATCTGGTGAGAATTTCATGTCAGCATCACCTTTATAAATATGTATAGTCATAAAAAAAGACATTTTCAGTACTTATTTTAACCACTGTATATTTTCTCGACTTGTTTCCTCTAAATACAGAATGTGATGTGATTATGGAGATGATTTTGTAATGTTAATGTTACTACATCTCGTGTTTTTATTTAATGTCATTTGAACATTTTTCAGGTAAAAATGTGTGATGATTCTGACTGTGCTGATATGCATGACAGGTTTGTGTTTCTGTGTGTGTGTGTGTGTCCTCGTTGAAATGCATCAGTTGAGTTTCAGTTCAGTCTCAGGGTTTTTGTATGACGGTTTTTCACTGTGTGAACACCCACTGACTGTTTACACTGAAACCACCCTGACAGTAATAAACTGCTGCATCTTCAGCCTGGACTCCACTGATGGTCAGAGTGAAGTCAGAGTTTGATCCACTGCCTGTAAAACGACCCACAGTCCCAGGATCTCTTTTGCTTACATAATGAATAATACGTTTGGCCATTTCTCCATCTCTCTGTTGGTACCAGGCTAAACGATGATCAGGACTGCTGTAATACACGTTTGGACTTGTCGTACAGCTGATGGTGACAGATCCTCCTACAGTAGAACTCACTGCTCCAGGCTGAGTAACAAGGACATGGCCTCTGGACTCTGAAACAAAGCCCACAAAACCATAAAGCTGCTTTGTGTTTTTGTCTCTGTATCCTCAGAGGGACAGATGTTGATAGAGGAGAGGAGTTTGATTCTCTGGACTTTACCTGTGAAGCAGCAGCAGAGGAGAGTCCAGATGAGGACGCAGATCAAAGTCATGTTTTTGATGAGGAGGATTTCTGTGGCTTCTGTTGTGATGAAGGACAGCTGTCAGTCATCCAGTGTTCAACTCTCAGGACTATAAACTCTCCTAGAGCACTGGAGCATGGTGCTGCTGATGCAAAGTACCTTTCTATGGAAATCATCTGAATCAAGGACATGTAATTATTTGTTTTATGCACTGTTTGGCTTTCATAATTATCAGCTTCTGAAATGAAAAGGTTTAGTTTTTCAGTACAAATAAACAGAATAGAGCCCTTTCATGACTGTGAAAACAGATCCTTGAACATATTTAATAAAAAAATGTAATAATTCTTGGTCGGTGATGCATTTTTCAGGTACAAAGAAGATTTTGTTATCATTTTTAATGAATTTGCAAAGGACCCTTGAATTCTTTTGCATTTAAAAGTGGAGCAGAACTAAACACAAAATAACCTTTAATTCTTCATCAGATGATGGTTTAAACCAGGGGTCTCTAACCTGGGGGCCACATCAGCCCTACTTGTAGCCAGTATATTGACATTAAGAAATTAAGTGCAATGTGGCCCTTCAAGTTGCCTTTTTTGTTAGGGAGGTTTTTTTGTTGTTCAGTGAAATGTTAAAATAAGTTCTTTAAAAGGCAAAAAATTATTTAACCTCCTAAGACCCAAACTCTTCCATGGCATGGATTTTTTATTTATTTAAAATTTTGTATTTTGGTCTAGACAACCCAAACTATGATGTTCAGTTCAATTCAATTCAATTCAATTTTATTTATATAGCACCAAATCACAACAACAATCGCCTCAAGGTGCTTCATATTGTACAGTAGATACAGAGAAAAATCCAACAATCATATGACCCCCTTTGAGCAAGCACTTTGGCGACAGTGGGAAGGAAAAACTCCCTTTTAACAGGAAGAAACCTCCGGAAGAACCAGGCTCAGGGAGGGGCGGGGCCATCTGCTGTGATTGGTTGGGGTGAGAGAAGGAAAACAGGATAAAGACATGCTGTGGAAGAGAGACAGAGGTTGATAACAGATATGATTCAATGCAGAGAGGTCTGTTAACACATAGTGAGTGAGAAAGGTGACTGGAAAGGAAAAACTCAATGCATCATGGGAATCCCCGGCAGCCTACGTCTATTGCAGCATAACTAAGGGAGGATTCAGGGTCACCTGGTCCAGCCCTAACTATATGCTTTAGCAAAAAGGAAAGTTTGAAACCTAATCTTAAAAGTAGAGATAGTGTCTGTCTCCTGAATCCAAACTGGAAGCTGGTTCCACAGAAGAGGGGCCTGAAAACTGAAGGCTCTGCCTCCCATTCTACTTTTAAATACTCTAGGAACAACAAGTAGGCCTGCAGAGCGAGAGCGAAGTGCTCTAATGGGGTGATATGGTACTACAAGGTCATTAAGATAAGATGGGGCCTGATTATTTAAGACCTTGTTTGTGAGGAGCAGGATTTTGAATTCAATTCTGGATTTAACAGGATGCCAAAACAGGAGAAATCTGCTCTCTCTTTCTAGTCCCTGTCAGGACTCTTGCTGCAGCATTTTGGATTAACTGAAGGCTTTTCAGCGAGTTTTTAGGACTTCCTGATAATAATGAATTACAGTCGTCCAGCCTGGAAGTAATAAATGCATGAACTAGTTTTTCAGCGTCACTCTGAGACAGGATATTTCTAATTTTAGAGATGTTGCGCAAATGGAAGAACGCAGTCTTACATATTTGTTTAATATGTGCGTTGAAGGACATGTCCTGGTCAAAAATGACTCCAAGGTTCCTCACAGTGTTACTGGAGGCCAAGGTAATGCCATCCAGAGTAAGAATCTGGTTAGATACCATATTTCTAAGCTTTTCAGCGCCGAGTACAATGACCTCAGTTTTATCTGAGTTAAGAAGCAGAAAGTTAGTGGCCATCCAGGTCTTTATGTCTTTAAGACATTCCTGCAGTTTAACTCATTGGTGTGTGTTATCTGGCTTCATGGACAGATAGAGCTGGGTGTCATCTGCATAGCAGTGTAAATGTATGCTATGTCTTCTAATGATGCTGCCTAAGGGAAGCATGTATAATGTAAACAGAATTGGTCCTAGCACTGAACCCTGTGGAACTCCATAATGATGTCCACATATGTGGACGCCAGGTCCTAGGAGGTTAATATGAAGGCGATATGAGCAGAGAGTACAAACATGTTGAGGGATTGTCTGTGTTAATTCAGTGAGAGAGTCAAAAACTAATGTGTACACTTCTGTCTGCATTTTTATTTTGTTAAATATGTGTCTGGTCAGAAAGAGAGGAACAATGTGTTTATTTGGTAGTTCAATAAAAGGCTTCAGTTGGTTAAATTGAGAAAGACAAATTTACGTTCACATTTACAGTTTTGTCTTGTTATGCAATATTTGAAGTTAAAAAAAACAAACAAAACACTACATTTTCAGAAATATTTGTGAGTGTTTTCTTGTTTGGTTGGGTTTTTGTACTACTTGAACACTAAATTGGCCCTCCAATGAGATGGATTGTAGTGTATTCCTCTCACTTTTCTAAATAAATATTTGGTTAGTTCTTGTTTTACTTTGAAAGTAAAACCAGGTGTAGATTTTCCATGAAGACTGTCATGGTCCTTCTAGCTGTGTCTCAATTCATAGGCCGCATCTTTCGGAGGCCGCATTTGAAAGCCAATTACGTCACAGCCAGGCAGCGAAAGGCTGTCCCTGTTTGAAGGCTGTTCCAAATGCGGCCCACAAATGCGGGCTCCTTTTCACCACCTTTTTATTTATTTATTTATTTATTCATTCATTCATGATCTTTAAGTCTTCTTCTGATGTACAAACTATGGAGCCCACTGATGAGTCTAAAAGACTCTTTGGGAGGGAAAAGGGCTGGTTCTTTTATACTGCTTTTCTATTGTAGCCTATCTGAGCACTCAAATCTCTGTCTGAGTTTGGGCTGCACACAAGCAGCTGTGTGCTTTGCACAAGCACTTTAAACTTTACACAACATGTCTCATTCACCCACAGAGAAATGCAAGAACTTTTTTCTTTGCTTTCTATATAACATTCACGAACATTCAGACTCAAATGGATACATTAGACTGATGCTTCTGAGCTACAGCCACTCCAAGTGTAACTGTATTTAAACTAACATTGTATGATGTTATTTGAAGAAGTCATATCAGCTGAGTCATGGCTGCTGTGCAAACAGTGAATGATTTTGTTGAGTTTGTTTGTTTCAGAGTCAGAGAGCCGTGTCTCTCTACAGTCAGAGGTTTTTGTACGGCGCCTCAATGAGTTTGTATCACTGTGGTGGACTTTTGGTGGAGGAACCAGACTGGATGTTGGAAGTAAGTCACATTTAAACCTGTGTTATTTTTAAAGCTTTTTTCTCTTAATTTTATTCTACTTGTCTGCTGGGTGTAGCGGGAAAAATATATTTTTTAAGTATAATTATGAAGATTTACTGAATATTAAAAATACATTTTAATCATTTTTAAACATTAGAAATATCCATAAGAAGACTTTTTTTCAATTTACAATTTTAATGGCTGAATTTTGAGGGCTTGTAGGTTTAGTTCAGTCTGTTAGAGTCAGAGAGCCGTGTCTCTCTACAGTCAGAGGTTTTTGTACGACGGCTCAATGAGTTTGTATCACTGTGGTGGACTTTTGGTGGAGGAACCAGACTGGATGTTGGAAGTAAGTTTATTCGGGTTTACTATCAAATACTGTCTTTTTATTAAAGTTCATTTAACAATTTAAATTCTGATTTTTGAACGTAACTCTGCAACAAGTTTGATGAAGGAATTTTTAATTATCCTCTTATGTCATGGAGGATAATTCAGATCTGCTCTGTGAAAATATTATGTCTACATTTCAGTCAAATTAAAACGGAAAATAAAATCAAGCAATAATATAAAGAAGAAGAACTGTCAAGTATTGTTTGAAATTAGTTTGTTTGTGTGAATTTTAAAAATTGTTTTAGATATACATGAAGAGCATTTTGTGTCGCTGAATATTTATTCTATTTATTTGTTTCCAGTTAATATTAATGTAAGTCATGTACAATATTGATGATTTTAAACTTGTTTTGTAAATGTTTCCACATCTGCTTCTTTTATTTCCAGTGTAGTTTGAACATATTTCAGGTCAAACTGTGTGATGATTCTCTCTGTGCTGATATGCATGAGAGGTTTCTTAAAGGGAAGTGAAACAATGTGTCAGTTAATGACTGGTGGAGCAGAAAAAACACCTGACAGAAACTTCTTAACGGAGAAAATCAGCTCTTACAGTAAAGGTGTCGACTGTCTGTGGTTTGATTGACAGCTGTGTGCTCCCTATCCTCTAAGCTGATTGGTGTCTCCTAGGTGATACCCGTCCCATCCTGACAGTGTTGCCCCCCTCCAGTGAGGAGCTACAGCAGGGAACTGCAACAATCACGTGTCTGGCCAACAAGGGCTTCCCCTCAGACTGGAGTCTGTCCTGGAAGGTGGATGGCAGTGGCAGCATCAGCTGGGAGGAGAGCAGGAGCCCCGTGGTGCTGCAGAACGACGGCCTCTACAGCTGGAGCAGCACCCTGAGGCTCCCTGCAGACCGCTGGATGAAGGTGGGCTCTGTGACCTGTGAGGCCACCCAGGGCTGCCAGACTCTGGTCTCAGAGCCACTGAGGAGAGACCAGTGTTCCCAGTCCTGACCTGACTCAACCTGATACTGGTTTAATGCTCTCATTCTCAACTCTGTAACTGTCTCTCCATCTTTCTTTTTTAAGAACAAATAAAGACTAAAACTGTTATTTTCTTTCTCATAATGACAACATTCATGTTTTATGTAATAAAGATGTTTTGCAAAGTGAATTTTGGTTGAATCAGACATTTAATTTTATTCAAATCTACAAACCTGCACTTGATGAATAAATTTTTCATTTAGAAGAATTTAGACCAACTCTGCACTCCAACATGATGTCTTTATTTTAAACTGGTAAAATAAAACACAGGTGAAAGAACCATTAAGGAGATCTGCATTTTGGCAAAAGCTGAAAAAGGAGTTTTAAAGTTGTACAGGTTATTTTTATGTTTGTTCAAAGTTACATGCGTGTGGTAGGTTGTTGGTGGTGTTGCTCACCTGTACCAGACAGACTGGTTCATGAAGGAATGCTGGGACCTGGTTGCCACGGAAACAGCCTCACCAGACTACAAAGCAAGTCTAAAGAAGAAAAAGTCTTTAGTGTCTCTAATGAGCTGTTTGTTCTGAGGAGAACTCACAGACAGGAGAGTCAACGAATACAAGGAGTGATTAGAAAGAATCGGAAGAACAAAGTTTTAATTTCATTGACGAACACGGAGACGATTAAATGAATGATGACATGAAAAAACAATTGAAAAACGAAACCCCTTCAGTTCAAATACAGCTTTTTTACTCGTGTTCATGTCTGATGATATGTTTACAGAAAAATCTTTAATTCACAGGTGTGTTGAACACAACATGGATGCGATAGCAGTAGGACATTTTTGACGAATCACTTTATGTTGCGTGTGTGTGTGTGTGTGTGTCTTCAGTGAACTGTATCAGTCTCTGCAGTATCTTCCAGCTGCAGCAGTCACTTCAGTTTCTGTTCAGTCTGACTGAGGGAGGTTTTTGTACGACTGTTTTTCACTGTGTGAACACCCACTGACTGTTAGGATAGTGCCGACTCTGACAGTAATAAACTGCTGCATCTTCAGCCTGGACTCCACTGATGGTCAGAGTGAAGTCAGAGTTTGATCCACTGCCTGTAAAACGATCTGGAATCCCTGAATATCGAGTGCTAGACCAGTAAATGAGCAGTTTAGGAACTCCTCCATCTTTCTGTTGGTACCAAAATAAAAGATGGGAACTGCCAGAAGCATAAACATCCTGACTGGTCCTACACTTGATGCTCACAGATCCTCCCACAGCAGAGCTCACTGCTCCAGGTTGAGTCACTGTATATTGTCCTCTGGACTCTGAGGACACAGAGACAAAAACATAAAGCAGCTTCATGGTTTTGTGGGCTTCATTTCAGAGGGACAGATGTTGATAGAGGAGAGGAGTTTGATTCTCTGGACTTTACCTGTGAAGCAGCAGCAGAGGAGAGTCCAGATGAGGACGCAGATCAAAGTCATGTTTTTGATGAGGAGGATTTCTGTGGCTTCTGTTGTGATGAAGGACAGCTGTCCGTCATCCAGTGTTCAACTCTCAGGACTATAAACTCTCCCAGAGCACTGGAGCATGGTGCTGCTGATGCAAAGTGCCTCTCTATGGAAATATTCACAGTGACTCCAGCATGACTTCATAAGCAGTCATCACATTGTGAATTCACAGGCGTCATTTCAATCGGCCAACATGTTTCAAGAAAAATGTAAAATGGTATAATTATAATTTTTTGATCTGGGATGCACTTTCGAGGTCCAAGTATTTTTGTTTTTAGTTTGTTATTTATTCATTCGGGATCTCTAAGTGTTCTCCTTAACTACAAACTGCTGCAGCAGATTAAAAACAGAATTAAACATTCATTCAGCTACTGCTATAAAAGTCATGATGAATGATATCTTCAGGGCATTGAAACTTTTGGTGTGACTTTCTCCTGCACTGACTCCAACATGCTGTTGTCAGGGTTCCTGGGTCGTTGACCCAGCATTTTCAGTTTGTTTCATGTCTGGTTTATTATCTGTTTTCACTCCCTGTTCTTTATGCCAGCCTTTCCCTGTGTGTTACTTCAATTATGTTCAGCTGTTCACTCACCAGTCTCCAATCAGTCATTATTCAGCCAGTGTATTTAAGTCCTCAGTTCCTCGCACTCACACTGCCCGCCTCATTCACCAGATCTTCCACCTTGCCGGGGCGCCGGGACTCCATCTAAACCAAAGACTGTTTACTGTGATTACATTCTGGACTATCCAATTACTACTCATTACCATTCTGCCTCCAAAAGAACTGTCTTCCCCTCAGAGGCTCCCATTAAAGACATCAATGCTTCTCAGGCTGATAATTTTCCTCATTTTGCTATTTCTTCACCTACCTGTCAGCCTGTCCCAGTTCCTCCATCCCAGGCCATTATTAATTACACCACTAAACCCAATAATTTCTCCCAGTCAATCATTATTTCTCCACCCATTGTTCAGCCTCTTCCTGCCAGCAGGGCAGCTAAGATTCGGCCTTCCCCTTCACCTGTTTCACCTTCTCAGGTGAGGGCAGCTAAGGCTCAGCCTGTCCCTGTAGCACCTACTCGGGCGGCTAGGGCTCAGCACGTACCCGCACCTGCACCAGCCGCTTGGGATGATGCAACTGACGTCCAGCCAGCACCTACTCCTGTGCCAGCTCCTAGGGCGAGGGCAGCTAAGACACAGTCCACTCCTGCACCTGTTCTGGTTCCTCGGGTGGGGGTGACTGGTGTCCAGCTAGCTCCCGTGCCTGTCCCAGCGCCCAGGGTGAGGGCGGCCAGGATTCCACCTGACCTCTCTAGAGACTCCCACGCCGCCACCTGCAGCTGCTCCGCCACCGGCGGCTTGTCCATGTCAAGTTTGGTGTCAGCAGCCACCTTCCACCCACTGACTGGACTTCCTCGCAGCCACCCACTGGACCTGCTCAGTGGCCGCCGCTGTCTTCCTTGCAGCCGCCCATCGGACCTGTTTTGGCTCAGCCGCTGGCCACGTGGTCGCCCACCACAACAGTTTCTTTTTGGAAATTTAAGCCCTCAGTTTCGACTCGCTCACTGTCTTGTCAATGATGTTGTCACTGCTGTCTACTCTGCTTGTTTGCCTTTCCGTCAGTCAGCCAGTCTTCTTCCATGTACTGTTCATCCGTTCATCCTGCCATTGCATTAAACACCCTTAATCCTCACCACGAGTCCTGTGTTTGGGGTCCCCTCTTCTTCACATCCACACAGCAACCCCTGACAGCTGTTTAGTAATAGATCAATCACATTAATATAATCAAGATCACAAAGTCGGTTGTCTAACTTTCTGATTGTATTTGAATTGAAAAGGTGTGTAGATTTTACCCACAAGGATTTTTTTCACCAGACACTCAAAAGTAATTGAACAACTGTCTACTACAACCCATTTCATGGAGATATAAGACTTGTTTCCTCATTATTCAAAGATAAATTAAAAAGATGAAGTATTTTCAGTTCAAAGTTAGCATAAGGTTCAGGAAATCGTCAATCAGCTAATATACTAAACTTTAAAAACCACCCAAGACTTTCAGAGGCAAAGAAATAGGATATTCTTCCATTTTTAAGTCACCTTCTTTCACCTCAACAGAGCATGCATTCCTGTTATTAAATACTAAACTGAATGAAGAGAGACCCACAAACGAGCAGAAACTGAATTTGGATTCAGTAAAGGCCTAGTGGAGAATTATGTTGTTGAGTTTGTTTGTTTCAGAGTCAGAGAGCCGTGTCTCTCTACAGTTTTGTTTCAAAATAGCTGATAACTATTCACTGATAGCTGCTAACATCTGCAAACAAATATAATTCTATAAAATTGTTCTATATAGTGTGTAACTGTTAATATAGAGCGTTATTAAATTTATTGCTAATGCAATTGTAACCCAGTGTTAAAAACGGGATTAAAAGCATAAATATTGATACTCTTTTGCATGTAAACATAAGTTTAATCAATATGTGGATAAATGGTGTGGAGGCAGGACTGACCCTCCCCCAATCTGTGTGCGCTCTGGGCCAGCACAGGACCACCATTGTATCTGCAGCTGGCCTTGTGCTGGCCCATGTGTGGGCCACCTCTGGCAAACCTGATCTGGGCCACCAAAGGGCCGTCATTCTTTGTGGTATGTGGGCCATGTGTAAGCACATTGTGTGGGCCAATCAGGGCCATAACAATTTTACTGTGTGGGTAATAGTTTATGTTACACTGCTTTTGCTCCAAATCACATTTTATTCACTACTGTTGTGTTTCTACATCATTGTAAATAATGTACCAATCAGCTACGCTAGAGATACAGATGGAAGGAGAAAGAAGCTATCTGGATAGTAAAAGCCTTTTTGGTGAAAGTACTTGGAGAGTATTAGTGAATTCTGAAGGCCATGCAAGCACTGTGAAGCCCTGTATAGCATTTGCTGCTTTACATGGGGCCTGTCTCAATATGCGTACTTGTAAGGGTCTGAACAGAGTTTCATCATGTTATTTTTGCACTATTATGTTACGGCACATGTTGTTATTACATGGGTTGATTAAGGTAAACATTAGGCTAACATCTGAGGCCAGAGCTGAAACTGCTCTGGGCCAGCACAGGACCACCATTGTATCTGCAGCTGGCCTTGTGCTGGCCCACGTGTGGGCCACCTCTGGCAAACCTGATCTGGGCCACTAAAGGGTCGTCATTCTTTGCGGTATGTGGGCCATGTGTAAGCACATTGTGTGGGCCATAACAATTTTACTGTGTGGGTAATAGTTTATGTTACACTTCTTTTGCTCCAAATCACATTTTATTCACTAGTGTTGTGTTTCTACATCATTGTAAATAAAGTCATTGTCCACACCACAGCTCGGAGTCTGTTTTGGGTTCACTCCACGCTCTGGCAACAGCCCTGACACTTGATTAGATGTTATGGCTTTGTTCCACTGCGGTTATCAAAGGTCATGACTAAGATTCATCTTGGTATCTGTTACTGGCCCACGTTTGTTCTTTAGCTAATTATATATTTGCAAGTTGAAAACAACATGCATGAGATAGCAGTGGGACACATATTTGTGTCGAAGGGCTTTATTTTGTGTGTGTGTCCTCAGTGAACTGTATCAGTCTCTGCAGTATCTTCCAGCTGCAGCAGTCACTTCAGTTTCTGTTCAGTCTGACTGAGGGAGGTTTTTGTACGACTGTTTTTCACTGTGTGAACACCCACTGACTGTTAATATAGTGATTACTCTGACAGTAATAAACTGCTGCATCTTCAGCCTGGACTCCACTGATGGTCAGAGTGAAGTCAGAGTTTGATCCACTGCCTGTAAAACGAGCTGGAATCCCTGATTCTTTATGAGAAGCACTTGTAAAGAGCAGGTTAGGAACCCCTATACCTTTCTGTTGGTGCCAGGCTAAACGGTGCAGTGCCCCATGTGTATGAACATTCTGACTGGTCGTACACTTGATGCTCACAGTTCCTCCCACAGCAGAGCTCACTGCTCCAGGCTGAGTCACTGTGATCTGTCCTCTGGACTCTGAGGACACAGAGACAAAAACATAAAGCAGCTTCATGGTTTTGTGGGCTTCATTTCAGAGGGACAGATGTTGATAGAGGAGAGGAGTTTGATTCTCTGGACTTTACCTGTGAAGCAGCAGCAGAGGAGAGTCCAGATGAGGACGCAGATCAAAGTCATGTTTTTGATGAGGAGGATTTCTGTGGCTTCTGTTGCGATGAAGGACAGCTGTCAGTCATCCAGTGTTCAACTCTCAGGACTATAAACTCTCCCAGAGCACTGGAGCATGGTGCTGCTGATGCAAAGTGCCTCTCTATGGAAATGCCTTTTTTTGCACAGTAATCCATAAACAAAAATTTGCATGAAAAACGCAAAAATGTTAATTCTTCACCAAGTGTAAATTTTTCAGATAGCAAGAAAATATCATTAGTTGTTAATTTTTCATTTCTGTAATTTAATAATTATAATTTGTGCACATTTGTCTATTTAAGAAAAAATTCTGCTATAATTGCTGATTATGCGTGGGGTAGAATAACACAATCTTTATATGTAAATATACTAATAGATTTGCTGCAGACTAAAAGTAAGTGAAGGTACAACCCACTGGACCATATTCAACACACTTCACATAGGATTCATTACATCTGACTAAAATTAATGTAAAGGATCACACTTAATGACCGTGGACTTATAAAATTTAGAAATACTTTAGTATTCATAAATGATCGTAAAATGTGTTATTAGTTATTTATCTTAGAAGTCTGGAAATAAAGGGACTGGACCTCTGTAAGTTCTTGAGGATGTTTCATCCAAGAAGTTTCTTTGGTTCTAAAAGGCAAATGGTGGAAAGTCCCAGATTTTAAGCCCCAGTGGGAGTTTCCACTTAAGAGGGACATTGATCCACCATTGATTGTGTGCCCATCACACGAGCCAACCAAAATATGTTGAAAATCACAATGGATTAAATTTCCAGTTTTTCCTGTAATCCTAATTTCTCTAAATGTCTTAATGTCTTTCTGTAAAGACTGTTAACATAGTACTGAGTAAGGAGGGACTCTGTGACTGCTGCTCTAGTTTCTAGTCAGACGTTGCCAGGACAGGACCCTTCATCCCTTAAAATGATGAAGCAAATCTGTCAGTTAAAACTAATTTTAAACTGAGATAAGTCATAAATACAGTTCTAGCATTTGTATAAAACTAAAATGCTTGAAAATCAGAAGAAAACTCAGCAACCTTTGATGATTTTAATTAAAATTAAGATAAATACCTCTGGCTCATGTTACAGGAGTAATGTCCTTGGTTTGACTCTATGCTTTTTTCTTAAAGCTTCTTTATTGAGCTCGACTTCTGTGCAATGTGTCACATGTAAAGCATTTAATTTATTAATAAAGTACAATAAACCTTTCAATTGATCAGCCGTGGACGTGTTGTTTGTAAAGCTGTATAACAGTGCTGCCCTCTTGTGGCCTGTGTGTGGTATTACACACACAAAGCACTCACTATAATCAGTTCTTCATCATATGGCTATAATGTAAATGCTTGAGGAAGAATCTTTATTATATAGTTTTTATACATTGTATTTTTCTTTGAATCAGATAGAAAAAAAACATGCATTGTATTTTTTGCTTGCAAATATCTTTATGTTTTTATGCGATTTACAGTTTTTTTGCATTATATGAAACATTTCTTCTCACCCACTCTCTCTCGCTCATCTTCTTTCTGTGTTTCTTTCTCATTTCTGGCACAAAGATGACAAAGATAAATAATAATAATAATAATCCTTTTTATTACTTGCATCTCACTGAGTGACCTGTTAGCTTCCATTGGACATTATCTGTCACAATAAAACTAAATCTGTACTTTTGTTTTGGGGGATTATAATGACAGCAGTGTAATGACCTCAATGACAGTTCTGACTCTTCTGAAGCATCGAGAACTCTGTGTTACGTCCAGTATATCAGTTTGGGAGGGACTTACAAACATGATGGGAAAGATACTGTTCCTTGTTTACCCCTGAATAAGACAACATTATTAACCTGAGTGACATGAGACCACTCTCTTTCCCTTTGTTATTCAGCTAAAACAAATGGAAAGCAGCCCCAATGTTGTTTTGTACAGAACGGCTGATTGGATCTGTTAATATTTGGTGGTTACCGTGTTGGGGTAACAACTGGGGTATTCAAATAATTTCATATTTCCTGCTCATGGACGTATGACATCATGGATTAATAACCCTGTCATAATGTGGCAATGACAAAAACACATCTTGTATTTGGTCACAGGACTTGTTTGCAGTTGTGAATAAAACTTTTCTGTCTGCTCATCTTCTCTCCATCCCTCCCTCTTTTCTCTCTCCTCACTGCTCCCTCTTCTCCTCCTGGGCTTCTTTGTTGATGACGTTTTTGAAGAGCGTGATCAGCGGCCTCTGGCTGCGCTCGTCCCAGCTCTTCATGAACCCGCCGTAACGCTTGCTTGCCGGCAGGCCGCCCCAGCGAAAGTGCTTCATCTTGTACATTTCATCTTTTTTCTCATGGCTGTCATCTGGCGCCTCCTCCTGGCCCCCCTCTGCTAACTTCCCCTCGTTATCGTCCATCGTCATCATCTCACCAGCGAGCTCCCGCTTTTTCATCTCACCGGGGAAAAGCTCCGCCGACTCCTCCTCCAGACCGTTGGTGGTATAGATTTTAATCGGGCGGCGTTTTCGCCCAACAGGCTTCCCCCAGCGGAAATGCTCCATGGAGTAGGAGCGTTTGGCCTGAGGAGAGGAGAAGAAGGGTGGAGGGAAAGGTAAAAGAGAAAGAGGGCCCGATGGGGGAGGAGGCTGCAGGTGGGCATCACCAGGGATGATGGGCTTCTCGTTGTTTTCAAAGTGGCAAAGCTGAAAACACTCCTGCAGGACAAAACGTGCAAACCATTAAAGGCTATTATCTGACCAAATTTTAGATGATAACGTTTTCCCATAATTCCCTTTGCTCCAATCTCAAATGATGGGAGTTCAGGTGATCACAGGCTGAAAACCCACCCAATGCTACCAGTGAAACCCAGTAAATGACTTCACAGTGACTCATCTCATATATACAGTCCATCATGATGCTGCATCAAATTAATGATTTGTTTGTGGCCTTGAATTTATGGCCTTCTGTCCCTCGTTTTCTGTCATTTCTATAACATTTTACATCAAGACGTCAGTTATCAATCAGAGACGCTGAATGGTGAAATCACCTCTGTAATTCTACTTGGTCAGCAGCACTGACAAATCTGTCTGTATGCAACCGTGGGTCTTTTTTATCAGCAACATTTAAAGCCCTTAAAATCATCTGTGCACGGTAAACTTCTCACTATTTATCCTCAGCTCTTCTCGGCCTGCAGTTTCACAGCTTTGGTTCAGCCTCAGTGTGTGTGTGTTTACCATCATGCTCCTCTCTGAGTTGACCTCCTGACAGACGGGATGGTCCCAGCATTGACTTTCAGCTCCTCTGGCCACGCCCACTGCTATTACAGCCACCAATAGCAACACAGGACACATTCTCTGTGCATCTGTGTTGAAATACACAGTACAAGACAACCACAGTTACAGTCAGGTTCATCCTGGCTTTAAATCAGTGTCTTCTTCCAAAATGCACTCTGATAAGATAAGATAAGATAAGATAAGATACAATAAGATAAGATAAGATAAGATACGATACGATAAGATAAGATACAATAAGATAAGATAAGATAAGATAAGATAAGATAAGATAAGATACAATAAGATAAGATAAGATAAGATAAGATAAGATAAGATACAATAAGATAAGATAAGATAAGATACAATAAGATAAGATAAGATAAGATAAGATAAGATAAGATAAGATAAGATAAGATACGATAAGATAAGATACAATAAGATAAGATAAGATAAGATAAGATAAGATAAGATAAGATAAGATAAGATAAGATAAGATAAGATAAGATAAGATACAATAAGATAAGATAAGATAAGATAAGATAAGATACAATAAGATAAGATAAGATAAGATACAATAAGATAAGATAAGATAAGATAAGATAAGATAAGATAAGATAAGATACAATAAGATAAGATAAGATAAGATAAGATACGATAAGATACAATAAGATAAGATAAGATACGATAAGATAAGATAAGATAAGATAAGATACGATAAGATAATTGTAATTAAACAATAGGTTAGGTAAAGAGGTCAAAAGGTAAAACATTTATAGTACAAAAATCAATTTATTCTCAAATTTCTTTCGATATATTCACCAATATTCTAGCTTCTAAACTCTACAGAGTTATTTATATATAGTCCCATATTTCCACAGGGAGACAGAATGAAAACACACATGAACAAAATTTCACATGAAAGAAGTAAGAAGTAAATGTCAAACAATGGAATGAAAATGTGAATCAGGCATAAAATAATTTTTTAAATGACACATTTTGTTCATGTTGTCTTCTATCAGATGTTTATACCAATCAAACATCAGAGAAACCACTTCTTCACTTTTTTATGTTAAGTTAATGCATTTTTTTAAAATAAAATAAAAAATTAAGAATATATGCAACAGAGTAACAAAGTAAAAATCTCTCAAAAATTCACATCACTGTAAAATGCTGAATTTTTTATATAAAATTATCTTCATTACATATAAACAATCTGTTCTGTTACTTTTGCTTTAGCTGTTATATCTTAGAATATTAAAATAAATAAAAGACTATAAAGTAAATAAATAACAACACATAATGAAGACACTCACCACCTGCCCTCTGACTCTCTGTCTGATGCAGTTTGTTGTTTAGCAGTGAAACAGATTTCTGCTCTTCTGTTCCTCTGATGCACTGACTGATTTTATACTCTGTCACCAAAGCACAAACATACCAACGATGACGTTCTTACTTCCTCCCGTCGCTCTACCCCCCCACACAGGGACACTCATCGTTCTTTTGTTCAAGCTCGCAGGGCTAAACTTTCTTGGAAAAGCAGTCGGATATTATTTATATATTTTTTAAATGTCTGACAGGTCACATCTGTATGCTGTTAAAATCCCACAGAAATATCTCTGAATCTCTCACAACTAACAGGTTTGTCTGTGATTGCTGAAAAAAATAAATGTTTATTTAAAAGCCTGATTTAAGGACTTTTAAAAGACTTTTGTGGACAAACTGTACACCAACAGGGACATTTTTGTTTTCTTTTTTAATGAAGCTGTAAAACGTCCTTTTGTTGGCTTGTGTGCATATTAAAATAAATAGTTTTTTAATATTTGAATTGTAACATCTTGCATCCTCTGTAAGAACTTCCGAGTCAGCGTTTGGCTTTGTGGGTCAGTCATGTTTGACAAAAACAACCATCAGATGTACTGAAGTCCTGTGTTGACACTCGTGATGTTCAGACCACGAAGCCTGTCCTGACTCTGGTTCAAGTTTCCTTCCCCACAGTAAACATTTTGCCTTATTCACGCTTCATCCGCCTCCCACAATCTTTATATCCGTTCCTGCGTGATGCAATATTGATCAGCAGAGAGGTTAACTTAGTGACACACAGAACTGCATAGCAAAAACAGTCTACATGTCTCTCCCTCTGTGAAGCTGTGCACGAGGTGTCTCCAGTGTGATTGTGTGTTCATTTGCAAGTGTAGCTGCAGCTTGTGATGGATTGACCCAGAGCAGAGGATTCGGTCACACTGCTATTCCAACCAATCACACCGTCACCCTCCTGTAGGTTTTGCAGTGAACTTGTTCGTTCTGAAGGAGTCTGAAGAGTGTGTCACGTTCCTGGTCTTTTGACCCAACGTTTTGAGTTTTGGTTTATTTGGATGTTGTGTTTTAGTTCTTTAGGGTAGCTAAGTTCATCTGTTTATTAGTTTCTCTTTGTGTTTTCTACCCCTGTATTTAAGTTTCCCTCTCCCTGTTTCATGCTGCGTGTCTTATGTTGTCAAGTTTATATTGTCTTGTCTGTGTCTCACGTTTCCTGTTTTATTTTGAAGGTCTGTGTCCTATGTCAGTGTAGTCAGCTTTGCTTCCTTTGTCTCGTTATGTCAGACTAGCGTCAGCTGTTTCCCCATGTGTTTCCACTTCCCCTAATCACCCTTGTGTGTATTTAGTCTGTGTGTTTCTGTTCGCTCTTTGTCAGGTCGTCTGTTGTTCCACGTCGCGTCTCCATGTTTCCAGGATTTTCCATGTTTAGGTTTTTTGCACCATTCAAGGTTTTGTTCTTTGCCTTTTGTGTTTAGCATTTTGTTTTCCAAGTTTAGTTCTAGTTAAGTTCTTTCTTGTGTGCATCTGCCTTTTGTTTTTGTACTTTATCAGCCATATTAAACGGCTCGCTTATTGTTAATACTCAAGTTTTGGTTCCAAGTTCCTTCGTGTCTGCGCTTTGGGTCCACTCTTCACAATACATACAGTCGGCCTCTGCCACACTGCGACACAGTGAGCTGCCATTCGTTGAGAAATGGTCTGATTGGCTAACGTTAGATGGAGGGACTCTTATTTTATTGTTGTGTTTTGGTTTGTTTACTTGTTTCTTGGAGTAATGTGGTTATTATTTTTGACACTGATGTTTGTTTGTGGGTTTCCTCTTTCTGCTGTATTATTATTTATTTGTTACATTTATTTATTATTAAGGTCATATATATTTTTATCTGGCATACTTGTTTTGCAAGCTAGTCATAAGTCATATGCAGTTAAGCAGATGTGCTATTGGACGGTTATTGTTTAGGTATTGTTGTATAAATCTCTTTATCATCACACCAGCTGGTTATTTTAATTACTTACTTACTTACTATACAATGTTGATATTAATATTTGCATCCGAAGTAGAAAGTAACATAGTTAAATTTGGTACAAATACATTTTCAATGGCACTTCTCTAATTATCAGTTTGTAAGACTACACAAAAATTACCTGGAAATTTTTAATGAAATTTGCTGCAGGAGCATCTGCAAAAGAAGAATCCATTAAATGTCTTTATTCTAAAAAGCAACGAGCAACGGCCTTGGTAGACGATTCGCTCTCGAGTGGCCGTCTCCTTTTAGACTGTTATCGACAGATTTGTGTGCAGTGCCCATCAGACAAACAGACTTGATGTTCTCAGACTATAAAGTCAGAAAAATCAGTGAAGATAAACACACCGTGGAAAAACCCCACACTGCTGACGCTGATGTTGTTGTGTTGTAAATATCTGCAGCATATTAGCCGATTAGCACCGGACTGACGTGTTCAAACAAAGAGGAAGAGGAGGGTCAAATGTGTGAGTAAGAGTTTGGACTTCTACACAAACATTCACATCTTTTTGTTGTCTGAGTCCACAATGTATGACTACAGATCAACCCAATGCAAACTGCAGATTGCAGACATTAAATCTCAGGTGATTTAACTAATTCTGTTGTAATGATGACCCTGATGGAGACGGGTGCTGGTAATACCATTGTAAAGGTAAAGGTGAAGGAACCATGGCTTTAACCTCCTTACCTTCCTCCACTTCTCCCAAAAACTCACCAGGAACGTCTCGTTATGAATACTGAGCTCTGACATTTATCACCTTTACATTTTAACATCCATCAAGTCACCAGAGACTCATTTAAAGTTAGGGTTTGGCTTGCACCCACACCTTACTTTAAGTATTTAGATGCATAAATCTGTAAATAAAACATTTCACTACAACTCTAAATAAATATGAGGGAGTTCATTTGAAAGATAACATCTTCTGTTTTCTGAAAACTAGACCAGTTAACTTGCAGCTAAGAATTCAATTAGACAACACTTTGTCTTTATCTTTGATTTGAGTTGGACTCAAGTGGTCTCAAGTCCTGAGAGCAAGCTACCTGCAGGGGGAACCGTAGGCGTTCTGGTTTTGGATCCAGATGTTTCATTTGTGGACTCTGAGTGCCTGTTTAATATCCCGTCTTCTATTTGGTTCTTAGTTTTGTTATTATTTAAACTTATTTAGTTATGTTTCTGCTGTTAGTATCCTGTTTAAGGCTTAATCTGTTTACCATCTGAGTCTTCTCCTTCTGTCACATTGTGTCAAATCTGTGACACAGTTAGTCTGTCATATCAGTTTAGTTACTTCCTGCTTTATTTTGATAGTCATCTGTCTTTGGTTTCATGTTTTACTTTTCTTCTGTTGCTTCTTAGCAGTGTTGGTCAAGTTACTTGAAAAAAGTAATCAGTAACTAATTACTGATTACTTCCCCCAAAAAGTAATCCAGTTACTTTACTGATTACTTATTTTCAAAAGTAATTAATTACTTAGTTACTTTTAAAAAACACGATTTACAACCTGAATAGGTGATAAAGTGATAGATCTTTCAGCCCAATTCTACTTTTTCTGCATAATCATCATACAAAATGTAATCAAATGGAAAAGTCTCTTTTTAAAACTTGTTTTATTAATTTTAATCTTTTAACTTTATGCATTAAGCAAAAATTTAATTATATGCAACATTCTCTGACTGGAAGAAATTTGTTTAACATTTAAACTTATTTTCTGCACATTCCAGCACATAAAACATTTTTTTTTGTGTTTACACTCAGTCTTTCAAATAGATGCAAGTAAAACACAGCAGAAAATAAATAAAGTCAAAGACTAGCGGTCCTGTTGCTCTATTTTCACCTGTAAAGCAGGAGTGGGGTAGGCGGAGGGTTACCCTGGTGCAGGTGTGCAGCGGTCAGTGGAAGAATCCGCGAGTTTCTCTGTGAGTTTCCCATTACGTCGTAGCTACTCGGTGCTTGTTTGGAAGTTTAGGGGTTTTTTCTGTAAAAAGAAGTTTTCTTCCCACGCACAACGGACACTAATGTTTTTGTCACTTTTTATGGAATCAAACTCAAAGTAAGGTCAGTACTTCCACGCTTTAAACGCTGCACGCTCATACTCTCTCTGCACTCGATATATGATCCATTGTTGATCTGCACACAGCTGTTGTCACGAACGTCGCACTCGCTTACGTCACTGTCATGAGACATTCTCGCAAAAAAAAATCACGGTTTTAGTAACGCAGTAACGCAGCGTTCCTACGGGAAAGTAACGGTAATCTAATTACCGTTTTTGCAATAGTAATCCCTTACTTTACTCGTTACTTGAAAAAAGTAATCGGATTACAAGTAACATGTTACTGCCCATCTCTGCTTCTTTTTTTTTAAATTTTCATTTGTTTGTTTGTTTTTTGTTTTATCAAGTGAGTTCAACATTAGTCCACATCCTGCATTCCACACAAACACCATTCGACAACAGACCGTGGCCGTCTGATTCCTGGCTTTGTAGTCTAAACTACAGAAACTGAAATCATTAATAATTGTGTTTGTGTAAACTCATGCACCATTAATTTTTCAGTCCACAGATGTCAAGTTGTTAGACAGCCTCTAGCATTGTGAGTGATGGTATCACTAATCCCAGAAAATGTTGCATGTTTCATTACAGTTTTTCTGAATTGCTAAAACACATTTCCTAAAATCTCATCTCTTTGTCCCAAAACACTAAACACAAACTGTAAAATTCAAGCTACACACACAAAACCTTCAACTTGTCTCGCAAAACCAAACGTTTGACCCAAAACTACTTTAACTTTTCTCAAAATCAACCACTACTGTCAAAAGCCACACAAAACCAGCCAATGCAAACACAACTTAGCAACTATTACACACTACAGAAATAAATACAAAACACTGTGGGATAGCTGGAAAATAATATATCATCTATTCATTCATTTATTCTTGTACTCACATTTTAACAAAAAAAACTGCAGTAAAAAAGTTACATATACATAAAAAATTATATATTTTTACAGCATATTCAGATCATTTAACCTGCCTCAGCATCTCTGTGCTGGGTCAGGCCACACGACTATCCACATCATATGTTATATTCTCCCTTGCGATGCAACAAGGAAAGCATCCTTTAGCATGCCGAATCCAGCCCTGGCAAGATTCCCCTCCCATCTCATTTCATTGCTTGAAGTAGATTTTCCTTTGTGTGAGGGTTTCAGTTGTATACTTTCCATCTCCATGCTGAGAAAAACTCCTTGATAGGGTTCAAAAGGGAGAGTATGGTGGAAGAAACACATTGATAAAATGCTGCTCATTGTGAAACCAGTTGCATATTCTTGGACCTCGGTGAAAGCTCACGTTGTCCCAAATGATATGTGAAGCTCTGCCTGCTCGCGATCTCTCTACTCGAGCAAAGCATCCCGTAGACCCTCCAGAGATGCTGCTAGAAGTTCGGTGTTATACGGCCCAACAGTAACAGACTGTGGAGAACCCCACAGCTGCTGATGGCAGCACAGATAGGTACGTTTCCACCACGCTGACCAGGCGGTTCAATAATGGCACGCTGACCTATGACAGCATTTTGGATTAGCCTTCAGCTAATCCAAAATGCTGCCGCAAGAGTACTGACAGGGACTAGAAAGAGAGCAGATTTCTCCTGTTTTGGCTTCCTGTTAAATCCAGAATTGAATTCAAAATCCTGCTCCTCACATACAAGGTCTTAAATAATCAGGCCCCATCTTATCTTAATGACCTTGTAGTACCATATCACCCTATTAGAGCACTTCGCTCCCGCTCTGCAGGCCTACTTGTTGTTCCTAGAGTATTTAAAAGTAGAATGGGAGGCAGAGCCTTCAGTTTTCAGGCCCCTCTTCTGTGGAACCAGCTTCCAGTTTGGATTCGGGAGACAGACACTATCTCTACTTTCAAGATTAGGCTTCAAACTTTCCTTTTTGATAAAGCATATAGTTAGGGCTGGACCAGGTGACCCTGAATCCTCCCTTAGTTATGTTGCAATAGACGTAGGCTGCCGGGGGATTCCCATGATGCATTGAGTTTTTCCTTTCCAGTCACCTTTCTCACTCACTATGTATTAACAGACCTCTCTGTATTGAATCGTATCTGTTATTAATCTCTGTCTCTCTTCCACAGCATGTCTTTATCCTGTCTTCCTTCTCTCACCCCAACCAATCACAGCAGATGGCCCCGCCCCTCCCTGAGCCTGGTTCTGCCGGAGGTTTCTTCCTGTTAAAAGGGAGTTTTTCCTTCCCACTGTTGCCAAAGTGCTGCTCATAGGGGGTCATATGATTGTTGGGTTTTTCTCTGTATCTATGAAGCGCCTTGAGGCGACTTTTGTTGTGATTTGGCGCTGTATAAATAAAATTGAATTGAATTGAATTGAATTGACATTGCAACCTTTTTTTTTCCTTTTTGCTAGATTCAACATGTATGTTGTCTTCTATAATCCACTGCTGTATTTCATGCAGTCAAATTGCATTATTCTGACAAACCATATCCACAATAAGTGTCTCCTGGTGTTGTGAGCGTGTGCGTGTTCTTCCACCCTCATGTGTTTCAGTTCTAAACAAAATACCATTTAGTTAACTTCTGTTGCCTGTGTGCACCATTCTGTGTACAAGTGCACCACACAGCTAAATGTGTTTTGTGTTTGAGAATGTGTTTAGAGTTTTGGTAAACGGGAGCGTGATGGAGTCCCAGGAATTATTAGAAAAATATAGTTTTCATTTATTTAACCCCCAAAAATTATATTTACAAAAGTAATAAATGTTGAGCTCATAAAAGAGGTCAAAGAAACAAAACTGAACTCGGGCACAGACTGCAAACTTAACGAACCAAATGACTGCCCGCCCATACATAACTGACCTAAACATGAAATGACATACAAGGGTATATATCAGACCTAATGGTCTGATGGAAAAAGTAGTCAGACCATTGTGACACATGAGGGGTAACAAACAAACAATCATAAATCACAAACGATGCAGTACAATCTAGTTTGTTAATAAACTAAACACGAAAGAAGAAAACCAAAACCCATTAAACCCTAAACTCAAATATTTAATTAAATACAAATACTTTGTTTTTAAATGAAAGAAAACACACATTCTCCCCTTCAGCAGGAAGTGGTGGTGTGGTCCAATTATCTTCCTTTGCATTTAATGGTTTCAAACCCCGGCTGCCATCTTTTGTCCAGCAACTCCCAGGGATGATGGCAGGTAAGAAATAAAAAGACAAAGGTTAGTCAAAAATCAAAGAAATGAAGTGTATGAATACATAAGTAAACTAAATGTGCGCGCTTACAAATAGGACAAATTTATCCAAACCAATCAATAAAGTTATTGGTAACTAAAATGTATTACTATGTTCAAATGAAGAATGAAAATACAAAAGTCTCCAACTTTAGAGTGTGGCCACAGGTTTGGCCATCACAGGTGTCCTCACCAGATGAATAATGTTTAAGATTTTGGCAACTGTGAGGTTGATTTGACGAAAGAGTTTTTATAGTCGACAGTTTAGTTTTTACAATGAGATTTAGTGTTTTAGCAATTCAGAAAAAACTGTAACCACACCACCCTCTAGTGGTTGCATGAATTATCCCAGAGGGAAACCAGTCATTTAGTGTGGGGAGGATGTCGGGGTGGATGAAGGGTAGAAAAAGAAAAGAAAAAACCTCAACACTAAACATGCAAAAGCAACTGTTGGTACTAATTAAATGTATACATTTTTTATACAAATTTCGATTTTTCACTGACTCTAACCAGCGTTTTTACTCACCATACTGCACTCTAACTCAGCAATTCAGCTGCTGTCATGACAGACGGAATAGCGTCACATTTATCAAAAATCATACAATATTTTACTCAAAGGCTCATCTCTTCCTGTGCTAACAAAGTAGTTTCTGTATCTCTATGCTGTATCTCTATGCTGTATCTCTATGCTCACTTTAAGCATATTTGCACTGCACAAGACACTAAATAATGTGGATTGCACAACACTGGACATTATATTCTTCATTTCCAGTTAATACTTGTACAGCTGCTGTTATTGTGTATATATATTTATTTTTCTTCATACATTCTTATATATTTCTATACTGTGTATTGTGTATTTTGTTGTACAGTTATTTTATTTTCAACTTTAATTTATATATTTTATCTTATTCTTTCCCAGTTAAATTTACCCTTCATTCTAATTTGTGTTGTACAGTTATCTCATTTTTAACTTTAATTTTTATATTTTATTTTATTTTATTCACGAGCAGTTGTCTAAGCATTTCACTGCATATCGTACTGTGTATGACTGTGTATGTGACAAATAAAATTTGAATTTGATTTGATTTATGCAGCAATTAACAGTTAGTGAAAGCAAAGGAAGCACCACCCACACACCAACACCACCTGTTCTGAAGTGTTTGCTTATGGTTTGCTTAAGGCATCAACATCAAAGGAACTTTATCCCGTCATAAGCCCGTACTCACAGTATTGTCATAATACAACAGTTTTTTTTAATCTTATCACTTGCAGCATGTCACATTATTTAAAATAACTTTTGTGTTGAAGGCAATTTAAGCATAAATCAAAGCTCTGAAAGTCAAACATAAATCTAAAGTCCGTTTTGAGAGCATCGTGACCTTTTTTCCAGTTCTTTCTGTTTCTCTAATGGAACAAACGGAGCAGCTTGTTGATATAAACGGGAAACAGAAACCCATTAAAGGCGGAAACAGCCTTGAACATTCAGTCCATTAAAAACTCTCAAGTATTCTTGGGGATAAAACGAAGAGCTAATGGTTTGATGGAAAAAGTAGTCAGTTGGACTCAAATTGAAGATATTGACAGTATTAAAAAAGCCGGAAACTTCCAGTTGTTATATTCTGCCTGACTCTGTGTGTGCGAGAGAGAGACGACACTCAACAAAGACAATAAATATACTGAAATTGGACAGTTTTAAAGATCTGGAATTAGCAGAAAGACAGTCTTATAAATTATCAGGTAGTTTTATCATAATTTAACATCTAATTTAAAAACGAAGCACAGCTGAATCTGACAGCTGAGTGAGTTTCACAGGTATTTCAGATTACATCCGTCTGTAGCCTGTAGCAGCAACTCATTTGTGTCTCCATAGTGTGGTGATTTACATGTTTGCTTAACAACTGAAAGATCCCTTGTCCTGTCGCAGGAGGAAACACGAATCACTTTGAGGTTGCATCAGGAAGCACGTCCAGAGTACAAAGAAATTCCCACAAGGTTTCAGATTTATTTGATATTTAAACACATCAGTTCTTTAAATTATACATTTTCTCAACAATAATTGTCACATTTGCGTTATCCGTGGCCAGTGTTGGGGAGTAACGGAATACATGTACCGCCGTTACGTATTTAAAATACAAAATATGAGTAACTGTATTCCGTTACAGTTACCGTTTAAAAAGGTGGTATTTAGAATACAGTTACTTTGTTGAAATAAATGGATTACACGGCAGTACTTCCCTGTTTCATATTGTGGCGGGTCAGGACTGTTTGGTTTTGTTTGACAGCTACGTTCTGTTGTTCCAGGCGGCAGCGTTACGGTTGCCATGGTTACAGGGTGACGCTCTCTCTCTGCGTGTTTCCTGGGTGAGAGAGCGCCTGTTGTTGTTGTTGTGCTAAGCTAATAAGCAAAATGCTACCGGTATAGCTCTAAAGAATGTAGCATCATAGGCAGTGTAGTCCGTGCTGCAGGGAGAATGGACTGCCATACACGTTATGTGTCTGTGAGCGAGGGAGGGAGACAAAGGAAAAGTACGAGCTGTCATCGAGCAAAAACGGGAGTTGGAAGCATGTAAATATAATAATAACCACTGCAGCCAAGAAGAGTGCCTGACGAGCCCAGTTGTAAGTAAGCTATTAAGACTCGACTGTACACCGTGTTCGTGTTTTCCTCCAAAAACAATAAGTTCTGTTGGAGCAGCCTTTCAACGCCTCTCTCTGTCTCTCTAGCAAAGTTGACCCAGACAACAAAGTAAAGCTAGTTTTCGGCTACAAGCCCGACACAGAACCTACCGTATTAGCCAGAGGTCCCTTTACTACGGTTCGGAGCCGCGGACCTTCAGTAACAGTAATAAATCACAGCAATAGTACATTCATGTAGTTGTAAACAGCATGATAATATATTAAGTAATCCAAAGTATTCAGAATACGTTACTCTCATTGAGTAACGTAACGGAATACGTTACAGAATACATTTTGGGGCATGTAATCTGTATTCTGTAATGGAATACATTTTAAAAGTAACCTTCCCAACACTGTCCGTGGCTGAAAAAGCTTCACCTAAAATCACAGATTTATACTGAATAGGGGACAAAATAAGTTCTGATCGGTAAAAACACAAAAAAATTAATACACTTAAAGCAAAGAGTTAAAACACACAAAGTCCTCTTTAGTTTACTGTAATGCAATTACTGTAACTTGTTGTCACATTACTCTAATCCCATTATATGTAATCTATTACTTTCCAGGCCACTGGCTGCCAATCTCATTAGAGGATTATAAGGATACGATGTCATACCCGGTGCTGAACAAACAGACACACATGCTGCTTCCTGGCTGTCCTCACGCTTTTCCATTCAGCTGAATTCAGCACTGCGACGTGGCAGCAGGTAGGAGAGTGGTTTTCAGCTTAAATATAAAACGATCTGTAGTCAGCTCAGCAGGTTTAATCGTTTGGTGTACTGCTGTTACGCTTTTATTACACATTATCTCAAACTTCACTGCAAAAACCTGTTGCGGACAGACACTCAGAGTCGGCACTCATTCAGTTTTATTGTCAAAGCTACAAGATTCAGTGTTCAGCGCAGTATGTTAATGAGTTTTCATCAACTTTTACTCCTCCTTTACTGTTTGACCATCTTCTGCACTGCAGCACTAATACAAGATTTTTGTCTCTGATCTTTATAATTCCTGCTTTATAAATAAAGCTAAACTTGTTTCTTATGCTACATAATTCAGTTTAGTATTTCTCTCATCTAGCTGACAACAGCTAACAGAAATGGTTTAGGTAAAGGGTGGTGCCTGGGTGAAGCATACAGACTGCATACATGAGGCCCACTTGTGTATTATCTGCACTATTCCTACAGGAGGTCATTATATAGGTTATATTAAAAAGTTTGCAGATTGAGATTATTTAATGTCTGCTCTGTTTGTGTTGGGGAATAACAACAAAAGGTCAGATTGTAGTTGTTGTGTGGAAAAGGCAAAACTCTCAACTTGCCCCAAGACGTGTGCTTACATATACCTGCTACATTAAATGATATATGAGAATGTTTTTAGGCCAAAGTCCAGCCATGTTTCAGGTGTAAAGGCTGCAGGAAGAGGCCTGCTGAAGGTAAAACATTCAAAATTAAACAAGGATCGTCATCTTGATGGAAAAAGCCTTTTTAAATTCTGAATATCCACCAAGCCTCCTCTCCGTTGTCCCGCACACCATCAAACCGTTTAACTCCTTGCTGGAGGGGAGAGGGAGGGGACACGGGGGGGGGGGGGGGGGGGGGGGGAAGGGTGGGAACAACTGAGCTGTAGCGCCTTTTTCACTGTGCAATATTTATAAGATTTTTAAATATCCAACAGTGCAATAGACACACAATAGTTGAAATGTGCAATTCCCTTGTATTCTTATTCCTGTATTCTGTATTTATATATGTGTATACGGGGAGTAACGGAATACATGTACCGCCGTTACGTATTTAAAATACAAAATATGAGTAACTGTATTCTGTTACAGTTACCGTTTTAAAAAGGTGGTATTTAGAATACAGTTACTTTGTTGAAATAAATGGATTACACGGCGGTACTTCCCTGTTTCATATTGTGGCGGGTCAGGACTGTTTGGGTTTTGTTTGACAGCTACGTTCTGTTGTTCCAGGCGGCAGCGTTACGGTTGCTATGGTTACAGGGTGACGCTCTCTCTCTGCGTGTTTCCTGGGTGAGAGAGGCCTTTTGTTGTTGTTGTGCTAAGCTAATAGGCAGAATGCTACAGGTATAGCTCTAAAGAATGTAGCATCATGGGCAGTGTAGTCCGTGCTGCAGGGAGAATGGACTGCCATACCCGTTATGTGTCTGTGAGCGAGGGAGGGAGAAAAAGGAAAAGTACGAGCTGTCATCGAGCAGAAACGGGAGCTGGAAGCATGTAAATATAATAATAACCACTGCAGCCAAGAAGAGAGCCTGACGAGCCCAGCTGTAAGTAAGCTATTAAGACTCGACTGTACACCGTGTTCGTGTTTTCCTCTGAAACAATAAGTTCCGTTGGAGCAGCCTTTCAACGCCTCTCTCTGTCTCTCGCTAGCAAAGTTGACCCAGACAACAAAGTAAAGCTAGTTTTTGGCTACGAGCCCGACACAGAACCCACCGTATTAGCCAGAGGTCCCTTTACTACGGTTCGGAGCCGCGGACCTTCAGTAACAGTAATAAATCACAGCAATAGTACATTCATGTAGTTGTAAACAGCATGATAATATATTAAGTAATCCAAAGTATTCAGAATACGTTACTCTCATTGAGTAACGTAACGGAATACGTTACAGAATACATTTTGGGGCATGTAATCTGTAATGGAATACATTTTAAAAGTAACCTTCCCAACACTGTGTGTATATGGTTATTCCTGCTCACATTCTGCAACTTCTGTCGGTGCTGTGCTATTGGAAACTGAATTTCCTGGAGGAACCAACCCGAGAGATAAATAAAGTTTCATCTAATCTAATCTAAGATGCCTGTGAAATGTTATTTTGGCACAACAAAACAGAAATCTTAACAGACGAGCTGTAAGACTGATGTGAAGAAGTTCATTTGTTCCTGGATGGCTTTTGATTATGTAGTGATTCAGTTCAAAACAGTGGCTCCACTCTAAACCACATTCATTGTTTTGGATCGGGTTCGCACATTCAGACACCTGGCTGGTGTGGCTCTGAGTTTAAAGGTCACAATAAACCTTCTTTTACTTTTTCTTTCAGATCTCCCACAGTTTTGGACCTAATGCCTTTGTTTGGGTGAAATCTGGACCGCATCTTTCTGCGATGATGTCAGAGTCTGATCCTGACTCAGTAACTGAAACTGATTTCACCAGTAAACTGAATTTGTTTCGGATACAAGTGAACAGGCAGGAGGGAGGAGTCATTTGTTCAGAATGAAGCGGGTTGAAGTGTTAATATTTTATTTCTTACTGCTTGTTTGGTGCGTCCGGCCTGTCGACGGTGACTTTCTGGTCTCAGATGTTACACATGATGATGATGCCCACCCCAACACCCTCACAGAAACCGACGCCGATGCACCGGACAGGAATATCCAAACAAACAGGGACATACGGGACACGAGCATGGAGACAAACTGGGACGAGCCAGATATGAGAAAGGACCACTATGAGGATGCTGACTGGCATCCTCTTACCTCCTTTACGGAAACGCTTACCGACCTGACCCCTGACGCCCCACTGGTGATACGCAATGACAACACTGGTGCTGAAGTTAGCACCAACCGGACTATCAGCAATTCATCAGCGTCAGAGTGCGGCGAGTTCAGCAGTCAGCTGATGTCTAACGGACAATGCCGACTGACGGCAACACTTCCTCCTGTAGGAAATTCTCAAAAACGCTGCCCAGACATGTTCCGGTGTACAGACGACGTCTCCTATTGGCTCCATGAGAACGAAAACAGAAAGGAGCAGCTGGAAGAGCTGAAAGAGACGATGTCAGGGCTCCAGGAGGAGCTGAGGAACCACCGGCATCGAGTCAAGGCCCTGGAGATGCAGGTAGACTTCCTGCTGTCTACGTTCATGAAATGTCGCGTTGAACTTTGTAAAGAACAGATTTGTATTTTGAGACACGTGGGCTTAAAAGAAGAGTGTGATGTCATATCTCCAAAGCAAAGAAATAATAGAAATAATTTGAGTGAAAAAAGTACAGTTAGTCTCTAGTAGTGTGATTACTTATAATTAGTGCTGAAGAAAAGAGAAAAATAAATCCTCCAAACACAGAGAAGAACAAC